>NW_024426663.1:60647587-60649199 GCF_017311325.1 Ursus maritimus | reverse complement strand
GGGAGGAAGGAAGGAAGGAAGGAAGGAAGGAAGGAAGGAAGGAAGGAAGGAAGAAAGAAAGAAAGAAAGAAAGAAAGAAAGAAAGAAAGAAAGAAAGAACACCTTTAAATTGTTGAGAGAAAAAAGGCCCACCCTGAATTTTTCTACTTCATGAAAAGATCTTTGAAAATAAAGGTGAAACAAAGACTTTTAAGATAAGGAGAAGTTAAAAGTGTTCATCACAAGACCTCCACTACAAGAAAAGTTGAAGTTCTTTAGGCAGAAAATTATACCAAATGGAAAATTGTATATACACACAAAAAAACCCAGAGTGCTATCAATGGTAATTATGTGGTTAAATATAAGAAAGATTTTTCCTCATTATTTAATTTCTTTTAAAAATGACTATTTAAAGCACAAATAATAGCAAGAGCCTGTGGTTCATAATATATGCCCAAGAAAGATGTTTTATTATAACAGGAAAAAGGAAGAGAACGAGAAAATGGAGGCATAGTGTTAAAAGGTTTTTATATTTATGTAAAGAGGTATAATACTATGTAAAGGCAGACCGTGATAAGATACAGATGCATGCTATAAACCTCAAAGCAACTATTATAAAAATAAGACAAAAAATTAGAGCTAATAAACGAACAGTGGGGATAAAATAAATTAACAGAAATATTCTGCTAATTCAAAATGAGACAGAAAAAAGGAGAAAGGGAAAAAAGAAGATACTAAGAAAAAAGAATAGCAAGATGGTAGATTTAAACCAAAATATTTAGATACTTAATGTAAATGGTCTAACCCCAATTAAAAGGCAGAGATAAGAGAACTAGATAAGAGAGCCCAACCCAACTCACCACTGTTGTATTATGGATATCAAGACCACCTACAGGTACAAGTTCAATGATTCACCAAGATCTACATGTCTTGACATACGGTTGTACTCACAGATATCATTTATTACAGTAAAAGAATACAAAGCAGAATCAATAAAGAAAAAAGGAGCATGGAAAAACGTCTGGAGGAAATCAGGTGCAAACTTCCAAGAGTTCTCTCTCAGTAGAGTCACACAAGCAGCACTTAATTCTTCACAATTATGACAAAGCATATGAAATATTGTCTACCAAGGAAGCTCATCAGAGATCAGTGCCATAGGTTTTCACTAGATACTGGTTGCTTACAGGCTCTGCCTAGCCCATACCAGAAGAGACTCTCAGATGATGGCAGGCATTCAGTAACAATCCACTGTTTGCACAGTTTAGGCACAGTGAGTCACAACTATCAGAGAGTGGTGGGAGATGCCACTCAAAGGTCAACTTCACAAGCAGACCTCACTAAGAAAAGTGGTCTCAGATCTGCCATGTTAACTCTTCTCTATCCTTCTGTCTGTAAGAAAAGCACTTTAAACGTAATGGCACAGATAGGTTAAAAGTAGAAGGATGAAAAAAGATAATGTAATGCAAAAACCTAATTGTAGGAAAGCTGACTATACTGACATCAAACAAAGTAGAGTTCAAACAAAGTAATATCACCATGGATAAAGAAGGATATTTCATAAATAAAAAGGGAGAAATTGATCAAAGAGTTTTTTTTTTTAAAGATTTTATTTATTTATGTGATAGAGAGACAG
>NW_024426663.1:60620941-60647577 GCF_017311325.1 Ursus maritimus | reverse complement strand
AAGAAAGAAAGAAAGAAAGAAAGAAAGAAAGAAAGAAAGAAAGAAAGAACACCTTTAAATTGTTGAGAGAAAAAAGGCCCACCCTGAATTTTTCTACTTCATGAAAAGATCTTTGAAAATAAAGGTGAAACAAAGACTTTTAAGATAAGGAGAAGTTAAAAGTGTTCATCACAAGACCTCCACTACAAGAAAAGTTGAAGTTCTTTAGGCAGAAAATTATACCAAATGGAAAATTGTATATACACACAAAAAAACCCAGAGTGCTATCAATGGTAATTATGTGGTTAAATATAAGAAAGATTTTTCCTCATTATTTAATTTCTTTTAAAAATGACTATTTAAAGCACAAATAATAGCAAGAGCCTGTGGTTCATAATATATGCCCAAGAAAGATGTTTTATTATAACAGGAAAAAGGAAGAGAACGAGAAAATGGAGGCATAGTGTTAAAAGGTTTTTATATTTATGTAAAGAGGTATAATACTATGTAAAGGCAGACCGTGATAAGATACAGATGCATGCTATAAACCTCAAAGCAACTATTATAAAAATAAGACAAAAAATTAGAGCTAATAAACGAACAGTGGGGATAAAATAAATTAACAGAAATATTCTGCTAATTCAAAATGAGACAGAAAAAAGGAGAAAGGGAAAAAAGAAGATACTAAGAAAAAAGAATAGCAAGATGGTAGATTTAAACCAAAATATTTAGATACTTAATGTAAATGGTCTAACCCCAATTAAAAGGCAGAGATAAGAGAACTAGATAAGAGAGCCCAACCCAACTCACCACTGTTGTATTATGGATATCAAGACCACCTACAGGTACAAGTTCAATGATTCACCAAGATCTACATGTCTTGACATACGGTTGTACTCACAGATATCATTTATTACAGTAAAAGAATACAAAGCAGAATCAATAAAGAAAAAAGGAGCATGGAAAAACGTCTGGAGGAAATCAGGTGCAAACTTCCAAGAGTTCTCTCTCAGTAGAGTCACACAAGCAGCACTTAATTCTTCACAATTATGACAAAGCATATG
Organism: Ursus maritimus; assembly: GCF_017311325.1. Lineage (NCBI taxonomy): Eukaryota > Metazoa > Chordata > Mammalia > Carnivora > Ursidae > Ursus > Ursus maritimus. Next base: position 60,646,534 of record NW_024426663.1, on the reverse strand, counting down.
AAATATTGTCTACCAAGGAAGCTCATCAGAGATCAGTGCCATAGGTTTTCACTAGATACTGGTTGCTTACAGGCTCTGCCTAGCCCATACCAGAAGAGACTCTCAGATGATGGCAGGCATTCAGTAACAATCCACTGTTTGCACAGTTTAGGCACAGTGAGTCACAACTATCAGAGAGTGGTGGGAGATGCCACTCAAAGGTCAACTTCACAAGCAGACCTCACTAAGAAAAGTGGTCTCAGATCTGCCATGTTAACTCTTCTCTATCCTTCTGTCTGTAAGAAAAGCACTTTAAACGTAATGGCACAGATAGGTTAAAAGTAGAAGGATGAAAAAAGATAATGTAATGCAAAAACCTAATTGTAGGAAAGCTGACTATACTGACATCAAACAAAGTAGAGTTCAAACAAAGTAATATCACCATGGATAAAGAAGGATATTTCATAAATAAAAAGGGAGAAATTGATCAAAGAGTTTTTTTTTTTAAAGATTTTATTTATTTATGTGATAGAGAGACAGCCAGCGAGAGAGGGAACACAGCAGGGGAGAGGGAGAGGAAGAAGCAGGCTCATAGCAGAGGAGCCTGATGTGGGGCTCGATCCCATAACGCTGGTATCACGCCCTGAGCCGAAGGCAGACGCTCAACTGCTGTGCCACCCAGGCGCCCCATATTTTTTTACATTGTTGAATTCAATTTGCTAATATTTATGTGCTGAACATTTTTGTATCCATGTTCATGAGAAATATTGGTTTACAGTTTTCCTTTCTTGTAATGCCTTTTTCTGGTTTTGGTATTATAGTAATGCTGGCCTCACAAAATAAGTTAGGAAGTGTTTCCTCTGACTATATTCTGGAAAATATTGTAGAGAATTGGTATTTCTTTTTCAAAAGTTTGGTAGAATTCACAGTAAACCCATCTGGGCCTGGTGCTTTCTGTTTTAGAAGGTTAATTGCTAATTCAATTTTCTTAATATATATAAGGCCTATTAAAATGATCTATTTCTCCTTGTATGGTTTTTGGTAGATTGAGTCAAAGAATTGATGCATTTCATCTATGTTATCAAATTTGTGTTTTCATAACATCCCTTCATTATCCTTTTAATGCTCAGGGGATCGCCAGTGATGGCCCTTCTTTCATTTCTGATATTAGTAATTTGTATCTTCTTTTTTATTGATTGACTGGCTAGAGGTTTATCAATTTAATTCACCTTTCCAAATAACCAGCTTTTGGCCTTGTTGATTTTCTCTAATGTTTTCTTCAATTTCACTGATGTCTGCTCTAATTTTTATTATTTTTTTTCTCCTATCTTTTGACTTAATTTGCTCTTCTTTCTTTCTAGTTTCCTAGGGTAGAAGCTTGGATTAATTTTAGATCTTTCTTCTCCTTTTTTTTTATAATAATTTTTATTGTTATGTTAGTCACCATACAGTATATCCTTAGTTTCTGATGTAGTGTTCCATGATTCATTATTTGCGTATAACACCCAGTGCACCATGCAATATGGAAGTCATAGTACTTTAAGACTATAAATTTCTCAAAGACTCTTCCTTTCTTTATACAGATCCAAATTTCTGACCTGTATCATTTTCCTTCTCCATAAAGAACTTCTTTTAACATTCTTGCAAAGTAGGTCTGCCAGCAACAATTCCCTTAGGGAATTGTCTGAGGGAAGTCTTTACCTTGTCTTACTTCTGAAGGGTAATTTCACTGGATACAGAATTCTAGATTGGTAGGTTTTTTTCTTTCAACACTTTAAATATGTCACTCTCTTCTTGACTTCATAATAAACTGAGGAAACAGAGATCAGGGTTTGGAGATGATAAGGAGCTTTACACACACAAAAGATCCAGAAATCTGCAAATGGACCTCTAGTCTTTGGCTGAATACATTTCTGCACATGCATAAGATGAAAATCTCAAAGCTAGACAAAGAAATAATGTGGAGGCAAAGAATAATTACCAAGAAACTTTGAGTTAAACAATTCTCTGACATTAATTTTGGAAAATTCTAAACCATTATTACCTCAAATATTTCTTCTACTCGTTTTTCTCTCTCTGCTATTCTCATTATGCATATGTTATACCTTTTGTAATTTCCCCACAATTCTTGGATATTCTGTTCTGTTTTTTACATTAATTTTCTCTTCAGTTTGGGAAGTTTCTGTTAACACAACTTTGAAACTCACTGCTTCTTTCCTCATCCCTTCCCAGTATACTGATGAGCCCTTCAAAGCTATTCTTCGTTTCTGTTACAGTATTTTTATTTCTAGCATTTGTTTGAAACTTTCTTAGAGTTTCCAACTCTCTCCTTACATTATCCATCCAGCATATTTTTCTCTTTTTTCATCAGAACCCTTATCATAAAGGAAAAACTGGGGAATGCAAGATGTTCACAGGGAGCTTTGAAGAACTCAAACGTAGACTAGGACTTAAAAATGCCATACACATGTACAGTGCTGTGCACATTACCAAGAAAGACCTAAGAAGGCCCTAATCTCTCAAGTCCCACTGTCCTTGACTCTGTGCAGGCTAGACGTGAAAGTTAAGGCAGAATTGTAGACTGTCTGCCAGAGTATTGAAGGTGTGCCCGGACACCCACACAGGGTCCCTCAGCAAAGGCTGAGGGACGTTTGGTTCCAGATATTTTTGGAAATCTCGGTCCAATAATTAACTGACCATCAGGTTAGCCAAGCAGAGACCATCAAGTGGCCACATGAGAAAAAGAATACATACATTGAAGGTTTACAGCGTGAAAGTCACTAAACAAACAGTACAAACAACAACAATCCCTGGGAGGGGGCAAAGGGGAATCTGATTTCCAGAGTTCTCATACTATATTATTTAAAATGTGCAATTTTCACACCCTAACAATAAAAAAATGCAAAGAAACAGGAAAGTATGACTCTTGGAAGCCTACACACTGGACTTAGTTAATAAGACTTTAAACCAGCTATTATAATAAGTATTTTCAAAGAATTAAAGGCAACCATGTCTAAAATGTTAAAGAAATAAACAAGAATAATACTTCACCAAGGAGAGAATATCAATAAAGAAAGTGAAAGTATAAAAAAGAACCAAATAGAAACTATGGAATTGAAAAAAAAAAAAAAGAACTGGAATATAAAATTCACTAGAAGGGCCCACCAGCAGATTTGAACTGGCATAAAAAAGAATCAATGAACTTGAAGGCAGCTCAAATGAGATTACCTGGCATAAGGAAGAGAGAGGGGGAAAAAAAGGAATAAAAATAACAGAGCCTGGAGTAAAAGGTAAGATACTGAAGTAGGAAAAGCCAGGAATCTATCTTTCTAGACAATAACTGCACTGCCACAAGTTGTCTGAAGTGACTATTGAAAGTTTGCAACTTCCAGGGGAAAGCTTGGCTGGTAAACTGCAATTAATATCATTTGATTATAGACCTCTGTAGAGTTGCAGATCCCATCCCTAAGGCAACCCACATTTCTGGCATGGCTGAAGCCAGAGTGGGTAATAAAGACCTTATCCTCCAAATATCAAGACTCTCAGTTCTGAATGAAGATTCCTGTTTCTGATCATGGAGATACAGGGGCTGGCTAGCATTGTTCTAATCCCCGCAAGCTAAAGCAATGCCCAGGAGATTTAAAGAAGCAGCACATCTATTTTTATAGACATTCAAAAACAACCGCATATTTGATGGAATTTAGAAAGTCAATGTGCATGTCCAGGGACAGACACAGACTCAGAAAAGACTATAAGAAAACCTTAAACTTTCATCTCCAGCTGCTCCTGAGCACAGGACACCCTATAATAACAACAACAAGATATTCAAACCCTGGGGAAGAGAGAGAATCTTATCTCCAGAACTACCACATTATAAAATTCATATATTCAGTTTTCAAAAAGGAAAACAAAGGCATACAAAGAAATATGAAAGTATGGCCCATTCCAAAGAACAAAATCAACACATACTGTATCCAAGGAAACCCAGATGTCAGGCCCACAAGAAAAAGACTTAAAATTCTCTTTAAGATGTTCAAAGTGCCAAATGAAGACATAAACAAAGACAGGAAATGATGTATGAACAAAATGAGAATGGCAATAAATAGCAAAATGTTACAAAAATGAGCTCAAAAGAAATTATGAAGTTGAAAAGTACAATAACTGAAATTTTTAAAAATTAACTGGGGGGGGGGGGCCTGGGTGGCTCAGTCGTTAAGCGTCTGCCTTCGGCTCAGGGCATGATCCCGGCATTATGGGATCAAGCCCCGCATCAGGCTCCTCCGCTGGGAGCCTGCTTCTTCCTCTCCTACTCCCCCTGCTTGTTTTCCCTCTCTCTCTGGCTGTCTCTCTCTGTCAAATAAATAAATAAAAAATAAAAATAAAAAAAAATTTTTTTTTTAATTTACTAGAGGGGTTTAAAAGCAGATTTGAACAAACAGAAAAAAACAGACTTTAAATCCATAAAAGTTAGAGCAGACTAAGAAGGACATTATGTATCTATTAAAGGTTTAATACATCAAGAAGATAACACAATTATAAACATTTACACAACTAATAACAGATCCTCAAAATATATGAAGTAACAATTGACAAAAAAAGAAGGGAAAAACAGAAGTTCTACAAAAATAGCTGGAGACTCCAATATCCTATTTTCAATAATGGATAAATCAACCAAAGAAGATGAATAGGGAAATAGAGAACTTGAATAACAAAATTAGCCAACTAGACCTAAGAGACATGTACAGAACAATCCTTCCAACAATAGCAGAATACTCTTCTCAAGCCAACATTCTTCTCAAGTTTACATGAGACATTCTCCAGGACAGATCATATGTCAGGGCACAAAATAAGTCACAACAGATTTTATAAGACAGTTATCATAACAAAATATCTGCTGTGACTAGAAAAAGATAAAGTTAGAAATCAGTAACAGAAGGCAAACTGGATAATTCATAAATATGGAGAAATTAACAACACACTCTTTAAACAACCAATTGGTGAAAGAAGAAATCAGAAGTTAAAGTAGAAAACAGAGATGAATGAAAATGAAAACACAATATAACAAAACTTCTAAGATGCAATGAAAGCCTTGGCAAGAGGGAAACTTGCAGCTATAAATGCTTACATGAGAAAAGAAAGATCTCAAATCGACAACCTTATTTACAACTTTAAGGAACGAGAAAAAGAAGAACAAACTAAACCAAATGACAGCAGCAGCAGAAGGGAAATAAAGGTTAGACTAGAAATAAGCAAAAGAGGGAACAGAAAATCAATAAAAACAAAAGTTGGTTCCTTGAAAAGATTAACAAAACTGACAAATCTGCAGCTAGGCTAACAAAGAAAATAAAAGACTAAGAGACGGGATGCAAATAACCAAAATCAGAAAATAATGTGGGAACATTAGTACCAACCTTCAGAGATAAAAAGGAGCATAAGGGAATTCTATGAACAACTGTACACCAACAAGTTAGATAACTTACAATAAAGGGTCAAATTCCTTGGAACACACAAGTTACCTAAACTGATGCAAGAAGAAATAGAAAATTTCAACAGACATAACAAATACAAAGATTGAAGCAGTAATCAAGAAGCAGTAATCAAAAACCTCTAAACGGGAGGAAGTTAAGATGGCGGAGGAGTAGGGGACCCCTTTTTCAGCCGGTCCCCTGAGTCGAGCTGGATAGGTACCAGACCAGCCTAAATAACCACGGAATCAGCCTGAGACGCAGGATGATGCATCTGGATCTCTACAAATGAACATCTCCAGCGCTGAGTATTGAGGTAACGAAGGGGAGCTGTAAACCGTGCACAGATATCGGAAGATAAACGGAAGGGGGAGGGAGCCGCCGCTTGAGGCGCGGAAGCGGCAGCCACCTGCACGGGGGGAGCGGGCGGACTCACAGAGGCACCGCGAGAGGCGGACTGAGACCGGTGAGCCGTGAGCAGCGCCACCAGGCATCTCCCGGAACACCGAGAATTATCCAGACTGGAGGCGGAGCTCCGGAGCGCAGGTTGGGCGAGCGTGCGGGCCACCTGCACGGGGAGCGGCGGACTCAGTCGGCACCGCGAAACAGCAGACTGAGACCCTGAACCGGGTGCGCGCCACTAGGCTTCTCACTCGAAACTCGGAATCGAGGTGTGCTCACCGGGCATAGACTGAGACCGGGAGACCTGGGAGCGTGCGGGCGGCCGGTGGCCGGCGGCATTAGAACACAAAGGACAGAGACGCACCGGCCCTGGAAGTGAGGGCAGGGACGCCGGGTGTGGGGCGCACATCCCGGGACGCTGCAGGGTTGAGCAGCACCAACAGAAACAGAGTTAAAGTGGCCAGAACATTAGTAGAGAACGGGCCGCAATCCTTCTGTTCCGTGACAGAGGCTGAAATTTGGCCGCTGCTGCTCTGACTCTCAGAAGAGGCACAGCAAACCGCCAGGGAAAGCCGCCAGAGAACAAAAGCCTGGAAATACCGGCTCAGAGAGTGCCCATCCCCATCCTCCCTCGCAGGGGACACGGAGACTCTACCCAAACAGGGTTGCCTGAGTATTGGCGCGGCAGGCCCCTCCCCCAGAACACAGAAGGCAGGCTGAAAAATCAAGAAGCCCACAACCCGGGCGCCTGGGTGGCGCAGTCATTGAGCGCCTGCCTTCGGCTTAGGGCGTGATCCCGGCGTTCCGGAAAGGAGTCCCTCATCGGGCTCCTCCGCTGGGAGCCTGCTTCTTCCTCTCCCACTCCCCTGCTTCTGTTCCCTCTCTCGCTGGTTGGCTGCCACATAAATAAATAAATAAAATCTTTAAAGAAGAAGCCCACATCCCTAAGATCCCTATAAAACAAGGGGCACGGCCTGGGACCCAGTCAATAATTTGGGCTCTGGAAACCCCGCAACCTCTCTTCATCAGAATGACAAGAAGGAGAAGCCCCCCCCAGCAAAGAAAAGACAGTGATTCTGTGGCCTCTGCCACAGAAATAATGGATATGGATGTAACCAAATTATCAGAAATGGAATTCAGAGTAACGATGGTCAAAATGATGAGTAGAATTGAAAAAACTATTAACGAAAAGGTTACTGAGAATATAGAATCCCTAAGGACAGAAATGAGAGCGAATCTGACAGAAATTAAAAATTCTATGAGCCAAATGCAGGCAAAACTAGAGGCTCTGACGGCCAGGGTCGCAGAAGCAGAGGAACGGGTTAGTGAATTGGAGGATGGGTTAATAGAGGAAAAAATGAAAATAGAAGATGGTCTTAAAAAAATCCACGCCCACGAATGTAGGTTACGGGAGATTACTGACTCAATGAAACGATCCAATGTTAGAATCATCGGCATCCCCGAGGGGGTGGAGAAAAACAGAGGTCTAGAAGAGATATTTGAACAAATTGTAGCTGAAAACTTCCCTAATCTAGCAAGGGAAACAAACATTCGTGTCCAAGAGGCAGAGAGGACCCCTCCCAAGCTCAACCACGACAAACCTACGCCACGTCACGTCATAGTGCAATTCGCAAATATTAGATGCAAGGATACAGTATTGAAAGCGGCCAGGGCAAAGAAATTTCTCACGTACCAAGGCAAAAGCATCAGAATTACGTCAGACCTGTCTACACAGACCTGGAATGAGAGAAAGGGTTGGGGGAGCATATTTAAAGCTCTTTCAGAGAAAAACATGCAGCCAAGGATCCTTTATCCAGCAAGGCTGTCATTCAGAATTGATGGAGAAATAAAGACATTTCAGAATCGCCAGTCACTAACCAATTTTGTAACCACGAAACCAGCCCTACAGGAGATATTACGGGGGGTTCTATAAAAGTAAAAAGGCCCCAAGAGTGATACAGAACAGAAAGTCACAGCCAATACAAACAAAGACTTTACTGGCAACATGGCAACATTAAAATCATATCTCTCAGTAATCAGTCTTAATGTAAATGGTTTGAACCATCCCATAAAACGCCACAGGGTTGCAGATTGGATAAAAAGAAATGACCCATCCATTTGCTGTCTACAAGAGACTCATTTCGAACCCAAAGATGCATTCAGACTGAGAGTAAGGGGATGGAGTACCATCTTTCACGCAAATGGACCTCAAAAGAAAGCTGGGGTAGCAATTCTCATATCAGATAAATTGGATTTTAAACTACAGACTATAGTTAGAGATGCAGAAGGGCACTATATTATTCTTAAGGGAAGTATTCAACAAGTGGATATGACAATTATAAATATATATGCCCCCAACAGGGGAGCAGCAAGATACACAAGCCAACTCTTAACCAGAATAAAGAGACATATAAATAAAAATACATTAATAGTAGGGGACCTCAACACTCCACTCTCAGAAATAGACAGAACACCCTGGCAAAAACTAAGCAAAGAATCAAAGGCTTTGAATGCCATACTCGACGAGTTGGACCTCATAGATATATATAGAACACTACACCCCAGAACCAAAGAATACTCATTCTATTCTAATGCCCATGGAACATTCTCAAGAATAGACCATGTTCTGGGACACAAAACAGGTCTCAACCGATACCAAAAGATTGAAATTATCCCCTGCATATTCTCAGACCACAACGCTCTGAAATTGGAACTCAACCACAAGGAAAAATTTGGAAGAAACTCAAACACTTGGAGACTAAGAACCATCCTGCTCAGGAATGACTCGATAAACCAGGAAATCAAAAATCAAATTAAACAATTTATGGAGACCAATGAGAATGAAAATACAACAGTCCAAAACCTATGGGATACTGCAAAGGCAGTCCTAAGGGGGAAATACATAGCCATCCAAGCCTCACTCAAAAGAATAGAAAAATCTAAAATGCAGTTTTTATATTCTCACCTCAAGAAGCTGGAACAGCAACAGAGGGACAGGCCTAATCCACGCACGAGGAAGCAGTTGACCAAAATTAGAGCTGAAATCAATCAAGCAGAAACCAGAAGTACAGTAGAGCAGATCAACAGGACTAGAAGCTGGTTCTTTGAGAGAATCAATAAAATTGACAGACCACTGGCAAGACTTATCCAAAAGAAAAGAGAAAGGACCCAGATTATTAAAATTATGAATGAAAAAGGAGAGGTCACGACGAACACCATTGAAATTGGAAGGATTATTAGAAATTTTTATCAACAGCTATATGCCAATAAACTAAGCAATCTGGAAGAGATGGAATCCTTCCTGGAAACCTATAAACTACCAAGATTGAAACCGGAAGAAATTGATTCCTTAAACAGGCCAATTAATTATGAAGAAATTGAGTCAGTGATAAACAACCTTCCAAATAACAAAACTCCAGGCCCGGACGGTTTTCCTGGGGAATTCTACCAAACATTCAAAGAAGAAATAATACCTATTCTCCTAAAGCTATTTCAAAAAATAGAAACAGAAGGAAAGCTACCAAACTCATTCTATGAGGCCAATATTACCTTGATCCCCAAACCAGGCAAAGACCCCCTCAAAAAGGAGAATTACAGACCGATTTCCCTAATGAATATGGACGCCAAAATCCTCAACAAGATACTTGCTAATAGAATCCAACAGTACATTAAAAGGATTATCCATCACGATCAAGTGGGATTCATACCTGGGATGCAAGCGTGGTTCAATATTCGCAAATCAATCAGCGTGATACATCATATCAACAAGAAAAGACTCAGGAACCATATGATCCTCTCAATCGATGCCGAAAAAGCATTTGACAAAATACAGCATCCTTTCCTGATTAAAACCCTTCAGAGTGTAGGAATAGAAGGTACATTTCTCAATCTCATAAAAGCCATCTATGAAAAGCCTACTGCAAATATTATTCTCAATGGGGAAAAGCTGGAAGCCTTTCCCTTAAGATCAGGAACTCGACAAGGATGCCCACTCTCGCCACTATTATTCAACATAGTACTAGAAGTCCTTGCAACAGCAATCAGACGACAAAAAGGGATCAAAGGTATTCAAATTGGCAAAGAAGAAGTCAAAATGTCTCTCTTTGCAGATGACATGATACTCTATATGGAAAACCCAAAAGAAGCCACTCCCAAACTATTAGAAGTTATAGAGCAATTCAGTAACGTGGCGGGATACAAAATCAATGCTCAGAAATCAGTTGCATTTCTATACACGAATAACGAGACCGAAGAAAGAGAAATTAGGGAATCCATCCCATTTACAATAGCACCAAAAACCATACGTTACCTTGGAATTAACTTAACCAGAGACGTAAAGGACCTATATTCTAGAAACTATAAATCACTCTTGAAAGACATTGAGGAAGACATAAAAAGATGGAAAGATATTCCATGCTCATGGATTGGAAGAATTAACATAGTTAAAATGTCCATGCTACCCAGAGCAATCTACACTTTCAATGCTATCCCGATCAAAATACCGAGGACATTTTTCAAAGAACTGGAACAAATAGTCCTTAAATTTGTATGGAAACAGAAAAGGCCCCGAATCTCCAAGGAACTGTTGAAAAGGAAAAACAAAGCTGGGGGCATCACAATGCCGGATTTCGAGCTGTACTACAAAGCTGTGATCACAAAGACAGCATGGTACTGGCACAAAAACAGACACATAGACCAATGGAACAGAATAGAGAGCCCAGAAATGGACCCTCGGCTCTTTGGGCAACTAATATTTGATAAAGCAGGAAAAAACATCCGGTGGGAAAAAGACAGTCTCTTCAATAAATGGTGCTGGGAAAATTGGACAGCTACATGCAAAAGAATGAAACTTGACCACTCTCTCACACCATACACAAAAATAAACTCCAAATGGATGAAAGACCTCGATGTGAGACAGGAATCCATCAAAATTCTAGAGGAGAACATAGGCAGCAACCTCTACGACATCGGCCAAAGCAACCTTTTTCATGACACATCCCCAAAGGCAAGAGAAACAAAAGATAAAATGAATTTATGGGACTTCATCAAGATTAAAAGTTTCTGCACAGCCAAGGAAACAGTCAGAAAAACTAAGAGGCAGCCCACGGAATGGGAGAATATATTTGCAAATGACACTACAGATAAAGGACTGGTATCCAAGATCTACAAAGAACTTCTCAAACTCAATACACGAGAAACAAATAAACAAATCAAAAAATGGGCAGAAGATATGAACAGACACTTTTCCAATGAAGACATACAAATGGCTAACAGACACATGAAAAAATGTTCAAAATCATTAGCCATCAAGGAAATTCAAATCAAAACCACACTGAGATACCACCTTACGCCAGTTAGAATGGCAAAAATAGACAAGGCAAGAGACAACAATTGTTGGAGAGGATGTGGAGAAAGGGGATCCCTCCTACATTGTTGGTGGGAATGCAAGTTGGTACAGCCACTCTGAAAAACAGTGTGGAGGTCCCTTAAAAAGTTAAAAATTGAGCTACCCTATGATCCAGCCATTGCACTACTGGGTGTTTACCCCAAAGATATAAACGTAGTGAAGAGAAGGGCCATATGCACCCCAATGTTCATAGCAGCAATGTCCACAATAGCTAAATCGTGGAAGGAGCCAAGATGCCCTTCAACAGATGACTGGATTAAGAAGTTGTGGTCCATATATACAATGGAATATTACTCAGCAATCAGAAAGAACGAGTTCTCAACATTTGCTGCAACATGGACGGCACTGGAGGAGATAATGCTAAGTGAAATAAGTCAAGCAGAGAAAGACAACTATCATATGATTTCTCTCATCTATGGAACATAAGAACTAGAATGATCAGTAGGGGAAGAAAGGGATAAAGAAAGGGGGGGTAATCAGAAGGGGGAATGAAACATGAGAGACTATGGACTATGAGAAACAAACTGAGGGCTACAGAGGGGAGGGGGGTGGGGGAATGGGATAGGCCGGTAATGGGTAGTAAGGAGGGCACATATTGCATGGTGCACTGGGTGTTATACACAACTAATGAATCATCGAGCCTTACATCGAAAACCGGGGATGTACTGTATGGTGACTAACATAATATAATAAAAAATCATTATAAAAATAAATAAATAAAAAATAAAAAATAAAAATCCAAAATTTTGAAAAAAACAAACAAACAAAACAAAACAAAAAAAAAAACCTCTAAACGTAGTAAAGTCCTAGACCAAAAACTTCACTAGTGAATCTCACCAAATATTTAAGAATGAATACCGATCCTTCTTTTTTTTTTTTTTTTAAAGATTTTATTTATTTATTTCACAGAGAGAGACAGTTAGCGAGAGAGGGAACACGAGCAGGGGGAGTGGGAGAGGAAGAAGCAACACGAGCAGGGGGAGGGGGAGAGGAAGAAGGAGGCTCCCAGCGGAGGAGCCTGATGCGGGCCTCGATCCCAGAACGCTGGGATCACGCCCTGAGCCAAAGGCAGATGCTTAGCGACTGAGCCACCCAGGCGCCTCAATACCAATCCTTCTTAAACTCTTCTGAAAAATTGAAGCGAAGGGAACACTTCCTAAGTCATTTTATGAAGCAAGCTTTACCCTGATACCAAAGCTAGATAAAGACCTTACAAGAAGAAAATTAAAGACCAATATCCCTTGTGAATATTGATACAAAAATCTTCAACAAGATATTAGAAAACCAAATCCAACAGCATATCAAAAAGATCATTCACATTAAAGTGTTATTTATTCCATAAATGCAATGGTGGCTTACCACAAGAAAGCTGATCTTTATAATATATCACATTAATACAACAAAGGGGAAAAAAAACACACAATCATCTCAAATGATGCAGAAAAATCATTAGACATAATCCAGCACCCTTTATTAAAAAAAAAAAAAACCCTCTCATAAAACTAAGAATACAGACAAAACTCCTTAATATCATAAAGGGTATTTAGGGAAAACCCACAACTAACATCATATTTATTGGTGAAAGACTGAAAGCTTTCCCCTTAAGATCCAAAACAGGAGAAGTACACCCATTTTCACCACTACTATTCAACACTGTACTGCAAGTTCTAGCCACAGCCATTAGACAACTAAAAGAAGTAAAATGCATCTAAATTGGAAAGGAGGAAGTAAAACAATCAACCGATGACATGATCCTATACAGACCCTAAAAAAATCTAGGAGAGAACTAATCATGCTAATAAACTATCAGCAAAGTTGTTTGGTACAAGATAAACATATAAAAAGCTATTGTGTTTCCAAATACCACTAAGGAACAATCTGAAAAGTATATTAAGAAGCAGTTCCCCCCCTTTCCCTTGGCTGGCAGCGCAGAGGCCACACGAAGTCTGGGGTTCCTATAAAAGACGTGAACCAACAGGTGTTTCTCAGAGCTCTGTCAGCCTTCCTCAAGAAGTCTGGGAAGCTGAAAGTCCCTGAATGGGTGGACACTGTCAGGCTGGCCAAGCATAAAGAGCTTGCTCCCTACGATGAGAACTGGTTCTACATGCAAGCTGCTTCCACAGCACGGCATCTGTACCTCCCGGGTGGCGCTGGGGTCGGCTCCATGACCAAGATCTATGCGGGACATCAGAGAAATGGGGTCATGCCCAGCCACTTCAGTAGAGAGTCCAAGAGCGTGGCCTGCAGGGTCCTCCACGCCCTAGAGGGGCTGAAAATGGTGGAAAAGGACCAAGATGGGGGCCGAAAACTCACACTTCAGGGACAGAGAGATCTGGACAGAATCACTAGAAAGGTGGCAGCTGCCAACAAGAAGCATTAGAACAAATGCTGGGTTAATAAATTGCCTCATTTGTAAACCTGAAGAAAGAAAGAAATGAAAGAGAGAAAGAAAGCAAGGAATTCCCTTTATAATAGCATCTAAAAGAATTAAAAGCTTAAGAATAAATATAACCAAGGAGGTGAAAGACTTGTACACTAAAACCTACAAAGCACTGTGTAAAGAAATATAAAAGGCGCCCAAATAAATGGAAAGACATCCCATGTTGATGGATGGGAAGACTTATTGTTCATATGTCAATACTACCCAAAATAATCTAAAGATTCAATACAATCTCTACCAAAATTCCTAAAATCCTTTTTGCAGAAATGGAAAAGCTGAACCTCAGATTCCTCTGGAATTGCAAGGGATCATGAATAGCTGAAACAATCTTGAAAAGAAGAATAAAGTGGGAGTATTTACACTTACTGCCTTGAAAACATACTACAAAGCAACTACTGTAATTAAAGCAATATGACTGACCAGCATTAGCAAAAAAATGATCAAAAAATGGGCAAAGCACTTGAAAAGACATTTCCCCAAAGAAGATATACAAACAGCCAATAAGCACTTGAAAAAGATGTTGAACAACACTAATCGTTAGGGAAATGCAATTCAAAACCACAAGGAGATACCACTTCATACCCACTAGGATGGCTGCTATCAAAGACAAAAACAAAAAATATCTAGTGTTAGGGCACCTGGGTAGCATTGTCAGTTGAGCATGGGACTCTTGATTTCTGCTCAGGTCATGACCTCAGGATCATGAGATCAAGTATCTCGTCAGCTCTGTGAGCTCAGCAGGGAGTGTGCTTGAGATTTTCTCTCTCCCTCTAACTTTGTCCCTCCCCCACCCCCTACACACTCGAGCACACACACTCTTTCTCTTTCTTTCTCTCAAATAAATAAATTAACCTTTTTAAAAAAAATAACGTGTTGACAAGGATTTAGAAGAACTGAAACTCTTATGCACTGTGGAGGGAATGTAAAACATGAAAAAGAGAACGGCAGTGCTCAAAAATTAAGAAGGGAATTACCAAATGATCCAGCAAATCCAATTCCCCTTGATCTTGGAGTTGTGAGTTTGAGCCCCAAACTGGGTGTAGAGATTTCTTAATAAAATTGAAAAAAAAAAAAAAGAATGAATGCTGCAGGGAAAACTGGATATCCCACACAAAAGAATGAAATTGGACCCTTGCTTTAGAAAAGATCAAGAGTCACATACTCCACTGACTGAGCCAGCAGCCACCCCAACAGCATTCATTCTTAAGATTATCCTTTCCTCGTTGAACAATCATAGCTTTCTTGTTGAAAATCAATTGACCACATATGTAAAGTTTTATTTCTGGGCTTTCTGTACTATGGTTTATGTATGTATCCTTAGGCCAGTTACATACATTTTTTTTTTTAATTTTTAGTTGTGGTAAAATACAAATAACATAAAATTTACCATCCTTACTGTTTTCTTTCCTTAAGATTTTGTTTATTTATTTAAGACAGAGAGCACAGAGGGAGAGGGAGAAGCAGGCTCCCTACTGAGCAAGGAGCCCCATGCAGGGCTCAATCCCACAGGACCTGAGCTGAAGGCAGATGCTTAACCAACTGAGCCACTCAGACACCCCTGTTTAATTGTTATATAGTTTATGCTGAAGATGATCTTTAAAAAAGTTTTGGAATAGAGAGTGGTAATGCGTACACAACTATCTTGTGAGTGTATTTAATGCCACTGCATTATACATTCACAAATGGTTAAAACGATAAATACTATGTTTTGTATATTTTACAACAATAAAATAAAGAACAGAGAAAAAGTAAAACCAAGAGCTGATTCTTTAAGAACGTTTTTTTAAACAGTCAAAATGGCCAAGTAAAAAATATAAATCAGCAGCAAGTTAATGAAAATAATCAGGACGCCTGGGTCACTCTGTCAGGTGTCTGACTCTTGATTTCAGCTCAGGTCATGATTTCAGGGTTGTGAGATCGAGCCCTACATTGGGCTCTGCACTCAGTGTGGTGTCTGCTTGAGATTCTTTCTCTCCCTCTGCCTCTGCCCCTCCTCCCACTCATCCATGCACCCTCTCTCTCTCCAAATCAATCAATAAAATTTTTTAAAAGAATTAAAATAATCAATAATTCTAATGATATTTATTATCATAAATAAATAGATAAATACAAGAACAGGTACAGGCTAATAAATTTCAAAAAGTAGAAAATACAAAATGACAAAAGCTGGTACAAGAAAAAATAGGAAACTTAAAGAGACCAAGAAACATTAAAGAAATGAAAATATATCAAATACCAGTCTCTAAAAAATCCTCCAGGTCTTGATAATTTTCTTTGTGAGATCTAATAAAGTTTCAAGGAATACATTCTTAAATACCCTCACAAGCCCAGAAAGAGATTCAGAAATATAAGGGAAAGCTCATGTACACATGTGAACACCCAAGTGTGCACATGTACAGACATGCACACACACAGACACGCACAGCTCAGCTCACCAATGGATGGGTCCTGAAGGACAAAGCTCTCTGCTAATGACCCACCTTGATTTAGACGCTTCAGCACCTTGTACACATCCACTAGCTTTCCCAAGTCTTCCTTGTCTTCAGGTATTACAAGGCTCAATGCATCTCTTTTCTCAGCCCAGCTATGGGATTTGCTGAGAGAAAAAAATAAGAAAATAAAAATAATTAACTCAAAATTAGAAGATTTTATTCTATAACAAAGTTAAAAAGCACATCTCAAATATTGTGACTTTATTATGTACCAGGTCCTAGAATAAGGAACTAAAAACATTATGACCATTAATCTTCCCAACTATCAATACTAATCAAATATGAACATCTCCCCCACCTCCAACTACACAGATAAAACCAGCTCAGAGAAGTTATATGACTTCCCGAAGTCATACAATTGGTAAGTAATGGAGTTTGGGTAAAAGCTCAGGTAGGTGTAACCATAAAACCAATGCTTTTAATTGCTAAGCTATAATTGCCTCACAAATCAGCAAACATGTCAGCAACATCTAGTCGAATAGGTTGGGAAAGAAGGTAAGTGCATCCACACACAGCTAGATATAATCTTTCTGAAGGAACCCTGCTAGTCTAGAATTTGGCAGTTTTATTCCTATGACTTTACCCCCAGAAAAAAAAAATCAGAAAATGTGCAAAGATGTTTTAACAAATTGTTCATTAAAGCATTTTCCAAGTATTTAAAATGTTCAAGAAAAGGAAATTTATTAAATCATGATACAGCTCATAATAAAAATATAGCACCATTAAAATGATGAGGAAATCTGTATTCACTAACAGAATAACATTAGCTACCAAGTCATATTATGATCCAATTTTGGTTAAAACTTAATTTAACTAAATTTGGTTAAAAGAAATATATATATTTTGTGTGCCAGTGTATGCAAAAAGAAAAAAAGTCTGTACACTGACATCGTGATTATCTCCATTGGGCAGATTGTGACTGCTTTTTACTGTCTTTATTCCTACAACTGTCATGTTGCTACGAACTCTGCTCTCACACTGGTAGTCCCCTTCCAGTTTCCTATGGAAACATGGAAACAGCAATTGGCTTCAAGGAGAGTTAGGGCCATCCACTGATTGTGTACTGAATACTCTAAGGCTCTAAGTAATCAATGTGGTGCTTGCCAGTGATTTGTTTCGGAATAGTCACCTAAGGCAATTTGGGCTAGACATAGGCTTACTGAGAGACATCAGTAAAGATTTGTTCAATGTTATCAATAAAACTAAGAAATGGCTCTTTGGCTGTATATTGTCCTGTGTCTAAACATGACACCTAAAACTGTGAAAGACATTTTGGTTGAAGAGAGTTAATCTGAGGAGAAGCAGATATGTTAACAGCAGCAGAAAGAAGATCAAACAACCTGAGTTCATAATATTGGTGAGCCTCTTGATCAACCAGCCCTCCAACTGCCTGAACTTAGGATTTTTCACATGTGACATTACATTTTCCTGTTTAAGTTATTACCTTCTGGGGCACCTGGGTGGCTCAGTCACTTAAGTTTCTCCCTTTGGCTCAAGTCATGATCTCAAGGTCCTGGGCTCAAGCCCCGCCGTCAGGCTCCCTGCTGAGTGGGGAGTCTGCTTCTCCCTCTCCCTCTCCCCCTCCCAACTCTCGTGCTTGCTCTCTCTCTCTCAAATAACAACTTTTTTTAAAAAAGTTATTACCTTATACCAAAAGTATCTTTAGCTACTTTACAATATTTCTGTATAGTCTTAATTTTGTTTGCAAGGTGAAAGCATGGTTTTTACACCTGTTTATCTGTTCCTGGTTGTTTTTTACTGCTGTAACCTAACTCCAAAAAGCAGTGTCTAATGCATGAGAAGTAATTTCTAAACATTTGCTGAATGTTAAATACGTGAATCAATAGGGCACGTGGTGATGAAACCGTTGTCATTGTTCCAAAAATACTTCTCGAACTTACTTGAGAAACAATAAATTTCTCAAGGAATTTGAGGAAACTATCCATGAGTCTTAACAGGTCAGGCAGCTGACTACACAGTGCAGGAAGAGTTCTGTGAGATGGGCATTCGAGTTGTGATCAGACCCTAGAGAAGCAACAAGGAGACACAGAGCCTGCACTGGAGTCTAGTCCTATGCAGCCAGCTGAAGAGGTGCGCATTCTTAGTAGTAACTGTCCCCTTCTCCCCCAACCTCAAGAACCCTGGATTCATGCCCTAACTGTCCAGGTACCACCCATCACACCGGGGAGAATACATGGAACAGGTAAGGATCGGGAAAGCCCAAAACAGGACAGGGCAAAATGAGCAACTGCAAAGTAAGCATATGAAATGTCAAGTTCACATTTTTTGAGCATGAACCATCAAGGGCTAGGCTAGTGGGACAGCTTTCTAAGTCTTACTAATAAGCCTTTTCAGCAACCTAGATTTTACACAGACTAAAAATAGACACAACTGTAAACAGAAGTGCAAACAAAGGTTTCTAGGCAGAAACTATACAAAGACAACTTCGAAACAGAGACTGCTAGGGAAAGACTGATGAGATTAGACTGGCTAAAGTAGGGGGTGGGTGTGGGGAGCAGTGGGATTTAAAGCTCCAAGTGGCTAGGGACCACATAAAGAAAGGACACAGCCTCCAATCTGCCCTATCAACCCTTCCCTCACACTCTCCCTGGAAAAGATGAGAAGGGCTGAAGCCAATCAGGACAGATCGCAGGAACCAAAGTAACTGTAATTACTATCTTTTTTTGGCAGAATTAAAGTTTCGAATTACATCTTTAATAATTACATATCTATTCATGTTTTCAGAGGGCAATTTATATTTTTCTAAGATGTTTCATTTACCTTTTCAAAATTATTAGCATATAACTATAAGCTGTATGTAATTATAGCATAAAGTTAGCATAAAATCCTTAATAAAAAAATTCAGTTGTGATAAAATACGTATAAAGCTTACCATTTTAACCATTTTTAAGTGTACAGTTCAGTAGAGTTACCTCTGTTTACACTGATGTGCAACCAATCTTTGCACATTTTTTATATCTTATAAAAATGAAACTCTATATCCATTGAACAACTACTCCCTATTTCCCTCTCTCCTCCTGGCCCCTAGCAAATACCATTCAATTTTCTATATTTATGAATTTGACTATTCTAGATACCTCATATAAGTGGAATTATGGAGCACAAATCTTTTTATGACTGCAATATTTCACTTAGCATAATGTCCTCAAGGTTCATCCACATGATACCATGTACCATAATTTCCTTCCTCTTTAAGGCTAAATAATATACTACTGTAGGTGAATACCACATTGTGTTTTATCCACTCATCTGTCAATGGACACTTGGATTGTTGCCACTTTCTGACTATTGTGAAATAATACTGCTAGGAAACATGGATATACAAATAATCTGTAAGACTGACTCTGCCTACAGTTCTTTGGAATTGTGAGATCACATGGGAATTCTATTTTTAATTTTCTGAGGAACTGCCATACTGTTTTCCATGGATACTACACCATTTTACATTCCTACCAACAGTGCACATGGGTTCTAATTTCCTCACATCCTTGCAAATGCTTGTTATTTTCTGATTGTTCTATAGTTTTTTGTCTTTGTTTGTTTTTTAATAGCAGCCATCCTAATGCACGTGAGGTAGCACCTCACTGTGGTTTTGATTTGCATTTCTGTAATGATTAGGGCATACTGGGCATACTTTCATATGCTTGTTGGCCATTTGCATATCTTCTTTGCAGAAATGTCTATTCAAGTCCTTTGACATTTTTGAATGAGGATATTCATTCATTTTTAAATTCATATGTACAGTTATGTTTCAATTTTTCCTTTTAATAATGCTTATTCGTACTTCTTTTTTTTCTTGACCAATTCAGCCTGATTATTTTGTTAATGTTTACAAACATTACCAGCTTCTGGTTTTGATGATTCTCTAAATTATAACTTTTTTCCCCACTTAATTTCTGCTTTATCTTAACTGTGTCCTTTCTTCTATTTTTTGGGGGGGGGGGTTCCTCTGTTGCTATTTTTCTAACTCTTTGATTTAGACACTGCTAACTCAAAGTGTCTACAAAAATATAAATGAAGTCAGGGGCTGTTGGCAAGCCTCAGTTAATGGCATGAAAGAACTCTGAAAGCAAAGAAGACTCTTAACAGATATTTTGAAAAGACAAATCATACTATGATTATAATTAATTAGTTCAATAAGGAAAAGGTCTCCAAACCTTTAATATCTATTCTTATAAAGTATAATTTATAGCTATCCTTCTTTATTTCTTTATTTAGACAGAAAGTTTGAGTGGGGAGGAGGGAGGAGCAGAAGGAGAGGGAGAGAGAGAATCTTAACCAAACTCCATGCCCAGCACGGAGCCCCAGGTGGGTCTTGATCTCACAACCATGAAATCATGACCTGAACTAAAATCAAGGGTTGGACGCTTAACTAAGCCACCCAGGTGCCCTTTATTCTTTATCTTCTCATTATATGTAATCAAGGTTCTAAGTCATGATGAAATGCTTGTTATAATAATTCCAAAGTATATTTAATTCATAACTTTCCATCTGTATGGCTATGCTATAGCAAAGGAATATTTTTTAAAATAATTGTTATAGAAAAGGTGTATGCTCATTAAAGATGCATACTATATTTGTCATAAGAGATTGGTTTTCTTCCTGATAATAAAAATAAAAATTCTTTTAAACATTCAAACCATAGAGGCTCCTGGGTGGCTCAATCAGTTAAGCATCTAACTCTTGATTTCACCTCAGGTCGTGATCTCAGGGTCCTGAGATCAAGCACCACACAAGGCTCCACACTCAGCGGGGTGTCTGCTTGAAATTTTCTCTCTCCCTCTTCCTCTCCCTCTGCCCCTCTCCCCTCTGGTGTTCCCTCTCTCTCTCTCTCCCCCTCGCTAAAATAAATAAATAAATAAATATTTTTTAAAAATATTTAAAACATGAAGAGGACATTAATCCTTATAAAACCAATTTTATAATTAAAAAAATAAAGTGATTGCAGCATTTGAACCTTAAAATACAATGGAAAATTTTCCTTTACTTAACAAAACTTAGTTCATTAATTCCAGTTTTATTCCTTGTAATTTAGGAATTTAAAACTATAATGTCAGAGGAGTTAAGATGGCGGAGGAGTAGGGGTCCCCTTTTTCAGCGGGTATCCTGAGTCGAGCTGGATAGGTACCAGACCATCCTGAACATCCACGGAATCAGCCTGAGACGCAGGAAGATACATCTCGATCTCTACAAACATCTCCAGCACTGAGTATTGAAGTACGAAGCGGGGAGCCATGAAACCGCGCACAGATATCGGAAGATAAACAGAAGGGGGAGGGAGCCGCCGTGTTAGGGAGCCGGGAAGCGGTAGCCACCTGCACGGGAGAGCGGGCGGACTCGAGGACTGGCACCCGCGAGAGAGCAGACTGAGACGGTGAACCGGGGAACGCTCGCCACCAGTCTGAAAACCGGAGCTCCGGAGTGCGGGAACCACACTGAAACGGAGCTCCGGAGCGCGCGGGGGCGGCTGGCGGCTGGCGGTGTTAGAAACACAAAGGACAGAGACGCGCCAGCCCTGGAAGTGAGGGCTGGGACACCAGGTGTGGGGCGCACATCCCAGGATGCTGCAGGGTTGAGCAGCACCAACAGAAACAGAGTTAAAGTGGCCAGAACCCCAGTGGAGAGCGGTCTGTGATCCCTCTGTTCTGAGACAGAGGCTGAGATTCAGCTACTGCTGCTCTGACTCTCAGAAGAGGCACAGTACACCGCCAGGGAAAGCTGCCAGAGAACAAAAGCCTGGAAATACCAGCTCACAGTGTGCCCATCCCTATCCCCTCTCGCAGAGGACACGGAGACTCCACCCAAACAGCGTTGCTTGAGTATCGGCGCGGCTGGCCCCTCCCCCAGAAGGCAGGCTGAAAAATCAAGAAGCCCACATCCCTAAGGTCCCTATAAAACAAGTGCACACTGCCTGGGTCCTGGTCAATAATTTGGGCTCTGGACAACCCCACAACCTCTCCTCATCAGAATGACGAGAAGGAGAAATCCCCCCCAGCAAAGAAAAGACAATGAGTCTGTGGCCTCTGCCACAGAACTAATGGATATGGATGTAACCAAATTATCAGAAATGGAGTTCAGAGTAACAATGGTCAAGATGATGTGTAGACTTGAAAAAAGTATTAACGAAAATGTTAATGAGAATACAGAATCTCTAAGGGTGGAAATGAGAGTGAATCTAGCAGAAATTAAAAATTCTATGAATCAAATGCAGTTAAAACTAGATGCTCTGACGGCCAGGGTGAATGAGGCAGAAGATCGTATTGTCGAATTGGAGGATGGGTTAGTAGAAGAGAAAGCTAAAATAGAAAATTGGCCTAAAAAAATCCAATCTCAAAAATGTAGGTTACGGGAGATTACTGACTCAATGAAACGTTCCAATGTCAGAATCATCGGCATCCCCGAGGGGGTGGAGAAAAACAGAGGTCTAGAAGAGATATTTGAACAAATTGTAGCTGAAAACTTCCCTAATCTAGCAAAGGAAACAAGCATTCGTGTCCAAGAGGCAGAGAGGACCCCTCCCAAGCTCAACCACACAAACCTACGCCACGTCACATCATAGTGCATTTCGCAAATATTAGATCCAAGGATACACTATTGAAAGCAGCCAGGGCAAATAAATTTCTCACGTACCAAGGCAAAGGTATCAGAATTATGTCAGACCTGCCTCCACAGACCTGGAATGAGAGAAAGGGGTGGGGATGCATTTTTAAAGCTCTTTCAGAGAAAAACATACAGCCAAGGATCCTTTATTCAGCAAGGCTGACATTCAGAATTGATGGAGAGATAAAGACCTTCCGGAATCACCAGTCATTGACCAATTTCATAACCACGAAACCAGCCCTAGAGGAGATATTAAGGGGGGTTCTATAAAAGTAAAAAGGCCCCAAGAGTGATACAGAACAGAAAGTCACAATCTATAGAAACAAAGACTTTACAGGCAACATGGCATCATTAAAATCATATCTCTCAAAAATCAGTCTCAATGTAAATGGCCTAAATGCTTCCATAAACGCCACAGGGTTGCAGATTGGATAAAAAGACATGACCCATCCATTTGCTGTCTACAAGAGACTCATTTTGAACCTAAAGATACATTCAGACTGAAAGTAAAGGGATGGAATACCATCTTTCACGCCAATGGACCTCAAAATAAAGCTGGGGTAGCAATTCTCATACCAGACAGATTGGATTTTAAACTAAAGACTATAGTTAGAGACACAGAAGGGGACTATATTATTCTTAAAGGATGTATCCAGCAAGTGGATATGACAATTATAAATATATATGCCCCCACCAGGGGAGCAACAAGATACACAAGCCAACTCTTAACCACAATAAAGAGACATATAGATAAATATACACTAATAGTAGGAGACCTCAACACTCCACTATCAGCAATAGACAGATCACCTAAGCAGAAAATCAAAAAAGAAACAAGAGCTTTGAATGCCATACTAGACGAATTTGACCTCATAGTGATATATATAGAAGACTTCACCCCAGAACCAAAGAATACTCATTCTATTCTAATGCCCATGGAACATTCTCAAGAATAGACCCTGTTCTGGGTCACAAAACAGGTCTCAACTAATACCAAAAGACTGAAATTATTCCCTGCATATTCTCAGACCACAACGCTCTGAAATTGGAACTCAACCACAAGGAAAAATTTGGAAGAAACTCAAACATTGGAGACTAAGAACCATCCTGCTCAAGAATGATTCGATAAACCAGGAAATCAAAAATCAATTTAAACAATTTATGGAGACCAACGAGAATGAAAACACAACGGTCCAAAACCTATGGGACACTGTAAAGGCAGTCCTAAGGGGAAAATACATAGCCACTCAGGCCTCACTCAAAAGAATAGAAAAATCTAAAATGCAGTTTTTATATTCTCACCTCAAGAAGCTGGAGCTGAAACAGAAGAACAGCCCTAACACATGCACAAGAAGGCAGGTGATCAAGATTAGAGATCAATGAATTAGAAACCAGGAGCACAGTAGAGCAGATCAACAGAACTAGAAGCTGGTTCTTTGAAAGAATAAATAAAATTGACAAACCACTGGCAAGACTTATCCAAAAGAATAGAGAAAGGACCCAAATTAATAAAATTATGAATGAAAAGGAAGTGGTCACAACCAACATCAATGAAATTGGAAGGATTATTAGAAACTTTTATCAACAGCTTTATGCCAATAAATTAAGCAATCTGGAAGAGATAGAGGCCTTCCTGGAAACCTAAAAACTACCAAGACTGAAACAGTAAGAAATTGATTTTTTAATCAGACCAATTTATTATGTAGAGATTGAAACAGTGATTAAAAACCTTTCAAAAAACAAAACGCCAGGGCCTGATAGATTTCCCAGGGAATTCTACCAAACATTCAAAGAAGAAATAATACCTATTCTCCTAAAGCTATTTCAAAAAATAGAAACAGAAGGAAAGCTACCAAACTCATTCTATGAGGCCAATATTACCTTGATCCCCAAACCAGGCAAAAACCCCATCAAAAAGGAGAATTACAGACTAACTTCCCTAATGAATATGGACGCCAAAATTTTCAACAAGATCCTTGCTAATAGAATCCAACAGTACATTAAAAGGATTATACAGCATGACCAAGTGGGATTCATCCCTGGGATGCAAGGGTAGTTCAACATTCACAAATCTATCTGTGTGATAGATTTTATCAGCAAGAAAAAAGCCAAAAATCATATGATCCTCTCAATAGATACAGAAAAAGCATTTGACAAAATACAGCATCCTTTCCTGATTAAAACCCTTCAGAGTGTAGGGATAGAGGGTACATTCCTCAGTCTCATAAAAGCCATCCATGAAAAGCCTACAGCAAATATCATTCTCAGTGGGGAAAAGCTGGAAGCCTTTCCCTTAAGATCAGGAACACGACAAGGATGCCCACTCTCACCATTACTAGTCAACATAGTACTAGAAGTCCTTGCAACAGCAATCAGACAACAAAAAGGGATAAAAGGTATCCAAATCGGCAAAGAAAAAGTCAAGCTGTCTCTCTTCGCAGATGACATGATACTCTATATGGAAAATCCGAAAGAATCCACTCCCAAACTACTAGAAATTATAGAGCAATTCAGTAATGTGGCGGGATACAAAATCAATGCTCAGAAATCAGTCGCATTTCTATACACGAACAATGAGACTGAAGAAAGAGAAATTAGGGAATCCATCCCACTTACAATAGCACCAAAAATCATACGTTATCTTGGAATTAATTTAACCAGAGACATAAAGGATCTATATTCTAGAAACTACAAATCACTCTTGAAAGACATTGAAGAAGACACAAAAAGATGGAAAAATATTCCATGCTCATGGATCAGAAGAATTAATATAGTTAAAATGTCCAT
>NW_024426663.1:60569999-60619032 GCF_017311325.1 Ursus maritimus | reverse complement strand
ACTACAGATAAAAGACTGGTATCCAAGATCTACAAAGAACTTCTCAAACTCAATACACAAGAAACAAATAAATCAAAAAATGGGCAGAAGATATGAACAGACACTTTTCCAATGAAGACATACAAATGGCTAACGGACACATGAAAAAATGTTCAAAATCATTAGCCATCAGAGAAATTCAAATCAAAACCACACTAAGATACCACCTTACACCAGTTAGAATGGCAAAAATTGACAAGGCAAGAAACAATTGTTGGAGAGGATGTGGAGAAAGGGGATCCCTCCTACATTGTTGGTGGGAATGCAAGTTGGTACAGCCACTCTGGAAAACAGTGTGGAGGTCCCTTAAAAAGTTAAAAACTGAGCTACCCTATGACCCAGCCATTGCACTACTGGGTATTTACCCCAAAGATACAGATGTAGTGAAGAGAAGGGCCATATGCACCCCAATGTTCATAGCAGCATTGTCCACAATAGCTAAATCATGGAAGGAGCCGAGATGCCCTTCAACAGATGACTGGATTAAGATGTGGTCCATATAGACAATGGAATATTACTCAGCTATCAAAAAGAACGATTTCTCAACATTTGCTGCAACATGGAGGGCACTGGAGGAGATAATGGTAAGTGAAATAAGTCAAGCAGAAAAGACAATTATCATATGGTTTCTCTCATCTATGGAACATAAGAAGTAGGAAGATTGGTAGGAGAAGAAAGGGATAAAGAAAGCGGGGTAATCAGAATGGGGAATGAAGCATGAAAGACTATGGACTCTGAGAAACAAACTGAGGGCTTCGGGGGGGGAATGGGATAGGGTGGTGATGGGTAGTAAGGAGGGCACGTATTGCATGGTGCACTGGGTGTTATACGCAACTAATGAATCATCGAACTTTACATTAAAAAACCAGGGATGTACTGTATGGTGACTAACATAATATAATAAAAAATATTATTATAAAGAAAAAACTGTAAATGTCCTTGTAAGACAATCTAGATGCATCCTCAAGATCTGGTATATAATGTGTTTATGATATTCATTCCACTCCAAATATTTTCTGATTTCTATGATGGTATCATTACTGACTCATTAGCTAATTATATGAATATCTGAAATTTTTTAAACACAAACTTACTTTTGTTATTTTCTAAGTTCATAGAATGGTCATCAGAGAACATGGTCTGCTTGATAACCTACTCTTAAAGCTGAAGTTTGTCTTAAGACCTAGTGTGT
The DNA here is from genome assembly GCF_017311325.1 of Ursus maritimus. NCBI lineage: Eukaryota > Metazoa > Chordata > Mammalia > Carnivora > Ursidae > Ursus > Ursus maritimus. The sequence continues at coordinate 60,617,801 of NW_024426663.1, read as the reverse complement.
GAATTTTTTTTTAATGTTCTATATGCACTGGAAATGAACATACGGGGTTTTATATGTGTTCATTATGCATTGTGTTGCTCAAATCATATATAACTTTAACATGTTTTGATCTGCCTGATCTATCAAGCGCTGTGTATGTATGTTAAAATATCCCACAATAAATATGGCTTTATCATTTCTTCCCAGTAATTTTATAAATATATGTTTTAGTATTCCTATGCTACATTACAATACCCAAAAAAGTTTAGTATTCCTAAGATGATTATTTGCCTTAAATATCATTTTGTCTGATATTAATTTGCTATACTGGTATGGTCTTTGGTGCTGATCAAAAAATTCTGGGGGTGCCTGGCTGGCTCAGTTGGTAGAGCATGCAATTCTTTTTTTTTTTTTTTTAATTTATTTTATTTATTTATTTTATTTTATTTTATTTATTTATTTATTTGAGAAAGAGAGCGAGAGCGTGCAGGCCCACACGAGCAGGGGGAGGGGCAGAAGGAGAGGGAGAAGCAGACTCCCCACTGAGCATGGAGCCTGACACAGGGCTGGATCCCAGGACTCTGGATCCTGACCTGACCCGAAAGCAGATGTTTAATCGACTGAGCCACCCAGGCACACTGAGCATGCAATTTTGATCTCAGGGCCATGAGTTTGAGCCCCATGCTGGGTATAGAGATTACTTAAAAAATACAAATCTCGGGGCACCTGGGTGGCTCAGCTGTTAAGCACCTGCCTTCGGCTCAGGTCATGATCCCAGGATCCTGGGATCGAGCCCCACATCAGGCTTCCTGCTCAGCGGGAAGCCTGCTCCTCCGTCTCACACTCCCCTTGCTTGTTTTCCCTCTCTCGCTGTCTGTCTCTGTCAAATAAATAAATAAAATCTTTTAAAAAATAGAATTAAATAAATAAATAAAATAAATAAGAATCTTTACAGGCACCTGACTGGCTCAGTTCGTTGAGCAACTGACTCTTAATTTCTGCTTAGGTCATGATTTTAGGGTCATGGGTTTGAGCCCCCTGTCAGGCTACAAGCTCAGTGACAAGTCTGTTTGAGATTCTCTCTTTCCCTATCCCTCTGCCCCTCCCCCTGCTCAAAGGCACGCATACTCTGTCTCTCTCTCAAAATAATAAATAAAATATCTTAATAAATAAATAAAATCTTTAAAAAAAAAGATTATGCTTCTGGGGAGGTTAAACCTGCAGTGATATTATGTATTAAGCCCTGGTTTGGGGACTCAGCCTAAGTGACACCATTTGGGGCCATGTGTGGTGTTGCTGTTGTTGTTGTTTTGAAGATTTATTTATTTATTTGAAAGGGAGAGAGCAGGGGAAGGGGCAGAGGGAGAGGGGGAGAGAAAATCCTCAAGCAGACCCCCTGCTGGGTGTGTGGCCTAATGAGAGGCTCCATCCCAAGACCTCAAGATCATGACCTGAGCCAAAACCAAGAGTCAGGTGTTCAACAGACTGTGCCACCTAGGTGCCCCTGGTGCTTTTTTTTTTTAACAATTGAATTGCGTTGTTTTCCTGTATTTTCTATTTCTCTTTTACGCATCCAATTATTTAAAACATACTAGACTTGTAAGTGTCTACAGTTCTTGAGGCACCTGGGTAGCTCAGTCGGTTAAGTGTCCCAACTCTTGATTTCGGCTCAGGTCACAATCTCAGGGTCAGGAGATTGAGCCCCACACTGGGTTCTGCACTGTTCATGGAGCCTGCTTAAGATTATCTCTCTTCCTCTCCCTCTGGCCCTCTGCCCCTACCTTCCTGCCCACTCTCACGTGTGTGTTCTCTCTCTCAAAAAATAAAAAATAAAAATAAGTGTCAACAGTTCTTGGGGCTCTAATTTTAATTTTACTTTCTATTGTTTCTGCTAACAGTTGCAGTGAATTGTTTTTGTAATTTAGAATTGTAAACTCATCTTGAGGAGGGCCTGTGTGGTCTGGATTTAAAGTATGTCCCTTCAGAGATTTGCCTTTACTTCTGCTAGGCAATCTAGATGACCATGTTCATGTCTGGAAAATGAGAGAAGGGCAGAGTCCTAGCCAAACTGCAGGAATAACAGATTACCTTTACCTTTTCATTACAGACAGTTTGGCTTCATCCAAAAGGAGATATTCTTTCAGGCCTGGACCAGTTGTTTTTCCACAGAAATTAAGCCAGCCATGTGCCCTACAAGAGGACAGAAGAAAGGGCCTGTCAGAACTGGACAGATGACTGTCCAGCTTTCTTCACTGTGACAAAAGTGCCAATGAAAGAGGCAGGTCCCCTGAGCCAGGAGATAATCTGCTTTCTCTCAATCACTAGGTCTCACTGCTTAAGGAAATCTGATAGTACCATTGTTCTATCCTTCAGCTTCAAGAAAAGAGAGATAGGAACTCTCACAGGGATGTTAAAGACTATGGCCAATCAGTGGCCTCTGTCATCAGGCAGGGTCCTTTATTCCATCCTTTTACCCTGCGGGTAATCTTGTCATGTAAGCTTGGAAGCCATGGAAGAGAAAACCATTTAAACACAGAAATAAACCCTGAAGTTTGAGGTGACGAAGAAAAACAGCAGAAAGGGCTTTCGGGCCATAAAATGTACTCTGCCCACAATCAATGACCTTCCACAAGAAGTGTTTGAACATTCCTTATATGATGGCTAATTGAATTTAAATTTCAAAATAAGGAAAAAAAAAAAAAAGAAGTGTTTGAACATGCCTAAAGGCCCTGACAGTATCTACACCCCACAAGAAGGAAATATACCACAAACACCTGTTCCCTAGAAAAAAACCTTTGGTCTGTTGAGGTTCAGGCCCTTAATGGCCTCTACAAAGAAAAGTATTAATGTCCGGAAACTCCTTTCTCACTGTGTTCTAGTTTCAAGAAAACTTGTTGGTGAGACTTTCCCACCCTGATAGAAAACAAGGAGGCTATTCCTGAACTGGGAACTAAGACTCATTTGTGGAGAATACTACCTTCCTTGGCCCATACCAACAGATGTGAAGATATCAGGCCATGTGCAGCCCAGGAAACCAAACCAGGACATCGCTATCATGGACATTTGGAGTTTCATGATTCTAGACATCGGCATCTGCCAGGCATTTATTTCATTAGACCACTATAGTTAAAAAAAAAAAAAAAGCGCTAATACAAGGAGACTAAGACAAAGGCACAAACATGTGCAAACACACCCAACACAAACCAAAGTAATTGACTTGTGGTATAATAGCTTAAGGAACCTATTATATTATATGCTCTTAGGAAATCAAGCAGTAGAGTGGAGCAATGAGTTGGAAAGGAAGCAGACATCGATAAAGGGGTATTTTAACACCAGGATGATCTGCTAAGAATCACATGTTTAGCAAACTATGAATTTGGGAACTAAACAGTTCAGAAAGGAAGTGATCAAAGCTGAGCACACAATTTATAACAAAGCCAAGTTCAAACAATTAACTGGTCAAAAATGACGTCAAAGATGACAGAGCTCAACAAGAAAAAAAAGCTACCACAGACAAGGCATAATTCTAGATTTCACATATAATTCAGTTGTCTCTATTTAAATTTGGTCCCTGAGGTCAAAGAGAGAGGAGCATGTCCTGGAAAGTTATAGATCCCTCTGGGAGCATAAGCAAGAACACGAGTGAGCACAGAACAGAAAAGCTATATATTCAGACTCAGGAAACATACAACATTTACTTTTTGAAGGACATATCTCTTCAGTAGTAAAACGATACATCTACATATCATAATCTTTAAGGCCACCTCTAGTTCCAAACAATTCCTATGATATTTATCACATCTTCGCTCAAAGAAGAAATATAATATAGGTACATATTGTTGTAACTTTACAGTAAAGTAGTTTTTCCATTTACTAGCTGTGATGCTTTGAGCAAGTTAATTTGCCTTTCGAAGTTCTGTTTTTCATTCTGCAATATGGTTAGCATAGGATGAAGATTAAATAATAGACATAATGTGACTGGCACATACTCATCATTCTATTAAAGATAACTACAGCCATTACTGTTTTGGAAACATAAAATGTAAAAAGTAAAAAGTGTCTGCTTTTTTTTATGTTGTCCAAATTCTGCCCTTGGTCTACTTCTCCTTCTCCATCCTTTTAATATAGTAGTAACTAACATTTATTGGTGGTTACCAGTGTTCTACATATCCTGCTTGTATAAACTTATTTACTCCTTGCAACAATTCCATGAGGGTAGGACCTCTTAATTTCACCATTTAATAAATGTGGAAACTGAGCACAGAGAGGTTAAGTAACCTGCCCAAGGTCACATAGCCAGTAAAGTGTCAAAGCGAAGCAATATGGCTTTAAAGTTCATGTTCTTTACTATGCCATAGCTACCTCAACTAGCACACCTATGCAGATAATTCCCAAATCTAGTATTCTGGTGCTGTGGACCAATATTTCAAAACAAGGCTAAAGCCAGGAGAGTGCTAGAACCACCCAATGGAATTTCTGTCCCTATGAGTTTAGTCCCAATGGTAAAAGTTGCAATGACAAAAAGTGCTATATTTGTAAAACTAGTTGGTAGTGACACAGCAAGGCTCCTGCTAAGCAGTACTCTAAGATGAATTACGCCAACCACCAATGACACACATCCTTCCTATGGTAGAAGACTTTTCTATAACCACTTAGCCTTGTTCCCATCCTCTGGGGGAGAGCTAACATTTACTGAGTGGTTACCACTTTTGAAATCGAGTCTACAAAAAGACAATTACCTCACCAAGGTAACACAGAGTTGAGAATATAAGACATAAGACATAGGTCTTTAAAGTCTAAGTACTGAGCACCTTGTACCTGGTATCCGAATATATTATAAATATTATTATCTTATTCAATCCCCATAGCATACCATTCAACCTGTTCACCCAAAAAGCCATGCAATCACCTTCAACTTCTCTTTTCCTTTCATGATACACATGCAATCCCTTACCTGTCTCTACTATGTGTACCAAATGCAATAATTTCTTACTACTTTCACCACTACCACTCTTATCCAAGCTATTATAACCTTTCTCCTGAATGAATGCAATAGTGCCTTAGCAGTGCTTTCTTCTACCCTGCCCCCTCTATAGTCTATTCTGCACAAAAGAACCAGAAGTGATCCTTCATTGTCTCACTCAGAGGAAAATCCTCAAGTCCTTGCCCTAGATTGCAAGGTCCTTCATACTCTGGCATCTGGCTACTTCATTTACTAAACCTCCCCACCCTTGCTTGTCCACTCCAATGACAGTGACCATTCTTCTACTGTTCTTCAAAAACACCAACTATTCTTCATCCCTAGGTAATTTATATTTATTATTCCTTCTGCTTGAAATGCTTTTCTTTATTGCATTCAGGACTCTACTCAATAGTCACTTACCAAAAAAGGACATCCCTCCTCTTTCTGCATAAAATACCAGACTCCAGCATTTTCTATCCCATTAGGCTGCTTTATTTCTCTTCACAGAAGCTACTCAGAAATAACTTCTCTTCTTGTCTTCTGTAAAAATCTAAGTGAGACCATGCTCAGAGCTTACAGAAGAGTAAGTTCTGAAGACAGAAAAAAAAGGTCGGTAAAGGGAGGAAAAAGACAAAAGTCTAGTTAAGAGAACTGAGTACTACACTCATAAACAGCACCTCTAAGAAAAAAATTAGAGCTCAGAATTGATGGTTCTGTGGTAGCAAAGAGTATCAGGATTCCCACCCTCCACAGATTCCTGAACCCCAATATGGCACAGAAGCAGAAAACTGTGATCTTTTAACAAAACACTGTATACATGAACAAACATCACATACTATCAGCAACGATCATGACAAAGTCAAAGATAGAGGTCTTCCTTCTATTTTCTGGGGTCCTGGTTATACTTTACCACATAGACTGTGGTAGGAACTTTGCAGAGGACAGAGTCCCCATGATGACCAAGAGTAAATTTCTCATCAGCACAGCAGCAGGAAAGAGGCTCTACATCTGATTTTATTTGAATTAATAAAAATTTTCAAAATATACTTCTTGCTCAGCAGGATTTTGTCAAGGGCTTTCTGTGCCTCCTAGATCTGGATTTCTGTTTCCTTCCTGAGACTTGGGAAGTTTTCAGCTTTTATTTCTCCAAATTAATTTTCTGCCCCCTTTTCTCTCTCTTCTCCTTCTGGGATCTCTTTAATGCTAATGTTTTTATGATTGATAGTGTCACTGAATTTGCTTAATCTATTTTCCTTTTTTATTATTATTTTTCTCTCTTCTCTTCAGCTTGATTGCTTTCCATTACTCTGTTCTCCAGGATGCTGATCCATTCCCTGCTTCCTGTAGTCTATTTATTCCACCTAGTATATTTTTCATTTTAATTACTGAATTCATCTCTGAATGGTTTTTTTATGCTTTCTATCTCTTTAAGGGTCTCACTGAGGTCCTCCACTCTTTTCTCAAGTCCAGTGAGAATCTTTATGACTGCTACATTAAATCCCCTATCAGGCATATTACTTCCCTCTGTTTCATTTAGATCTTTTGCTGTGATTTTGTCCTGTTCTTTCATTTCGGACACATTCTTCTGTTTCCATATTTTGTCTAAGTCTCTTTGTCTGTTTCTATGTGTTAGGAAAGTTAGCTGCATCGCCTGATCTTGAAAGTAGTGAGCTTATGAAAAAGAAACCCTGTAGTGTCCTGCAGGGCAATCAATGTCCCCTATTCACCAGAACCTGGCATTTTATGGGTGTCTCCTATGTGTGTGTTGCCTGAGCCCTTCTGTTGTGGCTGAGCCATATTTGCCTTCAGTCCAGTTGTCTGCCATGGCTCTCTTTGCCTGTTGTGAGCAGGGTTTGGTCCCTGTGTTAGTGGGCCAGTCTGAGGCCACCTTGGGTTTGAGCTGGGTCAGACTAAGCATTTGTCAGATCTGCAGTAAAAGTAAACTGCATGGCGCTCTCACTGTATTGTCTCCTAAGAAGCTTTCATTGATGGGTAGGGCCCCCATCCCACTGCTGGGGTTGCAGTTGAACTGGTGTGTGGTTTTCTTCCACTCTCCCTTGAGCAAGAGCCAATTTGGGGTGGTGGTGACCTATGCTGGGCCTGCTTGCATACTGCCATGCTTGTGTCTGCTACGGACAGACTTTTGTGAGTGTGTACAGCGCAGAAGAGTGTGGTAACAGGGCCTGCTGTTACCAAGGGATGTGGAGAGTGTTTGTGCTAAGTTGGTTCCTGCCCATATATAGGCTGGGGGGCAGGCAGAGGAAATGGCACCCACTAGCTCTTGTGTTCCTGGAGAAGTCTCCTAAACATCCCTGCCCCACCAGCACATTCTCTGAGATTAGCAAACAGATCTCTTTCCCATATACCCCAGGCATTTTCAAATTGCTACTTCAGCAGGGCTATTTGTTATGCTGCTTTTTAAAGAAGGGGGCTCAGTTTCCTCTCACCCTCTAGCTCTCCCAGAGCTGAGCCCACTGATTTTTAAAGTTCCAAGTGTTAATCCCCACTGATTGTAAGAACTTAGAAGTTAAGCCCCTGTGGTTTCCAAAGCCAAATCTTATATGGATTTGTCTTCCCACTGAGGGTACCTCATGTCTGGGGTTCCGGGGGGGGGGGGGTCTGCTCCTCTCCACACCTGCAGTATCCCTCTCTCCCTGGGGACAGTCCTGCAGATCAGTTTGGCTCAGGACTGCGTCTCCACCTTTTCTATTCTCTTTGATGTGGCCTCTTCTCTACATTTAGTTGTGGAGAGTCTGTCCTGCCAGTATGGGTCATTTTCTGGGCTATTTACACTGATGTAGGTATTATCTAGTTGTATCTGTGGGATGAGATGAGCTTAGGATCTTCCCACTCAGCCATCTTCCCCGGAAGTCCCAAAGCACATTGTGAATGAAATACAAATTTCTGATTATAGTCTTCAAGACTCTACATGGCCTTGTCCTTTTTTAGCAACCTAACCTCATCTGCGCCCTGTTCCCCTTTCTCCCTGTGTACCATACTTCTCTTTTAGTTCTTCAAAAATGTCAGGTCTTTTATAGCTCAGCTTGTTTCCTTTACCTCCAATGCTATTTCCCTTCCTCTACTCCCACTCTGATTCCTTTTAGTTCTTAGGTCTCAGCTTATATGTCACTTTCACAAAGAGGCCTTCCTTGAACATCCTATCTGAAACTCTCCTGTCCCAAGATTCTCCATCACTCTACCTCTTTGATCTCTCTTAGCAAAAGGCAGAGTTTTTCCATTTGAATAAATAAAACAAGATCCAAATACATACTGCATACAAAAAACACCCTTAAAATTCAAATTATCTAAGACAATTTTGAAAGTATAAGGAAAGTAAAAGATATACCATTCAAACAGCAATCACAAGAGAGCTGGAATGGCTATATTAATACCTGACAAGATAGATTTTAAAACAGGAAATAGTACTAGAGACAAAAAGGAATATTTTGGAGCACGTGGGTGGCTGAGTCAGTTAAGCATTTGCCTTTGGCTCATGATCTCAGGGTCCTGGGATCAAGCCCCATGTCTGGCTCCCTGCAGGGAGTCTGCTTCTCCCTCTCCTTCTGCCCCTCTTCCCACCACCCCCACTTGTGTTCTCTCTCTCTCAAATAAGTAAATCAAATCTTAAAAAAAGGAATATTTCATAATATAAAAAGGGTCAATATATCAGAAAGATATCACAGTTATAAATATACATAAAGATAGTCCCCCAATACATAAAGAAACAATTGACACAGATATTTCAACAGCTGGATATCTGAATACCTCATTCTTAATAACTGATCTAACACTACACAGAAAATCAGCAAGAATATAAGATTTGAACAATGTTACTGAAGATTAGCAGAATATGTCCCCCTAAAATATGCCACTTTGGCATAAGAACTATTGTGAGCTAAAGACACTTGAAAAAACAGCAGATGCAAGAAAGGTCCTCTGACCTTTGCCTTTCTTCCTGAAAGCAATCAATAAAACTCCTATGGGAAAGATGCCCTTCCTATAGCAGGAAGAAAAAAATATTATTATCAAAGACAATGAGTAGAGGCCTACACAAGTCTATACAAACAGACCTTGTTAAAGTAACTCTTAACCTTCTGTTAGTCTCCCACTTATTTTAGTTCCTTTTCCACAACTGCTAATCTTTGTTCAACCTGGTATAAAAGCACTTGATGCCATCCACTTTCTGGGTCTTTATTCCCCCATGGGGGCTCCCAAGTACATGTTAAACTCTATACTTTTCTCCTGTTAATCTGTTTTATATTAACATAATTCTCAGGCCCAGCCAGAGACCATAAGAGGGTAGAAGTGCCATTTTGCTTCCCCTACAATATCAATCAATTTGATCTCACATCTATAAAATATTCCACCAAACAGCACTAGGATACACATTCCTTTCAAGCTCACACAAAGCATTCTCCAGGACAGTTCATAAGCCGAATCATAAAATACGTCTAAAAAATTTTGAAAAACATTGGTTTTCAATCACATGAAATTATTATTATTTTTTTAAAGATTTTATTTATTTGACAGAGAGAGTACAAGCAGAGGGAGAAAGAGAAGCAGGCTTCCTGTGGAGCAGGGAGCCCAATGTGGGGCTAAATTCCAGGACTCTGGGATCATGACCTGAGCAGAAGGCAGATGCTTAACCGACTGAACCACCTAGGTGCCCCAAAATTATTATTTTCTAAAAGATTTTATTTATTTATTAGAGAGAGTGAGAGAACGAGATTGAGAGAGAGAGAGAGAAAGAGAGCAAGCATGAGGCGGGGAGGGGCAGAGGAAGAGGGAAAAGCAAACTCCCTGCTGAGCAGGGAACCCAATGTGGGGCTCAATCTCAGGATTGGAGCCAGGTGCTCCAATCACATGAAATTAAATTAAAAACTAAAAAACAACAACAACAACAACAACAAAAAAAAAAAAAAACGGGAAACTCCTGGACATCCTCAAATATTTGGAAATTGAAAAACATACTTCTAAAAAACCCACTGGTCACAGAAGAATTTGCAATGGAAACTAGAAAATATTTTGAACTTTGTGAAAACAAAAATAAAATACATCAAAATTTGTAAGATGTAGCTTAAAACAATAGTTAAAAGGAAATTTATAGCTTTAAATGCTTCTATCAGAAAAGTCTCAAATCAATAACCTAAGCTTCCACCATAACAAACTAGAAAAAGGGCCAATTAAACTAATCAAAGCAAGCAGACGAAATGAAATAAGTATTAGAGAGGAAAGCAATGAAAAAGAAAACAGAAAATAAAGGAACCCAAAATTTAAAGATAGATTAGATGGACACATAGACACATACACACAAACATACAGGAATGAAATAAAGAACAGCTTTACTGACCACGCAAGAATGTAAGGGATTATAAGGAAATATTATAAACATCTTCATGCCAACAGAGCAGACAACTTTGATAAATGGGAAAACCCTAAAACTCTAGAATCCTAGAAAGTACAATTACCAAGCCAAACTCAAGAAGGTATTAAAAAAATCTGAGAAAAATCTGAAAACATGGCGGAGTAGGAGGATCTTAGGCTGATCTTCTCCCACGGATACACCTAGATAAGAGCCACATCACTGTAACTAACCCAGATAACAAACCTACAACTGGCAGAACAGACTCTCCACATTGAATCGTAGACAGTGGGGGGGGGGTGGACAGTAGGAAGGGTGGAGTCCCAAGAGAGAACCAAAGTATCATGTGAGACTAACCACAAACTCAAGGGACACCACAACCATGCAGAATGGAAAGGAACAAACCCCACATCAGAAATCCCAGGAATAGGAGACCTATACTAGAGACAGGGAAGCCAAGTCCCCATAACGCTTGCCTTTGAAAACCAGAGGGGCTTATCTTCTTGAGCTTTTACTGTCAGTAGGGCTTAACACCAGAAGCTTTAAAAATCAGTAGGCTCAGCTCTGGGAGAGTCAAAAGAACAAAAGGAAACAGTCTCCACCCTTTAAAGAAACAGCATAACAAACACCCCACTGAGACATAGCAAAGGACAGCAGTTTAAAAAGTGCCTGGGTTATATGGGAAGAAGATTGATTACTAATCTCAGAAGTCTGTGGTAGAGAAGTAGCGATCTTTAGGAGACTTCTCCAGGAACAAACGAGCTGTTGAGCATCATTTCTCTCCCCAAACCTCACCCTCCAGTCTAGATACTCAGACACCTGTGGGAACCAGTGTAAACACTCTCCACCCACCTCTTAACACCCTGTGCCCTCCTCCCACTTCTCGGGTAGACTAGTCCCATCCAGCAAGAGCCCCTACAAAGCATCTCATTCTGTAAGCAGACCTGGCAGTAGCCAGCAGCACTTCAAAGTGACTCTTCCCCTAGAGAGAAAGAAAGAAAACACATACACCAGTTCAGGTACAGCCCCAACAGTGAGCTGGAGGCAAACAACTGATCTGACTGCCAGCCCAACACCAACAAAAATCTCACAGGAGGCAGCACAAAAAGAATTCCCTTTAGTTCAGGGTCATTGAAATCCCAACAGACAGACGCGGGCAGACATCTGGTCTGACTGCAGGCCCCACCCACCAACAAAATCCTATCAGGGGGCAAAGCAGAGAAACTTCCCTGCAATTCCAGGTGACTACAGGCCAAGGGCAAACATCTGCTCTAACCCAACCACAAAGCCCGAGACGGCCCCAGAATTGTCCTTTAACCACACAGAGACCAAACCCTGCCTACAACAGGTTAAGAGGGCAATTGCGTCAAGCAGACTGAAGGCAAACACAGCTCACTGGTAACAGCAGGATGCAAACAAAACACACAGGGGACACCTGTGAAGCATCAGGTCTGGTGAACAGGGGACACTGCAAAGCAGAGCACTACAGTACCTCTTTATAAGGCCCCTACTATCAAGACGAGGAGACGCAGCTGAACCTCCTAATACATGGAAACAGACTCTCAGTGAGGAGACAGAGGAATATGTCCCAAATAGAAGAGCAGAACAAAGCATAGCAAAACAACTAAATGAGATAAGCAATAGGCACGATACAGAATTCAAAGTAACGATCATAAAGATACTTACTGGACTTGAGGAAAAAGTGGAGGAACTTAGTGACCCCTCTGACAAAAAGACACAAAATTAAAAAGAACTAATCAGAGATAAGAACTCAATAATTGAAATTTAAAATGCACTCAAAGGCGGGGGGGGGGGCGCATGGGTGGCTCAGTCAGTTAAGCGTCTGCATTCAGCTCAGGTCATGATTCCAGGGTCCTGGGATTGAGCCCCACATCAGGTTCCCTGCTCAGTAGGGAGCGTGCTTTTCCCTCTCCCTCTGCCTGCCACTCCCCCTACTTGTGCTTGCACGCACTCTCTCTCTGTCAAATAAATAAAAATCTTTTAAAAATAAGATAGAATAAAATAAAATACACTCAAGGGACTAAATAATAGACTAGAGGAAGGACAAGATGAATCAGAGAGCTGGAAGACAGAGTAATAGAAAGCAAACAAAATGAACAGCAAAGAGAAAAAAGAATAAAAACATCACTAAGTTAAGGAAACTCAAGATATCATGATATGTAATAACATCAGCATTATAGGAATCCCAAAAAGAAAAGAGAGAAAGAAAAGAGAGCAGAAAATTTATTCAAAGAAAAAATATTGGAAAACTTGTCAAATCTGGGGAAAGAAACAGAAATTAAGATATAGGAGGCACAGAGAGCCCCCAAGAAGGTCCACCACAAGACACACGGTAATTAAAATGACAAAAAGTAGGGGCGCCTGGCTGGCTCAGGTGGAGGAGCACGTGACTCTTGATCTCCAGGGTCCTGAGTTTGGGTGTAGAGGTTACTTAAACAAATAAACAAACAAAAGTAGTGATAAAATGAGAATTTTAAAAGCAGCAAGAGAAAAGAAGATAATTACATAGAAGGAGAAACCCTATAGGGCTATCAACTGATTTTTCAGCAGAAACTTTGCAGGCCAGAAGAAAGTGGCATGATATATTCAAAGTGCTGAAAGGAAAAAACCTGCATCCAAGAATACTCTAACCAGCAAGGCTATCATTTAGAATAGAAGGAGAGATAGTTTCCCAGGAAAACAAAAGTTGATGGAATTCATTCACTAAACCCCCCGGCTTATAAGAAATTTTTAAAGGGAATTCTTTGAGTGAAAAGAAAAGGCCATAATCAGGAGTAAGAAAATCAAGAAAGGAAAAAATTTCATAGGTACACACAAACATAACAAAAGTAGTAGATTAATCACTTATAAAACCAGTCCAGAGGCTATAGCACAAAAACAGTAAAGGTCTCCAGCATCTCTACAGAGCAGACTGTCAGGTAGAGACTTCCTAGCCGTGAAATGTATATCTAAGGTTCAATGCTAATTTTGCACCAGTGTCAGTGGTCAGGAGCACTTGGTAAGGTCCTTTCTGATGTGGGATTGTCGAGCCCAATGGTCAAGAGAGAATGAGATGTTTTACATTGCAAAAAGATATTTTTATTATAGCACAGGTAAAGGACCCGTGGGCAGAAAGAGCTGCTTTATAAGAGTGAGGAGCATGAGGAGTAACTGATTACATAGGGTTTTCTATCCTATGGAGGGGAAAAGTGTGTTAGGGCTCAGGAAATTGAGTCTATAGGTTTCTGGAAGTTTGACTATTCTCAAGATTGGACTTTTCTTGTAAATCATTAAGACGTGACAAACTGATAGAGTTTCATGTCCTTTATGACTGTGATCTTTATCAGCTGACCATTGGCTTTTTCCTTCCTTTGTTCGTGGGCAGTCGTAAGTGCCTGAGAAATGTTACATGTATCCCACTCCTACCTTGGCAGGGGCCATGCAGAGTGTCAGTTTCCCTTTTGCCCTCAGCTTGCCTTTTGTTATCTCATCATTTTCCCCCTGGAACAATTCCGAACCTTACATCTTTAAGGTTGTTGAAAGTGGAAGGTCTCATCTTCTGCAGCTTCTTCCTGCTGAATAGGGGAATGTCCCTACCTATGAGTCAACACTGGTCAGCTGAGAATGTATAGGGGAGTTATGAAAGACATAGGCAGAAGAGTCCAATCTGGACAGCAAAGAAGTATCTCTGTGGGTGCTAAGGACTACATGTCAACATGAAGTTATTGTAGTGATGGAGCCTCAACACCAAGTAGAGAAACACTGAAAAAGGCAACATATTAGAATTAAAATGGCTGTAAGAATGAGAAGTCCAGGGGCACCTAGGTGGCTCAGTCAGTTGTGTGACTGGCTCTTGATTTCAGCTCAGGTCATGATCTCAGGTTCCTGGGATCGAGCCCCACTATACTCAGTGAGGTGTCTGCTCGGGGATTCTCCTCTCTTCCTCTCCCTCTGCCACTCCTATGGCTCGCATGCTCTCCTTCTCTCAAATAAGTAAATCTTTAAAAAGAAACAAAAAAGAATGAGAAGTCCAACAAAGAGACCCTTAATAGTTGACCATAGTCCTCCTCAAACCAGGAACTTAACCAGTCACTGAATGAGAAGGAAATATTCAGCAGAGCCTCAATTTGAGTATGCATGTCAGTTAGTAACCCTATCACATTTTTGTGGTAATCTGGGGTATATACATAACATTCTGTTTTAATGAAGCATTAGGTTCCTCCTTGAGCTGCAGTCAGAATATCAAGACCCATTCAGTTGTGGAGGGCCACCTTCTGAATTTGTGGGTGCCTATGAGTTGGGTCTGATCAAATGTGGGCACTGTATGCTTGGCTAAAGCCTCTATTTGTCGTCTTATATCACTAGAGGTGACTCCTGGGGCAAATACGGCTAAGGGATAAAACTATCAAGAAACCCTCTTAGTTTGTTGTCTAACTTTAACAATACTTCAATTATGAGGAATCATTGGCAAATGGGAGAAGACTTGTCTGGGAATATGGGCATCCCCAAGTGCATCATCCAATCCAATCATAAGCAAATTCAGACCATCCATTATCTCCACAAGTCCATAATTAACCCCATAAAATGGGGTATGTTCCAGCTTTTAGAGGGCAATTTCATCATCCCAGCCACAAAGAATTGATCAAGGTGATAGCTGAGTTATACAATTGTTGGGGAATCCATCCCACCTTCCAGCTTGTTCAAATAATCCTATGCCCATGGGATCCTGTTAGTATCTCCACAGAATAACAGGCAAGATTGTCTATACATGAGCTATCGTGGCCACTTCTCTGAATTTTACCTCAAGTTTTCTAGCTTGGGCAAACAACAAACATTTAAAGGCAATCAGAACTAGAATTTAACATCCACAAAGATGTGTTATTGAAACAACTTTTCTCTCTAAAATTATCATTATTTCCAGAGATAGACAAATTCATTCAAAAAACAAGTTCAATTTTAACAAACTTGGCCTAATTATTTACACAAGCTCAGCAAGAACAGTGATTGATCATATAGACCTTTTAAAATTTGCTTTGCCTGAACTTTTTATAAGGAATCTTGACTGAACTTTTAATAGCCTCTATAGGCCAGAAGCCAAGCCAAATACTTGCCATGAGACATGCCTGCAATACGTGTAGATTTGGGTGAATTCCTCTTCTCAAGGTCCCCAAAATATCCTGAGCTTCCTGCACCTGTCAGGAAATGACATTCTTTACTCACCTGATAAGGCTGCTGGGAACTCTGTAAGTAAGTATCAGGCCAACATTTCTAAGGGGATTTATTGGCTTCATGTTTCATAAAGTCAACCTTAGTTCCCTAAAGTGGTATGGTCATATCTGAGTCTATGCATGTCTCTTTCAAATATGACATTCCAGTCAAAGCCTTAGTAAAATAACCAATATTTCTAATGGTGTGCTGTTACAAGAACAGATTCTCCTTGAACTTATGTAAACAACTATAACTGCCATGAGAGAAAGAATATTCACTGAGTTTCTGAATTTCAGAGGGTTTACACAGAAAAGTCAAATGCTTCAATTTGTTCACAAAGTAATATTTTATACTTTTGTATATCATAAATACCTTAAGAGAAAGTTTCCTTAATCTGGAAGAGCAAACATTAGCGAACCAGCAATGTTTCAAACAAGAGTCACAGAACTATAATCATCTTCTTCAGCTCATTTAATTCCATGTTACTAATTCTTGTTTGAATGCAGCTATTTAGTTCTAGAAATTTTTTTTTTTTTAAAGATTTTATTTATTCGACAGAGATAGAGACAGCCAGTGAGAGAGGGAACACAAGCAGGGGGAGTGGGAGAGGAAGAAGCAGGCTCATAGCGGAGGAGCCTGATGTGGGGCTCGATCCCATAACGCCGGGAACACGCCCTGAGCCGAAGGCAGACGCTTAACCGCTGTGCCACCCAGGCGCCCCAGTTCTAGAAATTTTTACCTATTTGTTTTATGATTTTAAAGATACCAAAAACCCGCAATTGTGAAAAAAAGTCCTTTTTATGACTCTCCTTGAAGATGAAACTCATTTTGTAAATGACAAAAAACTATAATGCAGTTGACAAGGAAATTCAGTTATTTCTGTGACACGTTAACACTTTAATAATCAGAATATCAAGTGATGGCCTTACACCAAAACATATTAAAACTTTAGGAATTGCATATAAACTCTAGAATAGTTATAGAATTTGCCCAAACATAACATTTAACCGTGCTTCCAGAGTAACTTAGACCTAATTGTCAAAAAAGACTTCATTTACAATTCAAATCTTAGGGAAGTTTGTTAAAAGCCCTCAGAAAGTTGTAAAGTACATGCCTAAATAGGATTATAGATCATTATAAAACTTAAATCTTATTTATTTAACCAAGGTGAAAATAACAGATTCCAAAGGCAAACATGTAGGGTTATATGGTTGTTAGCAAAACTTAGCTCCTTTAACATTGAGAAGTTTCACCTTTCTTAAATAACCAAATACCTGATAAAGACAAAACATAGAAACTTAGGTTTTCCGGGCAAAGAAAAGAGAAAAAAACTGTTTACATTTTTATCAAGTGCGAACCAACAATCCAAGAAAATTTTGGCTTTTTAACAGAGAATAAAGCAGAATTTCAATCTTATACTAGTATGCTTTTAAAAACCATCTGATGTGGAGAACAAAGGCAAAAGGAAATGTAGATAAAATTAAATTTCCTTATAACCTGCAGCCATTGACAAATACTTGAGAAAGCGTATGACATTCCTCCAGGAACTGCCAACTGTCTTAAAGTTAAGGCCTTGCTAAAGGGAAAAACAGCCTTAGCTAGGCAACAACTAGGCCTCCAGGATCCTGTAAGTCTTCTTTAACATACGAAAATGACTTTGGAAACTTCCCTTGTCTTTACCTCCCCCAACCCGAAAGTGTATCATCAATTGGTCAGCTCATTCTGTCCACAGGTCCTCACCCTGGGCTTCAATAAAATCATCTTTTTGTACTGAAAACGTCTGAAGAATTCTTTCTTGGCCATTGGTTCAGGGACCCTACTTCATATCACATTCATTTCAGCTTTAATCTTGACCACATATAAAATTCCCTTCCAAAGATTTCCCTTCATAAACTTCCTACTTTTTCATTCAGAGTTGCTTCCCTTATTTCCATCAGTCTTAATTACATTTCACAGAATTTTAATTCTTAGAAACCCTAGTTTCCAGGGAAAATTGAGTAGTAACTAATTGTGAACTGTTATATCAGAATTCTTTAGATCTGAAATTTATTCTTTTAAGATCTTATTTATTTGAGAGTAAGAGAAAGGGGGGGAGTGGGGAGAGTGGGGAGAGAGGCAGAGGGAGAGGGAGAAGCAGACACCCCGCTGAGTTCGATACCAGGCCAAAGTCAGACACTTAACTGAGCCGCCCAGGTGCCCCTAGATCTGAAATTTATAAATACATTTTATAATTTCTAAAAACATAGGTTTTTTCCACAGTACAATTTTCAACAAAGCATAAAGCATGTTTACCAAGAGACCCAAGTATCTTAGTTTCTCTGCAATAAGAAGCCAAAAGCACAAACCTAAG
Source organism: Ursus maritimus (assembly GCF_017311325.1). NCBI lineage: Eukaryota > Metazoa > Chordata > Mammalia > Carnivora > Ursidae > Ursus > Ursus maritimus. The sequence continues at coordinate 60,599,939 of NW_024426663.1, read as the reverse complement.
TTCAGAAATCAGTGCTTTACACCTATTTAGAAAAGGCCTAGATGTCCAACAAATTCAATCCTATATATCATCCAAGCAAAACTTCAAAAGTTTCAGGTTACCAAAGACAACAAAAGCTATCTTAACAACTACCCATGGAAACTCTGAGACACACAAAATTAACTATCATTTTAAGTCACCTTTTTGCTGACAAATTGCCACACAGATCATGAGCTTATTTGACCTTCCGCACACCTGGATAAAAGTTTTATATTTAATGCTGATAACTCCAAACACATGTATATCTTAATTAAACCAACAACCTTAAAATGGTTTCAATAATGTTCCACCTGGGTATACTTAAAAGTCAATCAATTTGCTCCTCATTGTCAATTTTTTACCTGGGACACTGGTGGGGAAATCTCAAGTGGGCAGTGTAAGTCCAAGAAGTGCTCTTCGCTCCTTAACACTGAGAGGAGGAGGAGGAACCAATGGTGGCAGAGGCACAGACGAAGGTATAGGAACCAGTTATGCAGGCTGCACCCAAGGCGGTGCAGAAACAGGAGGAGGGGTAGAGGAAGGCAGAAGTGCTCTGCTGCCTGGAAGGCTGGAGGCAGCTAAAAGCCCAGAGGGCAGAGAAAGAGGTCTACGGGTCCTAAAGCTCATCAGCTTGAACAGATGAAAAGACTGGTTTCCTTTCCACCAACAAATGGAAATAGGCAGTCCATATTAAGCTGGAGAAGACAGGAAACTTCACCGAAACAAAAGGAGTTTTGGCAGCTACTTGGAAATATTCCCTAAAGTCCCCATTCCAAGATGGGTTTACCAAAGACAGTTCGTTCCAATTATCATGGCCTAATGGACAGAGGTACACTATGTCCAGGCCTTCATGGCCCTAAATCAGGACCCCTCTGCAAGGGCCTCTTGCAGAATATGTTTGGCCACTAACCAGGCTAGAAAACCCCTTCCCAATATTTTGGATGATAACTGCCTAAATGGGCCTCCTCTGAATAAACCCAGGTTGCTGGAAGAAACATGGGCCATCCCTGACAAAGGGGACACTGACTTTCTCTCTGTTTCTCCTAATAGACCGAGGCTACTCTAACCGTATGTGGGGGCTTCTCCCTCATTCATTTCCTGGGTTATATTAGCAGGGGATAGTAGAGGATCAGTAGAAGGTTGTATGCCAACATACAATGGTCTACTGGTGACTATCTCATATGGAAGGAGTTTATGTTTCCAAAAGAGTGTACTGTGAATAATCAGTAGAGAAAGAGGTCACACCTTAGCTCAATGTTTATAATTTGAGTCATGTCAAACACAGCATGTTGGATAAAGAAATGCAAAAATCAAAAAAAATGGAATTTTCCTGGGAGCTGGGGAGAACCAAGTGGCAATCTTGGATTTCCCATAGCCTTGACTGTTCACTGAATTTACAGCCCATCTCAATCTAATTCGGGAACAGACTGTTGGCCATGTCACAAGAACATCAGGATGGTAAAAGTCTGGCAACAAGACGTCATTCTTTGCAGGAACAGAATGAACTTCATCTACATGTGCCATAACCTTTACAGATTCTGTTGCTACTGCCTTTGCATGAAACTTACCAAGGACAGTTCCCTGATGTCCTGGTTCAGTCCTTTCAGTGTGAGCTTCAATTTTGATGACAGTAATTTCAGAAAGAAAAACAGCACTAAGAAGACTGTTTTACTTGAGTATTTTTTATTAGGGCCCCAGTGAATGTGAGGAAACCCCTTTCTTTCCATAACATTCCAAAATCATGGACAATCCTGAAAGCACATTGGCTATCACTATAAATATGAACAATTTGCCCTTCTGCTGTTATCTGGCATGTTTTGGTAAGGGTATGGAGCTCTGCTTGTTGGGATGGTTTAGCTTGTGGGAGATTTCTCTTTTCAAATACTTCATATTGGGTGGAAACAGCATGGCAGCCTGAAACTCCCTTTCTCATTTTTATGACAGACCCACCAAACACAAAATTAGATCAGGATTAAAGGGGTGTCTTATAAATCAGGACATGGTGTCAAGAAATGGTATGTTATTACCTGACAGTCATGGGGCTTGCCCTTGTCAGGCAGGAGTGGTAATGTAGCAGGACTGAGAATGTTACAATGTTTTACATGTAGATTAGGTGGTGAATGTAGAAAGATCTCATTAAAGGACTCTCGGTGATGGGTATTGAGGAGGGCGCGTGTTGGGATGAGCACTTGGTGTTACACGCAACTAATGAATCATTGACACTACATCAAAAACTAATGATTTACTATATGTTGGCTAACTGAACATTAAAAAAAAAGGTTAGTGGGCTGCACAGAAATGTTGAATTAATTCAGAGTTAACAGACTTTTGACAGCTGGTAGAGTTTGTAAATGTCATTTCCTAAGGCTAGATCTGCTGAGGCTTCTACCAATTTTGCAGCTGCCTTGAGGTACTTTGTTTTTTTTTTTTTTAAAGATTTTATTTATTTATTTGACAGAGATAGAGACAGCCAGCGAGAGAGGGAACACAAGCAGGGGGAGCGGGAGAGGAAGAAGCAGGCTCATAGCTGAAGAGCCTGATGTGGGGCTCGATCCCACAACGCTGGGATCACGCCCTGAGCCGAAGGCAGGCGCTTAACCGCTGTGCCACCCAGGCGCCCCCCTTGAGGTACTTTGGATATACCCAAGCAATTAAATGAAGTTTTATGCTACAGTAGGCGGTAGGCCTATGTTTATTACCATGTTTTTGTGGGAGACCAGGTCTTGAGTCTCTTTCACATATAAATAAAGGTGAAAGGTTTTGAATAGTTCAATAGCCCTAGGGCAGGTGGCTCTTGCAGGGCTAGGTTTGGTTTTATAAAGGTCTATTCAAGTTTATTCTCACAGGAAAACAGCTCCAGGACTGAAATTTTAGTAAGCTCACAAAGCAGGGAAGCAAATAAAGAAAAATTAGAAACTCCTAGCCTGTAATAACCAGCTAGACCTAAAAATCCACAAAGCTGTGGATCTAGGAAACTCCTGGTTTAGCGTAATTCTTTTTGGAGAGAGCTAGATTCCTTCAGCATTTAGATTATGACCTAGGTAATGAACAGTGTCCAGAGAAAACTGTAATTTTTTTTAGGTAACTTATGTCTTTTTTCAGCTTTACAGCAACTAAATGGAATCTTTTATGGATGCCTCTTTGGTAAATGAGCACAGCAAGAAGTCATCCACATATTGTAAAAGGGTCAATTCCCAGTGAATTGGAAGGTACTTAAATTTTGATGGAGCACTTGGGAGAAATAAGAAGGGGCCTCTGTGAACCCTCAAGGCATCACTGTCTAAGTATACTGTCAATTGTTGCAAGTAAAAGCAAATAGATACTAACTGTTGGGATCTATAGCGATGTTGAAAAAGGTCTACAGGAGTAAACCATTTTGACTCTGGTGGAATTTGTGACAAAAGTGTTCATGTTTGGAACAAATGAGAAACAGAGAGTAACTACCTTCTTTATAGCTCTTAAATCCTGGACAAATTACTATCCCCTCCCATCATGTTTCTGAAGCAGCAAGAAAGGAGTACTATAAGGGCTAGTACAGGGAATTAGATTAACCCCTGGATGATTAGTCTTATATTGGTAGTGTGATACTTTGTATGGCCTCAGGCTTTTAACACATATTGGGACAACTTAGAAAGAAGTTCAGTTGTATCTACTTGAACTTTTATATGCTCTGCACTTTTTATTCTCCCAATGTCAGTAATGAAGTAGCCCAAACAATTCCAGGCACCTCAATTAAATTAAGGATTTCTTTTGAAATTCATCTTCAGTATCAAGGACAGATGTAAAGAACATTATAGATCAGATTGAGATTCTGAGGGAACTCTAAGGTGAGGTCTCCACTGGAGGCAAACTGTATTAGCCCTTTGAATTTAGAAAGGAGATCTCTAGCTAACAGATTGACCAGGGCTGTATCATACAGCAAAAACAAATATTTTTCATTGAAAGGTCCCAGTCATTTGTACTGGTTGTGATATAAATTCTCTCTGAACTTCATTAGTACCCCCACTATGGAAACTTCTTTTTCATTCTGAGGGATTTGTTGTGTATGAGAGTGGGGTATAAAGCAGAAAGAATAGCTCTGGTATCCACCAGAATTTGTCAAGGTTTTCCATTAATTTTAATTTTGTTTCTCCTTGGCTACTTAAGGATATTATTGGTAGCAGTTTACCAGAGGGTCCCTGTCAATTTTGGGAGGGGACCATATGGATATTTGATTATTAAGGAATTTGTATAGGACCTTATAAGACAATTTTTTCATTAGTGCCCTAATTGATTACAAGTGAGACATCAGCTCCTAGGCCAGCTTATTAATTACAGACTACCAAGAAGAGTAAACATGGATGGCCTAGGTATTGTTGAAGTCTCTGGCCTTGGAGCTAGTGTAGTTGTAAAGACATTAGTTCATGATCTCGGTCCAAAGCCTTTCAAAGTGTTTGGTACAGTCAGTTCAGTTAAGCTTGTGGCCTCCCATCCTATTTTGTCTTTTTATTAATCCACTAATGTCCGAGATAATGCATTCACAAATAAGGGAGCTATAGCAGGTTGGGTGGCCTTATTTATTGTGTGGAAGAAAATGCTTTAGGAAGAGTGCTTTCAGATGGGCCCTAAAGTGTGCAAAAGATTCCATCTTTCTTTTGTTTTCATTCTTGAATGGACCAATTAGTGTGGGCAGGGAAAATGGCAATGGCTTGTAAAAGTTCAACTGCTATTTTGTGAGCGCTTTCTGGTTGAGGATCTCAAATATTATCCTCCATGTTTGGCTTTCTTGCTTCCTACACCCATTTTCGGGCTTCCCCAGGTTTGACCAACAGGTACACAAGCTGATAAAGATTTGGCAGCTTGGGGTCATAGGCCCTGTTAGAAGGTGAGGGAAGGACAATAAAGTATCCCCCAAAGTGAGAAGGTACTTTGAGACTGGAAAATAAAGCAGGCCACTCCCTATGGTTTACACAGTTTCAGACAGGGTAACTTATTGACAGGGGGAGTTGGGCAGATGACAATCCATTTGTGCAGTTATTCGCAGCAGTGTCTTAACCTCAGTCTACAGATTTTATAGAGAAAGGGGATGCACAGAGGAACACTGTAGTGAGATCAAAAGGTCTGAACACACCTCAAAGAGTCTGCAAGCACCTAATTGACAGCTAACCTTGAATTCGATCTTGTGGCACCACCCCTCAGTTAGGAAGGGGAAAGACTATGTTCTCTCTAACAGATTATGGGAGGCCAAAACAAGCCTCCCTGTATCCCAGTCTTGGTGGGCATTTCGAAGGTATGTATATTAACTTACAATGGGCCCAGAACCCATAGGCCCAAGAGAGGTCAAAACAAGACAGAGGACCAAAGATTGAGTCAGTATTGTCAGCACTCCTACAAGCCCCATTGAAGACTCTATAAATTCTGCAAAAAACTTTTGTGCTTCTTCTGGAGTGTTAGAAATTTGACCAAGGGGTGAAAGATAACTGAGGGGATTCATATGCACCTTCATGTAACTTAATTTTAAAACTTTACTGTTTAACAGTCTCCCAGGGTAGAAAGTCAGTTTTAGAGAGAGAATTACTAAATTTGAGTATTCCGGTAAAGAGCAGTAGCAGTCACATCAGTCATTAGCCTTCTGTAATGAATCTCTCCATGAAGCTATTTTAGAATCTTAAAGCCTTCTGGAAGCTTCTACTTTCCAATTAAAAGAGGTATTCCATTTCATTCATTTAATTCAGGAATCCTTACTTTCAAGTGCCCTTCTCAAATAAACCATCTTGTATTAACTGTAATGTTCCCCATAAAGGCCCCTGTAATTCTAGACTGTTTTAGTAAAATGTTGCCATTTCCAAAGATATTCACAGTTCCTGGTACCATAGTTTTAGACATAAAATAAGCATGCGTGCTGGAAAGTGGTGCACTTGACTCTAAAATTTAAGAATCCCATTAGCTAAGCCTTTGGGTCTCTTGGAGCTGAACTAATACCTAAAAGGGATATGGCACTGAGTTCAGGTTTGTGCAAGTTTTACAGTGTGCCTCACTGCACAAATGTTTTCTTGAGGTAGGCAGGTGACTTACCATCAATCTAAGTGGTTCTGTAACCAACTTATCCTAACATAGGAGTCTCTGAGTTCGGAAGCAAGGCATTCTAATAGCTCTTAAATGCCTCACCTGTGCCCACCAATTTTTAGGGCTTTTTGGCCTCCAAGATCCCAGCTAGCAATAGCCTTTATTTACACAAAACAAGACAAACAAATGTGCACTTCAGCACATCAGGACTAACTAAAATATGTCACAGTGGACTGGCCAGCAGAAGGCCCCATGTGCACCACCAGCAATTCCCTGAATCAACTAAACCAGCAAACCCCAGGAAATGAGGACTGCAAATGGGAAATGGAGAAAGGACTCCAATGTGGAACTGAGGACTAAATCAAGGGCTAAGTATTAGTGTTCCATTAGTGCCTCCTCTGTGAGGCTAGAATGACTCGTTAACCCTGGACTGGAAAGCCCATTAGATCAGTAGCTCAAATGCAAAAAAAGAACGGGGCTGAAACTGAGAGGGACTTACCAAGAGCCCTCAGAAATGGCAAGACTATGAACTCAAAAGAGTTCTTGGAGTGCCACCCCTGTGTTTCTCCTTGTCCCTAAATGCCGTCAGAAGTTCACTTGGGATCCTGATGTTGTCACCAAATCTATTAAAAAACAAAATTTAACCAAGAAATTTGAAGATCTAATTGGCGTTTTAAAATGTTTCATGAATCAGGCAACAATCCATCTAGCAAGTATAGGGGAATTCCACCCAAGTTAAGCAAAAGGAAGGTTTCTAAAAGCAAAGATCGGGGATATAAAAAGGAATTTATGAGAAAGGAATGCATTGTTTACGCAAAGTCACCCTTCTAAGGGGAATGGAACGAGGTCTATCAGTAAATTTCCTAGTAGTGCCAAGAATATTCCATGTTGAGTGATTGAAGATTACACTCCCGGAAGCCTGAAACTAGTTAAGTTAGATATTAAGTCTTGTTTTGTTGACACAGGGCCTTAAGCTAAATAATTCCATCATGGGCCTATGGTTTTCTCTTTAACAATACGTATGAATATCTCACAATTTAGCATCATATTTAATGGTGAAGGACAGAATGCTTCCCTGCTAAGATCAGGAACAATACAAGGATGTCCACTCTTGCCCCTTCTGTTCAATACTGTACTGGAAATTGTAGCCAAAGCAATAAGATTATTTTTAAAACTTAGAAAGGAAAACATAAAACTGTGATTTGCAGACTACAAATAGAAAATCCAAGAAATTCATAAGAAAACTATTAGAACTGATCAAAAAGTTTAGCAAGGTGACAGAATATGAGATCAATACACAAAAATCCATTGTATTTATGTATACTAACAATGAACATTATAAAAATGAAACTAAGAAAACAAGCCCCTTAAAACAGCATCAAAAAGAATACAATACAAACTTAAATGTGAGACCTGAAACCATAAATATCCTAAAAGAGAACACAAGCAGTAATTTCTCTGACATCAGCCATAGCAACGTTTTTCAGGATATGTCTCCTGAGGCAAGGAAAACAAAGTAAAAATAAACTACTGGGACTACATCAAAATAAAAAGCTTCTGCATAGTAAAGGAAACAATCAAAAACAAAAAGAAAACCTAATGAAGGAGAGAAGATATTTGCAACTGACATATCTGATAAACTGTTAGTATCCAAAATATATAAAGAATTTATACAACACACAGAAAAAACAAATAATCCAGGGGTGCCTGGGAGGCTCAATCAGTTAAGCGTCTGCTGTTGGCTCAGGTCCTAATCCTAGGGTCCTGGGATTGAGCCCCACACTGGGCGGGGGGGGGGGGGGGGGGGGGCTCCCTGCTCAGTGGGGAAGTTACTTCTCCCTCTGCCTGCCACTCCTCCTGCTTGCACTCTCTCTGTCAAATAAATAAATAAAATCTTAGAACAACAACAAATAATCCAAGTAAAAAATGGGCAAGAGACATGAACAGACATTCCTCTGAAGAAGACATACAGGTGGCCAACACACACATGAACAAATGCTCAATATCACTCACCATGAGAAATGCAAATAAAAACCACAATGAGATATCACCTCACACCTGTCAGAATGGCTGACCTCAAAAACACAAGAAACAATAAATACTGATGACAATGAAAAGGACAAGAAAGCTTCTTACTTCTTGGTGGGCATGCAACCTTGTGCAGTTACTATAAAAACTAGTATGGAAGTTCCTCAAAAAATTAGAGGTTAAAAAAAATACTCTATTTGGTATTAACCAAAGACTACAAAGACAAAAATTGAACCCCTGTTTACTGAAGCATTATTTACCATAGCCAAAATATGGAGGCAATCCAAGTGTACATTGATAGAGGATTGGATAAAGAAAATGTGGCATACACACACACACACACACACACACACACACACAATGGAAGAATATTACTAAGGCATAAAAAAAATTGCAACAACATGGATGGATCTAGAAGGTATAATGCTAAGTGAAATTAAGTCAGAGAAAAACAAGTATCATATGATCTCACTTATGTGTGGAATCTAAGAAACAAAACAAAGAAAAAAAGAGACAAAGCAAAAAACAGACTCTTAACTATAGAGAACAAACTGGTGGTTACTAGAGAGGAAGAGGGTTGGGGTATGGGTGAAATAGGTGAAGGGAATGAAGAGTACATTTATTGTGATGAGCACAGAATATTGTATAGAATTGCTGAACCACTATATTGTACACCTGAAATGAATATAATACTGTACATTAATTACACTGGAATTTAAAAAACAAATAAATATATATTTTTTAAAGGAATACAAGAGACACCTGGTTGGCTCAGTCGGTTAAGCGGCTGCCTTCGGCTCCAGTCAGATCCCAGGGTCCTGGGATTGAATCCCACATGGGGCTCCTTGCTCAGCAGGAAGCCTGCTTCTCCCTCTGCCTGCTGCTCCCCCTGTTTGTACTCTCTTTCTCTCTCTCTGACATAATAAATAAATTTTTAAAAATCAAAATAAAATAAAAAGAATGCAATACATAGAAGCATATTTAACAAAAGCATAAGACTTACACATTGAAAACTACAAAACAAAGATGACAGAAATTTTTAAAACTCTAAATAAATGGAAAACATTTTGTATTTGTGGGCTGGAAGACTTAATAGTAAGCTGGCAATACGCCCCCACACTGATTTAGAGATTCAATGCAATCCCTATCAAAATCTCACCTGGCATTTTTGCAGAAAGTGACAAGATGATTCTAAAATTCAGGTGGAAATGCAAGGGATCCAGAACAGCCAAATAATTTTGAAAAAGAACAAAGCTGAAGGACTTTCTATTACCTGAAATACCAGGAAAGTCTTCCCTTACGGACAACTCTGCTTAGTCCACTGAAATAAACAGGCAGGACACTTATTTACCTATTAGTAACTTGAGGTCAGGCTCATGATACCCTCCCTCACTTCCCCATCCCCCCAAATACTTCAGTAATAACTCGTAACCAGGGAGTAAGGGGTCATCTCTCTGAGGTGATAACGTAATTTCATCCAGAACTCTATAGTCCTTGTAACTGTCTCCCTTGACCTGACCAATTAGGAAAACTCAATCATTTGCTTAGTCCTTTTGTTTACAAATTATTTCAATTGTTCTAAGCAATAGGCTATTTATTATAATAATAAAATTATGGAATTGACTATTGTCCAATTTCTAAAGCTATGGAAATTAGCTCAGAGTGTCATTAAGTTAACTTGTGCGAGGTCACCCAGTAAATGGTAACTTATTGTGTAATGAGGATAGAAAGAGCTTACAAAGTGAATAATCATGTTCTAAGTTAGTATCAATTAGTTCTGATACAGCATTCAATGAACTCTACAGGTAGATAAAACAAGTATTTCCCTACTGTTTGGAAGAAACCAATGCTCTAAATATTTAAGTGATATGTCCAACTGTAGACATTTGTTGATGATTTACTGGTGGCTATTTCCAAAACTTGAAATGTGAAAAAAGAAAATTTAATTAATTTTACAAAGACTGTGGTTTATAGAATTTTTTTTCTTTTTAGATTATATTGAAGTGATTGTAAATGTTGGAAATGAGGAATTAAGCCAACTTAAACAGGGCATTGTCATAGTGTTATTTTGCTTTTGCTAAATGACCTCAGGAAGAAAGCCTGGTATTTCTCTTTAAAACAAAACAAAATAAAACAAAAATTATCACTAAAAGAGAAAAGGCAAGCCATTAAAGCAAGAGCATATCTTTGCAACATATAGAACAGTATAAAGCTTGCATCCAGAATATGTAAAGTGCTCCTACAAATGATTAAGAAAAACTATACAAAAATGCTCTAGAGACTCAAAAAGAACTCATAAAGAATATCCAAATGGCCATAAATATACGAAATGTGTTCAGTATCACTCATAATCAGAGAAATGCAAAACAAAACTACAAGATACAATCACACACCAGCAGAAAGTCTGAAATCTAAGAGTGTGACAAACACAAAAACCTGGTAGGGAAAGAGTGCAGCGGAAACTCTCACATATGGTTGGTCAGAGAGAAGATACTACTGTTTTGAGAAAGTGCCATAGTTTAGTAGATTCCAATGACCCAAATCTTCCATTCTTATGCATGAAATGAACAGAAAGTGTGTGTACAGGAAGCAAGTACAAGAATATTCATATCAGAGTTCATTATATCCCCAAAGTGGAAAAAACTATACATCCATCAATAGGAAAATGGATAAAATATGATATAGTCATCCAAATGGAATACCACAAAATACTTAAAAAGAATGAACTACAGTACTTAAAGGAATGAACACAAAAACAACATGAGTATATCTTAAGAACACTAAGTTCAAAAAGTAGTTTGTAACTGATGATGTTAAAAGTGGCACATTTAAAAATTAAAAATTGAAGTGTGAAAAAAAAAACCACATAACACTGAGGTAAAATAAACTAGACAAAAAAGAATACACAATAATCATGCACATAAATGTCTTAAAAAGTAAAATTACAATTGCTAAATTATGAAACTGAATTATTTCACAAGACCACTAAATTTAAATATTTAGTTTTAGGGGCTGTTCTGTATACTGTAGACATTTAGTAGTATCCCTAGCCTCTACCCTCTAGATGCCAGTAGTATCCTCTCAGTCATAACCAATTTGTCTTCAGTCACTCAAAATTATCTTCGAACCTTGCTAAATATTCCTGGGGGGCGGCAGGTGTGCAAATCATGCCCAGTTGAAAACCACTGCTCTAGAGATAGGAGGAAAATGGAGGAAGAAGGCATTTTACCATCTTACTCTGTTTCTGTTTTACCTAAATTGTTTAGAGGGAGCATGTACATAGCTGTTCTTTATGTAATTAATAATTTACAAAGAAAGCCTATTTCCTCATGGGTAAAATGGGAGTATATACCTAAACTCCTGAACTATAAATATTAAAACAGAAACAAATCAATTTCTTGGTACAGTTAAAAAAAGGAAAGAAAGTTATTTCACATGAATAGTTATTAAGAGCAGTGTTGAGAGAAGATGGAATCTGGAACAATGCAAAAATCTTGACTAGGAGAAACAGTTATTTTTGCCATTCACAAGGACAGGCAAAACAGAAATAAGAACAATTTACAGGAAATAAAATGAGCCTGATTTGGGATATATTACAATGGAAGAATCTGAGGGCCATTTAAGTAGAGCTGGAGCTGCTATCTAGAAAACAATAAAAATAAGAACTAAAGATTCAAGAGTTATCAATACATAGGTAGTACCCACAATCATGAGCCTTCAGAGAAAGCAATATGGCCACAAAGAAACTGACCATAACTGAGGAGTGAGAAATTGTACTCAGAGAGATAGGGCAAAACAAAACAATACAAAACAAAAAAAACACCAAAAAATAAAAAAACAGAAGACAGAGGGATCATGGAAGCCAAGAGAAGAGTTTAAAAAAAGAATAACTAAAGTCTCCTTAGATCTCATCTTTATAAAAAAGAAAAATTACGTAGGCTATTGGAAGAAGATATGAAAGAGATTCAACTCAGAAAGAGTAAGGTGAATCTCGAAGTAGCACTCACCATTAAAAGAATAACTCTAGAGCTGAGAAATCACCAGCCCTACAAGCCATCAGAGGAGGAAGGTTCTATTAAAAGAAAAGCCCTCAAATCTCTTGTACCTCTATCTTCTTGCAGGTGTACTCTGGTCCTCAGGAGAGGAGCAGGCTACACTCTCACTAGCAAACACTTTCTGAAAGGTCTGCAGCACTCTGGCCTCTGACCAAAGTAAAGTAGATCCTATTTGGACTATGAAACACACACCACTCAGAGTTAATCAGAAACTAGCATGCCTGGGCTCCAAACTTTTCATTGTAGATGCTGCTTCTAAAGATCAAGCTTCCATAAACATGTCTGATGTATTAATTCGGGTTAATGGTCCATGGAGGCTAGAATACAATGTATTCTCACTGTAAGCTTCTAAATCTAATGGGTATCTATGAAAACATTCTTCCGCATTTTATCATTATTTCGGAAAGCCCTAATCCAGATCTGTGTTCTTGAACTACACCAGGTCTGGGAAGCTCCAAAACTAGAGGCAAAAATTACTGTACACCATTTTAGGGAGAAAGTCCTTGATTTTCATAAGATTCTCAAGATGGCCTGTCACCCCAAGGGTTAACAGGCACTGTAAGTGCATATTTTCTTACCTCGGGTCCTATTTATGATCATTCATTAAATAATTTGCATCCATTCTTTATTTTCACGTGGGAAGAACAGGTAGATACATCCACTAGGAACCTGGATATAAGCGTCTAGAAGAGAACTTAAGAGAAAGATTTGAACGCAAAAAAAATATTTTAACACCTCATAAGCATATAGACGGTTGTTAAAGTAACAGGAGTGGATAAGAAACTTCCTCCTACAGGATAGCATTATGAAAAGGAAACTGGAATTAGATTATGGAACACATAACAGGGAATTACACATACAGGAGAAAGGTGGGCTGATGAAGAAGAACCAGCAAGGAAGGCTGGGAAAAAACGGAGAACCAAGAATCACTAACTGTGCCTCAGTTAAGGAAAAAAGTCAGAAATACCTACTGAATTTGGCCACTAGGAGGCCCCTATCACCTGACCAGAAAATTTCAAGGAATTAGCTGGTACAGCCTTACTATGTCAAAAATGAAGACAGGGAAGTGAGAGGGCAGTAAATACAGCATATAGTTTTAAGTAACTTGCCAGTGAAATCAAGAAAATAGACTAGATGACAGCCAAGAGAACATAGTGTACAAGGGAGGGTTTGGTTATTACTTTAGTGAGGTTCAGCAAATTCACGAGGTAAGGAAAAAAAGACTTTTCAGACAAGACAGTTATATCTAGACAGTAATTTCGGGGGGGGGGGGCTGCTGATGCTCCACATTGCAAAAAGCATTTTCAGAAAGGCACTGAAAGGTTCCCTTAAAATACAAAAGTTTGGCTTTGTCTAATACCTATGACCTTTTCCTACCACCTACCTCTCCTAACCCTCAAACGCTTTACAAAAAAAATTATTTTCGGGATGACTGGGTGGCTCAGTCAGTTGAACATCCAACGCTTGACCTCAGCTCAGGTCCTCATCTTGGGGTCATGAGTTCAAGCCCCACGCTGGGCCCCACACTGGGCATGGAGCATACTTAAAAACACATATACACGGGGTGCCTGGGTGGCTCAGTTGGTTAAGCAACTGCTTTCAGCTCAGGTCCCGATCCCAGGGTCCTCAGATGGAGCCCCACATCAGGCTCCTTGCTCAGCGGGGAGCCTGCTTCTCTGTCTCCCTCTGCCTTGCTCACGCTCTCTCTCTCAAATACATAAATAAAATCTTAAAACAAAAATAACGAAAAAACCCCATATATACATTTAAAAAAATGTATTTTTCCCGACTTCAAAAGAATAACGAATCTGCACAAAAGCTAAACAAACCTCCACAAAGTAGCCTCAACCTAGAAAATGATTTCCAAGACACCACTGGGAACCTGTACATCCCACCTGAGGGCACACTCTCTATTCCACCTGTCGAGGAAGCCCCTCACAGCAACAGAGCCCACACGAGTCCGCAGCCTCACCAAGCGGGTTCTGAGCGGCTGTCCCGGCTGGACAGACCTGAAGCGAGAAGCGGTAACAAGCCCTAAGGCAGGGCAGCTGCAGGTACAGCGTCACCCACGGCTCACCGACCCAGACCATTTCAACCCCTCACCTCTGTGAACACCGCCACAGGTCCAAAGGCTTTCCAGAAGCGTCTGGCACCGCCCCTTCCGGAGGCTCCTACAAGCCCTGCCCCTTCCTGCCACCTCCCCCTAGTTCTCTTCCGGGTACTGAGCTCCCTAGCGAGAGCATCTTTCAATAACTGTCCGGGGTGCAAGGTGCAAGAAGGAGTTTGAAGCGCGGCAAACGCCTTTTCAGGCTCTGGCGATAGAGAAGTGGAAAAACAGAGCTGCTTCCCTCAAGGAGCTTCTATTCCAGTTGCGGGAACCGACCATAAGCTAATACACAGTAAATATTATCATTTAACGGACGGTGGTAAGTGCTATAAAGAAAAACAAAGCAGGGTAAGGGGGAGGGGAATGAGGACCCAGTTCCTTCCTAGTAGTCATCAGTCACCTGTCTGGTAAGGCCTTTCCGGTAAGGTGGTATTTGACCAGCCCGAAGGGAATGAGGGCCGTAACTCTGTGACTACCTAGAAGAAGAACGTTCCAGGGGAGTGGGACCAGCAAGCATAGGTGTCCTGAGGAAGCGAGTGTGGCCGGGTCAGAGGCAGCAGAAAGGGTGATGGATGCAGACGCAGGGTCTGCCAGACCTCTTAGGGTTGCGAGGTGCCCACAGGCCGCTCAGCGGGACACTGCCCGCATGTGAGCCCGAGCCACCCCTGCAAAACCAGCGGCAGGAGCGGTGAATTGTTGGTGGGACAGTAAAATTGAACCAAGAAGGAGACAGCTTTCTCAACCATGTAGCATAATTATGTTTAGGATTGCCAGATAATGTGCAGGATAACCACTTAAATTTGAAGTTACGAGAGGCAACGACTGATTTTTTTGGTATAGCTCATGCGAAATTATTCGCTGTTTGTCAGAAATTGAAGTTTAACTGGGTGTCCTGTATTTTTATTTGCTAAATCTGGCAACCATAATGCTAGAGTCTTTCAGACGCCAAGTTTGGAAACAGGAGCAGTGCTGTGCCAGGCCTTATTGGAGCCTGAGGCAAAAGAAACATGTGCCTCTTACATACATGTTTTTGTGTTGGTGTGTCTTAATGGGTAATGTTCCCAAAATAGGTTTAAATACTGAAAAACTGAAAAGTTGGTATATAGAAATTCACATCATTTTAAAATTTAAATATTTTATTTATACCAAAAATAAAAAATACTATAAATTAATTTTCCTGAATTTAACGGAAGCTCATAAATAAAATTTTCAAGATTTACTTCTCTTGACCAAGTACAATCCTAGATCATTTTTATTTTTTAATCCTAAATAATTTTTAATTAACATTAGTTTATGGAGACTTACTTTGTAGGATGCCACCACTGTGACTGGTAGAGTTTTAAAAAAATTTCCCGAGACCACTTATATATTTGGATAGGATTCCACTAAGAAAAATTTGTGAATCTGTTTTACAGGATCCAAACACAGTGCTGTTTTTTAAATTACAAAATTGTTTGCTGCCTTAAACTTCTTCATATGAAATTTCCATAGGATTTAAATCGTCAGGGTACTCTTTGACTGCTTTTTGTAAATCAGATGTTTTGGTAGAAAATAACCTGTCTCCATAGAAAATAAGTTCTCCAATTTAAAGTATTTGAAGACATCTCCATTTCTAGAACATCTATAATCTTCTTTAATTTCTATTTGGTAAACATATTTCCTATAATAGTTGATACACTCATCGGTGATTTGTACATTTCCAGTCTTCAAGACATAGTCATATCTCTTGCTAATGTTTTACATTAATACTTCAGAGTTACTTGCTCTCATTTCTTAAAAGCAAAGGGACAGGCCTTCTATTAAGCAGGCAACGTGCCTTGCATAGTCATGGGGGTTATTTTAACAACCTTTTTCTACTTAGTTCAAAATATCATCTCATACAGATAAGATGCATAAAAATTTGTAATCTCTTTGCACCAAGATGCTTGCTATTTCAGCATATTGTATTTTGTCATTTGATGTTATTTTAATATTTAACAGACATCTTTAATTTGTGTGAAGTGCTTTGATTGCATTTGCTCTTGATTCCCCTTAGGACTCATATGTGTGTTTTAGTGTAGTTTTAGAGCAGGCTTAATATCCTACCTGCTCACTGAATTCACAAAGTACATAAATATCCTTTGTCCAATACTAAAAAAGGGTTATATTTGAATTCCTTGAAAGCAGGGTTTTTGCACATTGGATTATGAGCTGAACAAGGCACAAATTTGGCATAATCATTTTGGGGGAAAATAATGGTTTGTATACCCTGCTGTATTTGTTCCGTTATCATGATCCTGACCTCCGAGATTTTCTGTCAATACTTTTTCCAATTTAAGAATTTTATTAGCTAGCCCATATCCTTTTATCTCTTCAATAAAATCAGTAAAACTTTCATCTATTGTTAAGACATTCTTAATGCAAACATACTTAATCATTTGACACATTTGTTCAAGATGGGCTACATCTGGTATACAAAGAATAAGGAAAAGTATGTTACTTCTTTTATTCCCAGTAGTGTTTCAGATCTGACACAGTTTCCAAATAGCATTGTATGTTCCCCCTAAAATTCATATGTTGAAGTTCTAACCCCCATTACCTTGGAATGCAGTGTGACTGCATTTGGACCTAAGGCCTTAAAGAGGTAATTAAGGTAAAATAAGGTCATTATCGGTGGGCTCTAATTAATATGACTGGTATCCTTTCAAGAGGAGTTGAACCCATACACCACACACAGACCAAGGGGTGTTCAGAGTAAGGACAAAGTAAGTGTGTGACCATCTGCAAGCCAGAGAGAGACCTCAAAAATAACCAAACTTCCCCACACCCTGATGTTGGACTTCTAGCTTCAGAACTGTGAGAAAATAAATGTCTGTTGTTTAATCCACTTTGTCTGTGGTATTTTAATATGACAGCCCTAGCAAACATACAAGTTGTAAATTTGTTTTGTATTTTATTAGACAAATATGGCACAAATTCCTTTTTATGATAGCTACATAAGGAAACATAGTAATTGGTTTTTCAACTTTTAGTACTAATCTACTTACCCTGGAAACTAGAACGATGTCTAAAGTATAACTGACAAGTTGTGAAGTAAAAGGGCATGTAATGGTGAATTTTATGTCAACTTGCCTAGACTGTTGTGACCAGTTGTTTGGTCAAACAGTAGTCTGGATCTTCATCTCACATATTTGACTGTCATACATACAGCCTTGGGCCTACAGAACAAAAAGGAGGTTTACGTTACTAGGCAACCAGAGAGGACTATAAATAATAGAACTATCAAAAAGTAGCAAAGGGAGGGTGAGATGTAATGAAGGATAATGAGTATAGCTAGATGACCATCTCTCAAATTTCCAAAGTGTTAAAATCAAGAGATAGCCCTTTGTAAGCATATGCTTTACAGCCAAAAAAATGAAAACAGACAAGGGAAAGAGGTTCCTCTAGGAAGGATGGGGGAGGAGAGCAATAGGGTGGGGGAAAATTATTCATGGTTAGGTTTTGTTCCTTAATTTCAAAGCCATGTGCATGTATTTTTAATTGGAATAGCAGAGAAAGCAAATTATTACATATGCTTCAAGCCCCACATCTAATGTTGCCTACTGTAGTGCCAACTTCCTCGTTAAATTAGATACTCTCCTGTTACTCAAGCGCTTTGTTCTCTGTTATCAGACTTCTATTTCACACATCTATTTAAGAATCTTTTACATTACTCCAAATTATTTAAAGGTAAAGCAATATTTTATCTTTGCTTCCATATCAGATCTTTCATAACTGTTGCATGGATGAAAATACAAAAAAATTTTCAAAGATTTATTTGAGAGAGAGTGTGCATGGGAAGGGGCAGAGGGAGTCCTAACCACACTCTGCACTGAGTGCAGAGCCCAACATAGGGCTCAGTCTCACGACCCTGGATCACAACCTGAGCTGAAACCAAGAGTTGGACGCTCAGCCAACTGTGCCATCCAGGTGCCCCCCAAATAAAAATTATTTTGAGCTAAGACTTTGAGCAGCTACCAGATCAGGGTTTGATTCTCAGGCTTTTCACTAACTAGCACTGAAATCTCATGTGACCTCAGGTATGTTGCCTAACATTTCTGTTCTCCAGCTTGTTAGTTTGCCTAGCAAACTCCCAAATTTCTACTGAAATGCTCAACTCTTTAGTGTCATATTGAACATGTCAATGCTAAGTAAGTTACTAAAGACTACTGAAAATAGTTTCCTGTGTCTAATGTTGTCCTTTGTTTCAGGACCACAATGATTGGCAGGTAAGCAACAAGACATAACAGATTCTTTAATGGTTAATTTCTTGCTTAACGCAGGAAATGTTCAAAAAATTAACGTGGAACATCTTCTTAGGCCATATAACAAAGGAAGATATCAAAGATAAGCTTTTCTATATCTGTGTTTTATTTCTCACGAAATGAATTTTAAACTCAAAAGAACAAGAGATGTCCACTCCCAGCTAAGATGGAGTAGCTTCTGGTAGAATGATGTCAGAACCATGAAAGCTGCATAAAATCTCTTCAAAATCTGTTTTAAGGCATCAACGGACTGCTGAAACAAAAAGGACTTGAACATCAAGATCCCAGGGAAGAATGATTCTCAAGTTGGTGAGCCAAAAGTTCCTAGCCTCTTTTATCCTAAATCATGTACTGATTATAGGCATGGTGTAAAAACTGAGAATGCAGATAAAGGACCCAAGCAATGGGCAGTTGCTAAGAGGCAGAGAAACCATCAGGCCTCTTGGCAGTCTCGAGGGGTATTAAACAGCAAAAATTAGACTAATTTGTTGAATATTGAATAGAAGGGAAGGGTGGAGAGCTTAGTCAACCACTCAGCCTGTTTACCTATTCAGACATTTTCTGAATTCTGAAGCTATGCAGAATGTAAAGTTAAAAAGCAGAAAAACCTAAAAAGAAAAATGAGTTTTGGGGGCAGTACCTAGATACTAAGGATACAAAGATTAGAGTTGCACAACTGCCAGAGGGACAGATCCAGTGAGCACTCTGGACTCTCAACTGGAAAACCCCTAGAGGACTAATTCTCTAAGAGGGGAAAATGAAGAAAACCTAGAGGTAGAGTCAAGAAAACTGAAACCCAGCCTTAATTAAGTTGGCTCAGACTCTGATTAGATTAAGTTGGTCAATCCCCACTCTGCCTAGTAAAGGAAAAGGATGAACCCATCGTATAGGACATTGTCACCATCCAGAGCCTCTATAATTTGTCATATACAATGTTGTGCATCCATTCAAAAGTTACCAGCAATACCAACAGAATGGACTAAATGATCAGCAACCAAGAGGGGAAAAAAAGATCCACAGAAAATTTTTATCATGGAGTTATCAGACAAGAAATTTTAATTATTTTTTTAAAGATTTTATTTGAGAGAGAGAGAAAGAGAGATCATGAGCAAGGGGTGGAAGGGCAGTGGGAGAAGCAGACTCCCCACTGAGCAGGGAGCCTGATGTGGGACTCGATACCAGGACCCCAGGATCATGGCCTGAGCCTAAGGCAGACACTTAACTTACTGAGTCACCGAAGCGCCCAGATAAGAACTTTTAAATAACTGATTTGTTAGTTGAAGAAAAACATGGAGGAAACACAAAAGATTAGTTCCCTGGAGAATTAGAATGTATTAAAAATAATTGAATGGATAGATATTCTAGAATTGAAAAATATAAGAACTGAAATTAAGAACTCAATAGATGGGATTAGCAGAAGTGATAAATTAACTGGAAGACAGATGAATAGAAAATATTTAGTCTGCAACACAAGTGGGGAAAAAAGGATGGGAAACAAAGAGAAGAGTATTAAAACTGAAACAGTGAAAAGTTCTAACATCCAGATTATTGGAGTCTCACAACAGACACAAAAAAATGAGACAGCAACAGTATTTGAATAATGTCTGAAAAACTTCCAAAACTGATGAAAGACAACTCACAAATTCAAAAAACTCTGTACACCCCAAGCCAGAAAATAACAAAAAGAAACCCACACTAGGCACATCATAGTAAAACCACTGAAAACCATAAGAAAAATCTTAAAAACCAGACATCAGGGAGGGGATGGGGGGGAAATTACTTTCAAAGGAGCAAAAAAAAAAAAAAAAAAAAAATAGCTGAGTTTTCAACCAAAATGGCGTAAGCCTGGAAATAATGGAATTACATCTTTTAAGTTGGTTGAAGAGAAACATGTAGATGAATTTAATAGAAAAGAGAATAAACTAGAAGATAATTATAAAAATTACCCCAAAATACAGCATAGTTATAAAAAAATATGAAAGCAGGTTAAGAGCTAAGAATAGTATGATATTGGGGCGCCTGGGTAGCGCAGTCGTTAAAGCGTCTGCCTTCGGCTCAGGGCGTGATCCTGGCGTTTCGGGATTGAGTCCCACATCGGGCTCCTCCTTTGGGAGCCTGCTTCTTCCTCTCCCACTCCCCCTGCTGTGTTCCCTCTCTTGCTGGCTGTCTCTCTGTCACATAAATAAATAAAATCTTAAAAAAAAAATTAGAGTTTAATCAGAGTTCCAGAAGGAACATAGAAAATATTAAAAGAGAAAATGCCTTAATAGTTTTCCAAAACTAATTAAAGATATATACCTTTGAGAAGCCTGTCAAACGGCAGGGGTGGGGGAGACCCACCTAGCATGCCAAAAATTTTTCTGTTGTTTCTCCGCTCAATTTTTCTCAATCTTTCTCAGCTCAAGTCAATCTTTCTGTACTCTTGCTGTTATACTGGAGTTGCAACTTTGTAAATTGTGTTTTCCATATTCCCTTACCAGCTGACATCCTGTTAGGATCTGCCAAGAGGGTACTAGAAGATTACATGGCATTAGATAAATAGCAGGAACCCAAACCCAGGGATTTTTTTTTTAGAAGAGAGATCATTTTATATATTAAAAGCCACTGAGATTTAGAGATTTTATTATTACTGTAGCATAAGCCTATTCTATCCTAACAAAATATGCAAGAAGAATTTTCTTAAGTAGACCCTTGCACCAACAAAAATAAGACCCAGGTATATGAAAGACGTAAGTGGAAAAGAAAGGACTATAATGCTTTTGGAAAAGAATATAGGAAATACCATCATCATTTTGGAGAATAGAATAATTTCTTAAGATATAAAAAGCATAAATCAAAAAGGGAAAGCTTGATAAATCAGACATAAAAATTAAGAACTTCTGTTCATCAGAAAACAAAACTAAGACTGAAAAGACAAACTAGAAAAAGGAAGATACCTGCAAAACCTATAACCAAAGAGCTTCCGTGTATAATATGCTAAAAATTCCAGTCAATCAGTAAGAAAAAGACCTGAAAAAAGAAGAAACCTAAGGACTAATAAAAAGGTATTCAATGTCATCAATAATGATGCTAAAATAGATAATACTATGCATGTAACAAGGTAGCTAAAATGCAGGAATATGACAATACCAGATACTGGAGAAGGCTGGGATAAGAACTCTCACTCACTCCTGATGAGAATATGGATAACCACTCTGGAATACATTATATGTTAAAGTTGAAGATTGACTACTAAAATTCCACATTTCCACTGCTAGATATATATTCCATAGAAGTGTGTTTATGAGTACCAGGAATCATGTATAAAAATGCAAATGGTAGTTTTTATAATATACAAAGATTGAAACCAACTGAAATATCTATTAACAATACCTTGGCTATATTATGTATTGTCCTACAATATACATTAACAAAACTGAGGCAGCTCTACAAATTAAAACAAACTAGAGCTACACAACAACATGAATGAATCTCAAAAAAGAAATGTCAAACAAAAGAAGCCCAAAACCCATAAAAATACATGATTCCATTTACAAAACATTCAAAATTGGGGAAAACAAATTTAGGGATGTAGACACAGGTAGTAAAATCACAAACACAAAGGAATAACTACCACAAACCACTAGACAATGGTTACCACCAAGGTATTGGAAGCAGGACAGGAGATGTGATCCAGAAGAGGGTCACGAGGGGCTCCTGAGGTGCAATATTGAAAATGATCCCTTCTCTAACCTGGGTGGTG
The DNA here is from genome assembly GCF_017311325.1 of Ursus maritimus. NCBI lineage: Eukaryota > Metazoa > Chordata > Mammalia > Carnivora > Ursidae > Ursus > Ursus maritimus. The sequence goes on along the minus strand of NW_024426663.1, from coordinate 60,577,661 downwards.
GTCACATGGGTGCTCATGTTCACCCTCACATTCTTTAAATTGTATATGTTTCACAATTCTGTGTGTGTATCTCAAAATTTTTAAATAAGAAATTTCAAAAAAAATATTTCAAACTGTAACAGCAAAATAGTCATGAACATACATGATCACTACGCTCTCTAGAGGGCAAGGAGAGACTGCTTCCCTCACTTTCCAGAAAGGATACCGAAGCTTGGAAATATAAGTGTTGAAACCAGATCTAGAACCCAAGGTCAAGGTTTTGCCAATCAAGTATTCACTACCCAGATTCTGCCTGCACAGAGGAAATGCATAGGAAAGAAATAGTGAACTTGGTATAAGCTCCCCCATCTCAAAGAACACTCCGATTAAGGCTCTTTAAGGCTTCCGGCAGGGACACTTTATTTTTTGGTTAAAGCCACAATGATAGAAATGCCATAAAAACAAACATGTAAACAAGGTATCAGAACTTTGGTTCACTGAAACACCTCACACCTAAAACATCTGAGGTACAAAGGCACCTTGCTAGGTGCTAGACAGCCTGACTCTGCTGCAGCCACCCTGACCCAACCTTTGTGGCCAGAGGTGGCACAAGCTGGCCAGAGAGGTCGGGACCCAGGTCACCCAGGACCCTCCCCAGTCGGCTCTCCCTTTGCTCCAGACAAACATTCACTCCAACCAAGACCCAAGTGACAGGGCCTGGAACATACAAAGGTGTCTGTCATGTTGAACTTGAAGACGACATGGGCTGTAGGGCCAGGAAGGGGAGGGGCAGAAAAGGAAGTCAGTCAACTTCTGTTGATCCACATGGCCTCAAGAATTCCTGTCCTCGTTCATGGAACCACTTATTGGAGACTGTGAATAGAAAGAAAGTATGTTACAATCCTGTTGGTTAGTTCAGCAGCCGAAATGAGTGACTCCTTCATGATGAATCCTGCAATGGGCCTTGGGACTCAAACATGAGTAAGATATGGTCTCATATTTCAAGTTGCTCATGAGCTTGTAAGGAAGACCTATATATAAATAGATAACTGTTCAAAGGTGATAAAAGATAGTATGTGTATATTGCCATGGAAACTGAACCAAAGGGCATCTAACCATGTCCAAGGGAAGAGGAGACTCCAGGCTGGGACACGAAGCTGAACAGGAGTTATCCAGGGAAGAAGATGGATATACCAGATGATTCCCTTATCAAGGGGAATCATCCAGGAAGTGGGAACAGGATGAGAAAGACATCAAGGCATGAACCATCCTGGTGTGTATCAAGGACCCCAAGCAGCTCGATATTACTGGGAAAGAAATGAGATATAGAAGCTAAGGACGAGGAAGCCTGTCAGGACCGGGGAGGACCTAGACGTCAACCTCAAGACCTGTGGGCCAGCTGACCCAGTCTGTGTGCCAGGGGTAGCAGAGTAGCAGTGCCGGTGCTAGCACTGTGTCACCTAATGCTGTGCCCCAGATCCACATGAACCACACGTTCATTCCTTAACATAGACTCTTAGAATGATAGAACAAATTTATCCTAATGCACTACGGAAGCCATAAAGCTTTTAAAATACAAATGTACAACTTAGTTGAAAAAAATTAAATTGTCTACAAAGCTTATAAAGATAAACAGCAATCTCCTACCCATCCCTTCCACTGCCAAACCCCACTTCTAGAAGACACACAACTCCTTTAGTTGTTTCTTCTGATATTCAACCACATATTTCTAAATAACATGCTTATACTGCTATCTCTTGACTTTCAATTTTGGAATTCTTTTATACTATCCCTAAAGCACATACTTACGACCTATCTTCCCAATAGCATTAAATCACAAATTTTAATTAAATTAATTTTCAGTGCTTACATTATCATGTCACGTAAATGTTGCTCATGCCTGAGCCACCCAGTACTGTATGCTGACATTTCTCACACAACTTTTTCTTTTCCCTGAAGTCAGCAATTGCTTTAGTTTCTAATTGCTTAATTTTCTGTAAACCTACCACTATTATCCCCAAAACTCTCCAGGAGGGTATAAACTCCTCTGTTTGCAATCACTTCCCATTGTCCTGGCCCAAGCCTCTCCCTGGTTCACCACAGCTGCTTGCAGAACAAAGCTCAAAGCTTCAGCTTCAGCCTCTGCAATTTGCTCCCAGCCTCGAGCCTCATCTCCTGGCCCCTTTGCTACAGGCCTCCCCTTATGCAAGTGACAAAGGCAGCCGGTCTCCACACCCATGATGCCAGTTTTAGTGTGGGCCTTGTTCCATGTAAGCCTTGATTGCCTGGGTCACCCCTTACCCATTCCGATTCTAGTTCTCTCCCACTGCTCCCTCAGAACCCCTGCCAGAGTCCACTCCTCTGGGAACCATCCTGGACCTACAATGGTTGTGTACCTATTCTTGCTTGGAGCTTCCTCAGCTCTGTGGGCATCTCTGAACATGTTCCCAGCCAGCTGTCCTGGCACGTGATCAGCTTTGTGGACAGCTACATGGCTGGATAAGACAACCAGTTAGCAGGGGGAAAAGGAAAAACTCAAAAAGGAAGACAGTCTTGGCACTGTGAAAAGAGGGCAGCAGGAATCTCCCCACTCAGAGTCTCAGGCTGACCCCAAGAGCCCAGGCTGAGACCACCAAGCCACTTACCCCACTTGCAGCCCACAAGCACGGGACAGGCAGCATGTCTCGTACGGTAGTCACCTTCCCCGCTGCGCAGGAGGTTGTACCAGAACACAGCTGTGCCCTAGGAAAAAGAGAGAGCCCGTCAGAAACACTCTGATACAGGGCTCGAGGACCTGACCCTCAACATCTCCCTGAGCAGAAACACCCTCACTTTCCTGTGTACCAAGGGACAGGGCTCTGGGATTCCAGAAATACAGAAGTATGCACCCTTCACGGTGAGGCAGATGTTTAATAACCCACCTTCCCCCAAATGGACTTCCTTCCCAGCCCATCTCCCCAGATGGAAGCCGAGGCCACAACGTCAGAGTTCAGGCAGGAAGGGGCTAAGGCCTCTCACAGTAAGGGTCAACCAGGCCAGGGAATAGGAACTGGGAGCTTCAACCTGTGACCCACAAAAACTAGAACTTACCTTCTTAGGCCAAATCGCAGCCCCCAGATCAGGAAAAACAGTGGCACCACCAGCTTCTACATCACTCATCTGAGAATACAAAGCATAGAGCTTGGCCCTTGTACTCAAAGCTCTCAAAGCAACTGAGCCACAAAGGACACAAGTAAGCAGATTACCTTTCTCTGAGCAGGACTGGTGCTGCTGCACAGTCAGCCCTTCCGCCAAGAAAAGCTCAACCCATGCACTACCCCTCCCTAAACCCGGCTTAATCTATGTGGTTCATTGGGATAGTCCCATGCCTGGGGCACTTAGAGCGGCAGCCCTGCAGGAGACCCAAATCCTGGCTGTCCTCAGATGGGAACAATCTGAGTCTATATGTGGAAAATGCCTGACTAACCCCCTGCTCTTGCATCACCATCCAGCCTGGGCCACACCAAAGGCACTGTGCCCTGTGAGCTGCCCTAACCTGAAGCTCCTTGCTGCTCCCAACACCATCTGTGGCCCCCACTGTAGGCTCTATTTCTCTGGTTCTAGTACCACCGTCACCTTCCCAGAACAGCAGCCCTCCCCAGGGCCAGCTGGGTGAGCAGACAGGGTGTGGTTCCACAGGCCCTGCTTTCTCCCAGGGAGGCCTCCAACTAAATGGGACACAAGCTCCACGTAGGGAGGCTACACTTATGCCCGCAAAGCGTGCCTCAACTCATGCCCAAGGCACCACTTCTCTCTCATCTGGCTGTCTTACTTCAAGATTTTTGTCTATAATGTAATAAAACGTGGAGTTTTAAAAATATTTCCACAGGATACATGCCAGACAGACTAAAGAGCACTCAACAGACATATGGTAAACGAATAAGATGAAAACCTTTGATGGCTTCCCACAGCCCTGGGGATCAAATCCAGGCTCTTTTCTAGAACCAAAAGGCCCTGTCCGTCTCAGCAGCTGTTCTCTCTCCAGCCGCTCTCACCTCAAGCGCTGCCTCTGAGTCACACCAGTCTTCTTCCCTTTGTCCAACATCCCCAGCTCCTTCCCTCTTCCAGGTCTCCACACATTCTCCCCTCTTCCAGAAAGCATGTTCCACCAACTAATTTCCACTCAACCTTTAAGTCTCCACTGACACATTACTCCCCAGGGAGACCTTCTCTGAACCTCAACCCTGAGCCACTTTTTCAAGGCACCTGTCACCATGGTAACTGAATAAATGACCTCTCCTATGGTTAAGGCAAGTCCTTCATATTAGACCGTAACCCCCATAAGAGACTCCACGTGTCCTGCTTACCAGCATGTTCATGGCCAGCCCCAGAACATAATAACCACACAAACTTAAATGAGGCACCAAAGGAGAAGATGGCCATGAGCTTCTGTCTCTAAGTTACTTGACAGTTGGTATGCCTCTGTAAAGCAGGCTCTCTAAGCAGAGGGGAAAGCAAACTCCTCCTCGTGTGAGAGGTAAACCCAAAGGCCTGTGGCTAGAGCACAGGCAGCAGATGGGAGGCAGGCCACTGAGCTCTGGGGAGACAAAGGCAGCTTTCATTTAAGAGCACTTTATGGCAGCCTCCTTACTCTGCTGCCAAGGAGGGAACTCTCCAGAGCACTCACCCCAAAAGTCCTGACTAACGCTGGGCCCATCAAAAGGAGCCAGGGATGTGAACGTCAGGGGTGTGGGTGAGCACATAGATGGGAAGAAAGGCCAACTCTCTACCCCAGCCAAAAACAGTGCTGAGGGCCAGAAGGGCCCAGCCACTGAGCAACAGCTGGTAGTATCGGCCCTGACAGGAGTGGATATAAGATAGCACTCTGGACCCAGGTTCCCCGAAGGCCCATTTGCTGCATGCATCATACTCACGTAGTTTAAGAACGTGGCCACACGATTCCCCGTCCCTAAACGCTTGAAAGCATCTTGCTCATTTTTCTATAAAATTAAGTGAGAATGAACAGGTGGACCTGGCCCCAATACTTACATAGTTAAGAAACGTCGCTAACCTATTTCCCTCCGTTTTGAGGCCGCTGTCAAAAGGTCGCTGCAACAAACAACAACTTTCACCCAAGTTTGCAGATGATTCCACCCCCCACTCACAGGACTGGGGCCAAAAGGGTCAAGGGAGGACACTAAGCATGTGTTCCGTACATCAGCATGGACCATGGACCACGGCTATAAAGGAAACCCTGGCCAGGGCACAAGGGAAGGGGGATGGGAACACCTTTCACAAAGACCTAGTCAGGTCCGATGCTTTACAGTCATGGCATGGGGAAACAGCCAGGCTGCACGGGGCTCCACAGGCCCCATGCTTCCTGAGTTGGACTTTTCCAGGAACAAAGAGTTGGTCCTGGTAAGGCATGGGGGGCAGAAGCTGATATAGAGGCTGAAATGCTCCGAGAATCTCCAGCTTTCTCAAATCAGCTGGAATAGGGCCCTCTGGAAACACCCATGGTTTGGGCCTTACCCTAGAGAAGTCAAAATGTGGCTCGTATTGTCCTCCCATTCCATAATTAGCAACCTGGTGGGAAAGAACAGCATTGGACCTTGTCAGCAGCATGAACAGTCCTGAAGCAGCCCATCTCCCCAGGGATACTGTCTCCCCCCAACAACCAAAACAACCTGCATCCCTTAATAACCAGAACTCCCAGAGGGCATCCTCTCGAAGGTGGATGGTAATTATGCCCCGCCAGCACTGGCAGACCAAATGCTTCAGATAGATCTATGGCTGTGCCCAAGAGTAAGGCCACAGCATAAAAGGGTTTCCCAAACACAGCAAAATGAGCAACCTGCAGACAGCCACTGTGGAGAAGCTTCAGCCCTTCAGGGACACTCAGATGGCAGAAGAGAGAGCTTTCCTTGAGATAGGCCCTGGCCGGGGCCCTATTTGTTTGCAAGATAACAGGAAGGTAATCCAGAGTAAATGCAACAAGAAACTCAAGACAGGAACTTTGTTTTTATGCTAGTTTGGGAGCTCCTGAAGACCTGACACTGCTCCTGCCCCAGGTCACTGCGCCCTGGTTGCTGTTCCTGGTCAAAGGGAGGAGGGAGAACATATCCCAATCCTTCTCGCAGTGGTTCACTGCACGGAGTGTTTCTGCATCCAAGTGAAACAGCAGGCCCCGGGCACCTCAGCGTCCCCAGTGGGAGCCTGGACCTGGAGTAGGACCTGAGCCATCTTAGCTTCAGCAACTACCAGACGTCATTAACTGGATTACAAGCTGTAAGTGCCTGACTGAACAGTTTGTCAGCACAATGTAAGTCTTCAGTCACAAACAGTTATTCTAGCCCCGCAGTGGACAGAATGAGAGACAGAGTTCAAGACCAAGTACAGAATCTGATATGGAAGCTGACAGATCAAGTGGTACCACCAATGTCCATCTGGGAACATTTGCCTACTATATCGTACTGAAACCCTAAAAACCTCTGGGGCTCAGCTATTGGTCTTCAGGAAACTGATTTTTTGCATATCCTTTTTGGCTATTCCAACAGTCAGATGTGAGATTCTGCAAAACTGGCCATAATGGAGACCTACAGACATGAGGGAGAGAGAAGCGGGGGGGGGGGGGGGCCCCGCCAGTACTTTACAAGAAAGGAAATCCTCTTATTGGAAAAGAAAGCAATATATATCAAATGTGATGTAGTGCAGAATTTGCACAGCATGGTTTTCAGTGTCCACAAAATTAAAAATTTTGATATGAAGAATCAGTGGATGAAAATATGCTATCATAGGCTGCTTCCGCCTCCAAGATGCCTGCACCAGAATACCTGGAAATCCTGTCAACAGGGCGAGGAGGCCAGGTTCAGCAGGTGGCCCTACGGCTGGAGGTGCATCTAAGAAGGGAAGTGCTACAGCAGTTGATAAAGTGATATTACAAACGTTTTCTTTGGGTCCACGTGTTGAGAACTTGAAAGAAAATTTTAAACATGACTGGGATTAGCATGCCAATGCACTCTGCAAAATTCCATCACCACTTGCTGCTGGAACTGCAGAGAATGACTGTACTTTCCAATACTCCCTTTTGTGGGATGGGATACTTAAATTTTCATATATCATGGAGTGAAAGAAGCCACATCACTATAGCTGGCTCATATTTTAACAGTTTTGGGAATCACATTTGATCATGTGCTGATCCTATTGTGTCTGCACTATTTAACACTGTCCCCAAAGAGTGCAAGTATCATGAGAGCTTCTGGATTTGCAGTCAGATTCACCATCTGAGCAAACTCCAGGCCCAGACTCACAACTTTAATAACAAGCACTGTACATCAAAACTGATTCCTTGGCTAAAATTAACAAGTCAGGAAATGACAGATGTTGGCGAGGATGCAGAGAAAGGGGAACCTTCTTACACTGCTGGTGGGAATGCAAGCTGCTGCAGCCACTCTGGAAAACAGTACGGAGGTTCCTCAAAAAGTTGAAAATAGAGCTACCCTAGGATCCAGCAATGGCACTACTAGGAATGTACCCCCAAAATACAAATGTAGTGATCTGAAGGGGTATCTGCACCCCTCTGTTTATAGAATCAATGCCCACAATAGCCAAACTATGGAAAGAGCCCAGATGTCCATCAACAGATGAATGGATAAAGAAGATGTGGTACATATATACAATGGAATATTAGCCATAAAAAAAAAA
>NW_024426663.1:60492171-60569989 GCF_017311325.1 Ursus maritimus | reverse complement strand
GGGAGTACTTTACAAGAAAGGAAATCCTCTTATTGGAAAAGAAAGCAATATATATCAAATGTGATGTAGTGCAGAATTTGCACAGCATGGTTTTCAGTGTCCACAAAATTAAAAATTTTGATATGAAGAATCAGTGGATGAAAATATGCTATCATAGGCTGCTTCCGCCTCCAAGATGCCTGCACCAGAATACCTGGAAATCCTGTCAACAGGGCGAGGAGGCCAGGTTCAGCAGGTGGCCCTACGGCTGGAGGTGCATCTAAGAAGGGAAGTGCTACAGCAGTTGATAAAGTGATATTACAAACGTTTTCTTTGGGTCCACGTGTTGAGAACTTGAAAGAAAATTTTAAACATGACTGGGATTAGCATGCCAATGCACTCTGCAAAATTCCATCACCACTTGCTGCTGGAACTGCAGAGAATGACTGTACTTTCCAATACTCCCTTTTGTGGGATGGGATACTTAAATTTTCATATATCATGGAGTGAAAGAAGCCACATCACTATAGCTGGCTCATATTTTAACAGTTTTGGGAATCACATTTGATCATGTGCTGATCCTATTGTGTCTGCACTATTTAACACTGTCCCCAAAGAGTGCAAGTATCATGAGAGCTTCTGGATTTGCAGTCAGATTCACCATCTGAGCAAACTCCAGGCCCAGACTCACAACTTTAATAACAAGCACTGTACATCAAAACTGATTCCTTGGCTAAAATTAACAAGTCAGGAAATGACAGATGTTGGCGAGGATGCAGAGAAAGGGGAACCTTCTTACACTGCTGGTGGGAATGCAAGCTGCTGCAGCCACTCTGGAAAACAGTACGGAGGTTCCTCAAAAAGTTGAAAATAGAGCTACCCTAGGATCCAGCAATGGCACTACTAGGAATGTACCCCCAAAATACAAATGTAGTGATCTGAAGGGGTATCTGCACCCCTCTGTTTATAGAATCAATGCCCACAATAGCCAAACTATGGAAAGAGCCCAGATGTCCATCAACAGATGAATGGATAAAGAAGATGTGGTACATATATACAATGGAATATTAGCCATAAAAAAAAAGAAATCTTGCCATTTGCAATGACATGGATGGAACAAGAGGGTATTATGCTAAGTGAGATAAGTCAATCAGAGACAATTATCATATGATTTTACTTGTATGTGGAATTTAAGAAATAAAACAGAGGAGCATAGGGGAAGGGAGGGAAAAATAAAACTAGATGAAATCAGAGAGGGAGACCATAAGAGACTCTTGATCACAGGAAACAAGGGTTGCTGGAGGGGAGGGGATGTGGGGATGGGTAACTGGGTAATGGGCATGTGATGTAATGAGCCCTAGGTGTTATATGCCTCTGATGAATCACTGAACTCTGCCTCTGAAACTAATAATACACTATATGTTAATTAATTGAATTTAAATTTAAAAATAAATATATACGTCCCTCCCAAAAAAAACCACTGATTCCTGTGAGGAGGCATTCATTTGAATTATTAGATGTGTTGTTACAAAAGTAGAAGAACCAATCATTTGAAAAGCATGGGTATTTATGATACTGAGGTCAGAGTGAAGACAAAAAAAAAAAAAAAAGAAATTACTTTTTTAGTAAGGCTGAGACATCAAGTCAGAAGTGCCTTCAATCTTAGAGAATTCTGGCAGCGTAGCATCTCCTCCACTAGCAGACAAGCCTTCATCCAATTCATAAGAAAGCCTCAATTGCTCTTTTTCTTCCAAATCATCTATTGCAAATGCATCGACTACAAGTGAAAGAGTGTCAACAGGGAGAGGAAGAACCAGCTGCTCTCCAGAAGCCTGTAACATTCTGAGGGACCTTGGAATACAGGCTCTGCAACCAGTCCACACTGAATGAGCACGCAGAGGGAGGTGCTGAAACCCAGGCTCCTGTCCCCCAGACCATGTAGGGTCAAAGCTTTCAACACTGCCAGCTGGCAGAGGAAATGCCAAGACAGTTCCTAGAAGAAGAAGGCAAACAAAAATGCGGCCTCAGCCCCTGGGCAGCTGTGGTCTGGGTCTTCCAAAGTCTGGGTCTGAGCCCTGACTTGAAGAGCCCCTCCACAGGGAGTCCCGGCATTCAGATCCCACTCATCACTGACCTACAACATGACGACAGGCCAGACAAGATGGAGCCAGGATTGTGGCAGAGAAGCCAGTCCAAGTACGAAGCTGCTGCCTTCTCGGCTGCATGTGAGCTAGGCTACAGGGGGTGTAGCCAGGGAGCCAACCGGGAGGGCAACAGGGGCACAGGTCTCATCCAGTCTCCTCAGCCCACTGGTCCAGCGTATGGAATCAGCCAATCAAGCAGAATGCTGTCTTCGATGGGGGCCATGAGAGTCCTAACACTGGCTCTGACAGTGGCAGATGTCTGAACAATAGACCTGCTCCACGAAGATATGAATCATAACAATGCCAAGAGAGATGCACCTAGTGCACTGAGAGCCCCTACTGCTCCTGAAATGTTGGAAGTGGGAGATGTGGCAGAAATCCTCTATCAATGTGCTTATTTACTAACTACCTTAAAATCAAATTAAGCTTGGGATGCCCACGTGGCTCAGTAGTTTAAGCACCAGACTCTTGATTTTGGCTCAGGTCATGACCTTAGGGTGGTGAGATCAAGCTCCACATTGGGCTCTGCACTCAGTGCAGAGTCTGAGATTCTCTCTCTCCCTCTCCCTTAGCCCCTCCCCCTGCTCATGCATTCTCTCTCTCAAATAAATAAAATCTTTAAAAAAATAATTAAATTGGGGTGCCTAGGTGGCTAAGTTGGTTAAGCGTCTGCCTTTGGCTCAGGTCATGTTTTCAGGATCCTGGGATCGAGTTCTGCATCGGGCTCCCTGCTCAGCAGGAATCTGTTTCTCCTTCTCCCTCTACCTCTCCCCCAAGCTCATGTGTGCATGCTCTCTAATAAATAAATAAAATCTTTTTAAAAAATTAAATTAATTTTACCAACTCAACACTAAGCTGGATTGAACTGGAGATTATATAAAATTTTCACAAGACTGAAAGGTAATCAGCATGTTTTTAAAAACTGGTAGATTTCACACAAATCCATAAAGAGGATCTTCAAAATTGGTTTTCTGATTGCTGACACAGCTACAGAAAAAAAAAATAAATTCAGTGATCTGCTTAAGTGTATCCAGTGTATTCAGAGAATCTTCCAAATGATCTTCAGTCCAATATTCTAATGAAATATATGAAGCCTAAAGATCAAAGTTGCAATCCTTAAATACACAGAAACTCTGGCTAGAGAGACAGACCCAAGGGACTCTTAAAAAATTCCAGCAAGGGGCACCTGGGTGACTTAGTCAGTTAAGCATTCGACTCTTGATTTCAGCTCGGGTCAAGATCCCAGGGTCATGGGATCAAGCCCCGCATAGGGCTCCTCACTCAGCGTGGAGTCTCCTTGAAATTCTCTCCCTCCCTCTGCCTCTGCCCTCCCCCTGCTTGTGTGCACACACATGCACACTCGAGCTCGCTCTCTCTCTCTCTCAATAAATAAATTAAATATTCTTTTTAAAAAATGTCAGCAAAACTTCTCTGGCAGTGTCTCAGGTCATCATTTTGCAACAGAACCCAGAAGTTCCGATGTTCACAAGGGAACATGGCCAAAACTGATTTGTGAACTCAATACACACCAGAGGATACATTATGAGGAGCTCTAACCAGCTGCCATGTGTCTTCACAATCACCTTTGAAATAAAGGCAGAAAGCCAGGGTTCCACAGGGGCTACTTTGAAAAAAGGTCTCCACTCTCATCAGCGTCTCCCAACCTCTTGCTTTTCCTACCAATGTATCACAGACACTTTATACCTCCAAGTGCATGTGAACCATGTGCATCAGAACTATGACCTTTGAAGATATTTATAGCTCTCTTAGAAGTGTCCCTAAAACAACTCAGGATTTCAGCTTCCATAGTCAAGGATACAAATGGGTCTGCCATGCCCACCACTGACCCTCCTAGTGTGATACTTGGGCACACACAAGATAATTAATATCTGTTGAATGATAACTGTTGGAATGACAGTAGGCATGCTGGCTTTCCTGTGTGAGGTCATTCCATATCCAAAGCACTGTGCAGTCACACAGTTCACTGGGAAGCCTCCCTCAGCCTGGCTCTGGGGACCCTGCAAGACCATCTAGCCAGAAATACCAGTTTCTCAACCCCAGGGTCCCAGGGGCCAGCCATACCTGCAGCAGTTCTGCAGTCTTTACTGTGAGCCCTGTGATGTGCTGCATCCGAAGGTTCACTCGAGCCACAACAGGGTCATCGTCCTCCTCCAGCCACGAGCTAAGCCAAAAGAGGGAGAGAAAGGAAGGTGGGCCAGTGGCTTAGATGAGGTCTCGCACTCTCCCCCCAGAGTCACAGCCAGCACTAACAGGCAGCACAGGGTGAGTATTCTAAGTAGGGAGGGTGGCGGCAGGAAGGACAAGCCAAGCTCCCTTGAGTAGAAACTAGAAATCCCTGGAGATAGGGCTTGAGCAGCCACCCCCTCCCCCACCACCACAACCACCTCCGCTAACCTTTTGGAAACCCTGTAGCTGGCAACAGTGAGGACGCCTGTCTTGGGATCACGAACAGTGGCTCGTGCAAGCTGGAAGGCAGGAAAAGAGGGCAGACTTATCCTTCTTGGCCTTGAATGTTTTCCTAGAGAGACTGGGACCAGATCTACCATTCAGACCAGTATGGGAAAGAAGTTTTTCAGGCAGTTGGCCCAAGGCAAGGCACCGTGATCCTGCAAGCCAGGCAAGGGCAGTGGTCTAAGGCCTCCGCGTTCCTGCTCTGCTGTCACACCCTGGCCACTGCCCTGCTCTCACCCAGGTCTGTGCTGTCTGCAGAACTATGCCTCTGGAGTCCCCTTTGTCCATCCACCCATCTGCCTGGACAGACTGCTTTCTCACCAGGCACACGTACCACCCCTGCCCGAGTAGCCCTGTGCTTGGCTACTCCACCACATTCAGACTGTCACTGCCCCTGAGCCTCAACCTTGTATGCTCCTCTTGACCTGGTCCTTCTCAACCACAGCAGCCTCCTCTGCCAAGAAACCTACCCAAATGGCCTTCTGCTATAGCAGCTCCCACCGTGCTCCCACTGCTGTGAAGAGCAGAGATAGGAGGCATACTTTCTACTCACTTAGGAGCCTCACAAGGTCAGCTGATAGAATCTGGAAAGCACTGTACGAGTTGACGTATGTGATCTGCTGCCTGGAAGCCACCTGCCCCCACATGTATGCTAACACACACACATCCGCAAACACCCCTAACCTACCTCATATCCTCTCGATCTCCACAGACAGGTACAGTGATTCTCCCAAGAAGCACTTGTGGCCCAAAGGCAGCTCACCGTGCTTCAGCTGTGCACTGTCCTAATGACTTCACATGGGTGGGACCACAGATCCAGATACCCCCACCCCAACAGCACTTCCCCTTAATCTCAATCAGTACTTAATGAGTGCCTACTATGTGGCTGGCATTACACTGGGTGACCAAGACATAGCCCCCGCCCTCACACAACTCAGTCAGTGGGGAAGGCAGAAAACTAGCTGCCTAACCTCAGCACAACACGCTGAGAGCTGGGAGCGGGGTAAGCTTCATGTCTGTGGGACCTCAGTCTGTACAGTCGAGAACGGTCAGGGAGAGACCACCTAGCTGAGACTTGACAGGTAAGCAGGAGTTAGCCAAGTAGGGGAACATTACAGGAACAGGGAATGAACAGCAACGAAAATGGGTTTGACACCATGAGCGTGGATTAGATGTTAGAGGTTAAGTTGAGAAGAGGCCAAAGAGGCAAGTGGAGACTGGGCATGGAAGCCATCCTCTGGTGAATGAGAAACAGGGAAGGCAGGTAACGGACATTCACAATCAGAACGTCGACACCTCATGGAAAGCTGACTAACGAAGGGTCAGAGTGGTAACAAGGCAGCCAGGGAGGAGCTCAAGGAAGGGGTCAGGGCAAGAGTTCATGGCAGAAGGGAAGGAGAAGTGTGGAGGGCCCAGAAGACTGGCCAGGAGATCACCTCTCCAGGACACGGTGCTGCTGCAGCCAGTTCTGGCAACGTGCCTGTGCACCCAGGACAGAGGGCTTCCCTGAGCTCCTAGCTATGATTCCTCCCGGTGACAAGTGCAGCTGCAGCTGAGCCCCATCCAAACCTCTGAGCCTCAGCGCTGGCCTGACATCTACAAGGAGGCTGTGGGCAGCTGTGTCCTGCTCCCAGAGATAGGCAGGGCTATTTTGAAAGCAGGCCAGGGACCCAAAAAAGCAGCTGCCAGGCATTCCCCACAGGCCAAGTTAAGCTCATGAGCCCTACTTCAAAGCCAGAATAGCATCTGTCCCTCAAAGGCTCCGGAAAGGAGAGGTCAGCTTGTAATGGCTTCTATTCAAAGACAAGTTTTCCCAATACTCCCCCCACGCCGCCCCTGCCACACACGTGCACACACACACCCAATGTGAATACACACACAGAAATGTTTCAGTGCCTTGGCCTGAGGGACAACTGAGGAATCTCTCAGGAGGTCCTAGCATAACGAAGCCTCTCTCACCTGGCAACCAGGGAAACAGTTTTCTTCCTTGGAGGACTTTGCAGCTGACCCCGGGAGTGGAAAGGGTGGGTCCTGGTCCCCATTCTCCATACACACTGGCTAGACCATCCCTCAGCAACCTCAAGGGCTGATTCTGGGCGCTAGATGTCCTTGTACCTCAAGCCAAGGTTGCTTCAAGATGAGGTGCCGGGGGGCCAGGATAGGAACCTATTTTCCATCTCTCCAGAAGTGTAGGGCTCCCGGCCACTACAAGTCTATCAGGCGCAGAGCAACAGAGGATCCAGCTAAATGCCCCCCTTGTAATCACCAGGGATAGGAAAAGGGTGGAGACATGGCAGGAAGTGGTTCTCTTTGAATGACGTCAAATGGGAACAAATCTTCTATGAACTAGAAATACAAGAATAATTTTACAGCCTAATGACGTATGTACAAAACCAACAGCCGACTACATACTTAGCAGTGAAATATCAGAGGAATCTCCAGGAAATTCAGGAACAAGACCAGGATGCCAAATGTTAACAATGCTCAAGGAATTCCGAGCAGTTCAACAAGATGATAACAACAAAGGAACTATAATTATTAGGAAGGACAAAACAAAATTTTCCTTATTTGCAGCTGATGATAGTGTCTGAACAACACAAGAGAATCAGCTAAAAACCAAAAGAGGAATAAGTAAGTTGAACAACTAGCTGCATTTTGCACAGGTCTGTTTCCCTGTGAGTAAAATGAAGACAATGACAGTGCACTTAACAGACGTGATGGTTAATATATGTTAAGCACTTAAAACTGGGCCTGTCACACTTAAGAACTCAGAAAACAGGGGCGCCTACGTAGCTCAGCCGGTTAAGAACGCAACTCTTGATTTCAGCTAGGGTCACGATCTCAGGGTTGTGAGATTGAGCCCCAAGAAGGCTCCATGCCCAGTGGGAGTCTGCTTGAGATTCTTTCCCTCTGCCTCCCCAACCCCCCCCCCACCCCGCTCATGCATGCACTCTCAAACAAATAAATAAATCTTAAAAAAAAAAAAAAAAAGAATTCAAGGGCACCTGGGTGGCTCAGTCGGTTAAGCATCTGCCTTCAGCTCAGGTCGTGATCCCAGGGTCCTGGGATGGAGCCCCATGTAGAGCTCCCTGCTCACCAGGGAACTTGCTTCTCCCTCTCCCTCTGCCCCTCTCCCCAACTTGTGTTTTCTCTTGCTCGCTCTGCTCTCTAATAAATAAATAAATCTTTTAAAAAAGAACTCAGTAAACATTAACTGTTACTTATGAAATATATTTTTGTACTCAATACTTCAGCATATAATAGTGAACTAATAAAACAACATAACTAGTAAAAATATGATGATGAAAAAACAAAAAAAACTACCTAGGAATAAACTTAACAAAAAAATGTGCCAGGCATAAATGAAGAAATTTTACTAGATATGAATAAACGGAGAGACCCGGAGTGCTTGTGGATGAGAAGACTGAATAGTGTAAAGATGTTCATTCTCCAAGTCAATCACTTCTTCACACGACCCAGGATGGCAGCACCCTATGGCAGTTCCCCAAAACTTTCCCATACACAGCCCCCCACCAGGTGAGCCGACAATTCCTGCTGTGGACCTGCCCTGCTCCCAGGGAGTCCTTCTGTCATAGCACTTGGCTGTCCACATTGGTTCCTTCAGTTTTCTTTGCCATTGGACCGTGAACATCCAACCGAGTCTGCAGTACCTCAGGACCCAGACAGCAGACTCATGCTAGACACTGGCAAAGGCCAGCGGAGTCAGCAAACAAACCGCCCCATGATACCGGGGATAAGGCACGCAGGAAAGAACTGCAGAGACACCTACTTTGGGTTTTGCGATCTCCTTGATCCTCTCGATTTCCTCGTCAGACATGACATCGTAGTATCTGACGATATGCGGGCTGTCCCACTCATCCTCCTCTTTGAAGGGGGCGATGAGGAGCTGTGGCGTCCTGTTGCCATGGTGGTACCTACAGAAAAGCCTCTTCTGCCTCCGGGGAGTCTGGGGAGCATACGAAGCAACAGGATCTCAGCAGAGTGAGTCCTAATCCTCAGCCCCAGGTTGCCTGGCTGCAGATGTGGGTCTCATACCCCGTGTCTGGAAGCTGCTTCCTCCCGCCCCACCACAGAAGCACACAAAGGCCCCACAGCTTGACTGAGAGAAATGATACCCCACAAATCATGTAATGTTTCCTCTCTTGCAAGAATTCCTCACATCCACAAGTCCTGTGGCACAAGGTTAACCCCTGACCCTTCTCAGAGATATGAGTAAGTCAGAAGGGCTGAGGCAAGGGAGAGGCCATTCGAGGTGAAGAAGCCAGTGGGAGGCACTCAGATATAGGCATGGACAAGGCCCAGAGACCGCCTGAGCCTGCTGAGGAAGCACTGGGATCCCAGGGCTCTCAAAAATCAGTGACACTGGAGACTGAGCCGTTAGCTACTGCCATGTCTTAACTACAGAGACCACAACTTCCCATGGGGCACATCCACACCCATGGTTTTCCTCACAGCATGAGTCGAGCAGAAGCTGGGCATGTTGGGGTAGGGAGGGGAGCTCAGAAATAACTTAGAGGATTCAAACTCTGCCTGGGACATCGGGGGAGGCAGTCTCCCGTCCTATACCCCAGAGAACACCCACCCATCAGCCTCAGCAGATGCTACAAAGAATTGGGCAAGATATTGAGGAAACAGCCAACACAAAGAGGAACATCCTCCCCAAATCTGCCCATCCAGAGCCAAAGTCTAGGTCCACATGTGGGACCTGGCCACGTGTCTCACCAATTTGACACCCTCCCCACGACAGAGGCTCTCATAGACGTCCCTCTCAGGCAGGTAGTCCACAGGCCTCTCATAGATGCTTTCCTGCGTGGCTAGCCCAGCTTCTGTTTGATTTGATAACATTTTTTCTCTTTCTTCCTCTAACAACCGTTCAAAGTACCGCAGATTCCCTCCAGCTCGTTCATGGCTCGGGTCTAGAAAGAGCAAAGAACAAGAAGGAAAAGGAAACCACAAACATCTGTTAGGTCATTTAGAGAAATTATTCTGTAAGCGGTTTTCTCTCCCAGCAGATCATTTGCACGCAGCGTTCTGCTTTCCACAGCAGCTAACCAGGGCTCGCTGGTCAGAGCAGGAAAGCCAACACGGGCTCTCCCGGCTCTGTCAGAGATGGGAAAGGAGCCACAGTGGAGGCCGCTTAGCCAGCCACACACAGGGGGCTCTCCTCTCAGGCATCCCTGGAGGGCCCAACGGTGCAGGTCTAGAGAAGCAGTCCAGACTCCTGCCGCCTCCTCCCGACTTGGCGGTGAGTCACTTACATCCGTCCCCAAGAGTACATCCATTACTGGTGACCAGATCACATGCTGGCCACAATGAGAAGGCAGGCTGAAGTCCTGGCAAAAAGAACAACCACATGACAATGCCATAGCTTCATCTTGTGGGCCTCACAACACAAAGGAGCAAGCTTGGCAGGATTACTGTGCCACTCCACGGATGAGGAAACCAAGGCCCAAAGATATTAATAGATTTAGGCTACGGTTGGACCAAACAGGAAGCCAGGCATTCTGCCTCCCAGGCCAAGGCTCTAAACTAACATGACAGCATCTACAAAGCTGTCTTCCCACATCAGTCCTGCAGGACACTCATACGGTAGCTGGCATCAGACTCAAGGCCCATGAAAAGCAGCAGCAAAAGAAAGTCTTTGCTGACCTGTGGAATTCCAGACTATGATTATCCCATCTATCGGTAAGCGGTGAAACAGAAAGGTTTTAAAGACACGGTGCTTTTAATCTCCTTCACTCCAACACCTCAAGACACAACACGAAGGCCATAGCAAGTCCCACCAGTAAGACCTCAGAGCTCGAACTAATGGGTCAGGCCACGGTCCCTGCAACAATCCTGAAGCGCAGCTTGCCTCCTGAGCGGCTCCTGACCATGTGAAGGCTCACCCTGCAGAGCAGTGGAGGCACTGCAGCACTGGATTCCTATTTTAAAAAGGAGTGTTGGGAAGGGGTAATGAAACATGAGAGACTATGGACTATGAGAAACAAACTGAGGGCTACAGAGGGGAGGGGGGTGGGGGAATGGGATAGACTGGTGATGGGTAGTAAGGAGGGCACATATTGCATGGTGCACTGGGTGTTACACGCAACTAATGAATCATCGAGCCTTGCATCGGAAACCGGGGATGTACTGTATGGTGACTAACATAATATAATAAAAAATCATTATAAAAAAAAATAAATAAAAAAAAATAAAAAGGAGTGTTGGGACATCTGGGTGGCTCAGTCAGTGAAGCGTCTGCCTTCAGCTGGAGTCATGATCCTGGGATCCTGGGATCGAGTCCGTGTCAGGCTCCCTGCTCCACAGGGAGTCTACTTCTCCCTCTGCCCCTCCCCCTTCTCATTTTCTCAATCTCTCTGTCTCTCGCTCTCGCTCTTGCTTTCTCAAATATAAATAAATAAATAAATAAATAAATAAATAAATAAATAAATAAATAAAATCTTTGAAGGGGAGTGTGTAGAGCTACAGGTTTGAGTGTATCCATACGAAACCGGGCAAGGGCTAAGGCCAGAAATGAGGAGGGTAAAGAGCTGACAGGCAGCTACAACGGGCCTGAGAGCAGTAAGGCATTAGTCATTGGCCAGGCAACATGTCAGACTGGCTCAGTTCCAGGGCAGCCGCCAGGTAGTAGCTGGTGGAGTGACAAGTTCTCCTGCCAGGCCCCCATCAGCTCTGACCTTCCCTTAGAACTTCCTTACCAAGAGAAAGCAGGCGGCGGGTGAGCTCCAGGGCACGGTGCAGGTCACCCAGCTGGAAGACAGCGTAGCTCAGGTAGTCCAGCACCTCGGCCTTGGCTATGGTGGCCTCCTCCCCAGCATCGAGCTGCTTCAGCACCTGCTCCATCCACAGGACGGTGTGGTAATAGTCGCCTTCATTGTAAGCCGAGCGGCCCATCCCAAAGCAGTCATCCACACTCAGCATGGCCTGGTACTTGGTTCCTACAGCAGGAAAGGCAAACAGTCAGGCTCTAAAGAGCCTCTGGGCTAGGGAGAGAGACTCCCACAGTGAGGAAGCCTGGGCCAGTGGAAGGAGGGCATCAACCCCCTACAGAGTCCCACCAGAGCTTACGACCAGGTACTTCCAAGTGAGCACAACCAGGAGGGCCCTGCCTTGGACTGGGCTTCACAGCCAATCTCCTGGCCACAGACTCCCCTTCTCCCATGTGGGAAGATATGCCTCTGTTGTGAAGAAGCCCAAGAAGCAGTAGTATTCAGGAGAGTATGAAGGTCCTGTGAGCCACACAGGAGATGTCTGCTGGGCAGCTGGCCATATGAGTCTGGAAAGTAGAAAAATTAGTTGAATATAAAAAACAGAACTTAGGTGGCACCTAAAGCAAGAGTGTGAGGAGAGAGTAGAGAAAGTAGCTCAGGCCAGAACCCCACAGAGAAAGGACAAAGAGTAACACTGAGCAGGGCCTGATAGGTAGCACAAACAGAGCAGGAGCTGTGGGACAGACGCCAAGGGAGGTCAGAGCCAAGACTGCAGTGCCACCTTTGACCGTTAGGTGGCGGGGACCTTGGTGAGCATCAATTCTGCAGCTCCTGTGTGCCATGGGCTCCGCACTGGAAGGTGACCATGAAGATAGTCTCAAGTCAAGAAGGATGAGATATAGTATGCTACCTATGGGAAAATGTAGGATTTAGGGTAGGAGTAAGGTGGGAGGGACGATGAGTGTACTCCTTAGGGAATAATGAAAAAGCAGGCCCCATGCAGAGGAAAGAAGGGCTGTGACCCTCCCTGGAAAGCAGGGAAGTCTCCGTTAACCCCATTAACAGACTCCTAGGCATGGGTGCCGTGAAAGAGCTGCCGCCTTAGAGGGGCTTCTTCCTGCCTAATGTCCAAGGTGGGGCTCTGTCCACAGCGAAACTCCTACTGCAATGGGTCAGGTACATTAGAGACAGGGGTCTGCTCACCATGATGGCTCAGCAATAGACAACGTGGGATAGGAAGGTGAGGAGAGTGAACACAAGATGGAGCTAGTAAATTAGGGAATCGATTCCATTTACAATAGCACCAAAAACCGTAAGATACCTCGGAATAAACTTAACCAGAGAGGTAAAGGATCTATACTCTAGAAACTACAGAACACTGATAAAAACATTGAAGAAGACACAAAAAGATGGAAAAACATTCCATGCTCATGGATCGGAAGAATAAACAGAGTTAAAATGTCTATGCTACCCAGAGCAATCTACACTTTCAATGCCATCCTGATCAAAATACCGATGACATTTTCCAAAGAGCTGGAACAAACAATCCCAAAATTTGTGCGGAACCAGAAAAGACCCTGAATTGCCAAGGAAATGTTGAAAAAGAAAAACAAAGCTGGGGGCATTACGTTGCCTGATTTCAAGCTATACTACAAAGCTGTGATCACCAAGATAGCATGGTACTGGCACAAAAACAGACACATAAACCAGTGGAACAGAATACAGACTCCAGATATGGACCCTCGACTTTATGGTCAACTAATCTTTGACAAAGCAGGAAAAAACATCCGGTGGAAAAAAGACAGTCTCTTCAATAAATGGTGCTGGGAAAATTGGACAGCTATATACAAAAGAATGAAACTTGACCACTCTCTCACACTATACACAAAGATAAACTTCAAATGGATGAAAGACCTCTATGTGAGACAGGAATCCCTCAAAATCATAGAAGAGAACATAGCCTGTAACCTCTTCGACATCGGCCACAGCAACTTCTGTTGCTGAAAAAATGAACTTTTGGGATTTCACCAAGATAAAAAGTTTCTGCACAGCAAAGGAAACAGTCATCAAAACGAAGAGGCAGCCCACAGAATGCGAGAAGATATTTGCAAATGAAACTACAGATAAAAGGCTGGTATCCAAGAACTATAAAGAACTTCTCAAACTCAATACATGAGAAAC
Source organism: Ursus maritimus (assembly GCF_017311325.1). Classification (NCBI taxonomy): domain Eukaryota; kingdom Metazoa; phylum Chordata; class Mammalia; order Carnivora; family Ursidae; genus Ursus; species Ursus maritimus. The sequence continues at coordinate 60,556,479 of NW_024426663.1, read as the reverse complement.
AAATAATCAAATCAAAAATGGGCAGAAGATATGAACAGACACTTTTCCAGTGAAGACATACAAATGGCTAACAGACACATGAAAAAATGTTCAAAATCATTAGCCATCAGGGAAATTCAAATCAAAACCACATTGAGATACCACCTTACGCCAGTTAGAATGGCAAAAATGGACAAGGCAAGAAACAACAAATGTTGGAGAGGATGTGGAGAAAGGGGATCCCTCCTACATTGTTGGTGGGAATGCAAGTTGGTACAGCCACTTCGGAAAAAAGTGTGGAGGTTCCTCAAAAAGTTAAAAATAGAGCTATCCTATGACCCAGCAATTGCACTACTGGGTATTTACCCCAAAGATACAGATGTAGTGAAGAGAAGGGCCATATGCACCCCAATGTTCATAGCAGCATTGTCCACAATAGCCAAATTGTGGAAGGAGCCGAGATGCCCCTCAACAGACGAATGGATAAAGAAGATGTGGTCCATATATACAATGGAATATTACTCAGCCATCAGAAAGAATGATTACCCAACATTTGCAGCAACATGGACGGGATTGGAGGAGATAATGTTTAGTGAAATAAGTCAAGCAGAGAAAGACAATTATCATATGGTTTCACTCATTTGTGGAACATAAGGAATAGCAGGGAGATCGGTAGGAGAAGGAAGGGAAGAATGAAGGGGGGGTAAACAGAAGAGGGAATGAACCACGAGAGACTACGGACTCTGGGAAACAAACTGAAGGTTTCAGAGGGGAGGGGGGTGGGGGGATGGGCTAGCCCGGTGCTGGGTATCAAGGAGGGCATGTATTGCCTGGAGCACTGGGTATTATATGCAAACAATGAATCACGGAACACTACATCAAAAACTAAGGATATACTGTATGGTGACTAACATAACATAATAAAAAATTAAAAAAAAAAAAAAGATGGAGCTAGTAGACGGGCTAAGGATCCAGGGGTTCCTTGAGCCCCTGGCCATTATCCTTGGGCCTCCACAGATCTCCTTTAGCTATGTAATTCTCAGGAACTCACAATGACGGAGGCAGTATAAAATAGCAGCTGAGCTGGCTGGACAAAGCTGGGTCTGCGCGGGCCTGGCTATGGCGCCCACCAGCTGTGTGAATGGATAATTTACTGAACCTCTCCAACTCTCAGTCCCCTTAGGTCTAGAGTTAATACCATCAATTTTAGGGGACTCATGGCAAGAATTCAACGAGATGACATATAAAGATGTCTTCTGTGATCCCCGGGATGCTAATAATCAGCAGCTACAATTCACATGTCTCACAGAGGCCGAGAAGGTCAAGAATAGCTCCCACAGGGGCGCCTGGGTGGCTCAGTAGTTAAGCATCTGCCTTCGGCTCGGGGCGTGATCCCGGAGTTCTGGGATCGAGCCCTGCATCAGGCTTCTCCGCACTCTTCCTCTCCCACTCCCCCTGCTTGTGTTCCCTCTCTTGCTGGCTGTCTCTCTCTGTGTGTCAAATAAATAAATAAAATCTTAAAAAAAAAAAAAAAGAATAGCTCCCACATATTCAGCATCCTCCCCAGAAGCCCATCAAAAATCTACCCCCTTGGAGAGCACTCCCTGGAGAGTGCCAGCTGACCTGAGTGCTGAAAGGCAACCAGACATGAGACCCCGCTGATGTGGGTAAAGGTATTCCTGCAGAGGGTGTGGGATGGACAAGGAAGCTAGGTGGTGGGTGACCTGAGCGCTGAAAGGCAACCAGACATGAGACCCCGCTGATGTGGGTAAAGGTATTCCTGCAGAGGGTGTGGGATGGACAAGGAAGCTAGGTGGTGGGTAGCTTAGTACAAACTTAATACTTAGTATAGGCAAGGAGGCCCAGGAGAGGGCGCCATGCAAGACCTCAAAGACCACACACAGGAGGAATTTGGGTTTAGCAGTTAAAGTTAAGCTTTGTGATCAGGAACTGATGTAAACAGAGATGTGCTTAAGACCACACGGAGAATGATTTTAAAGAGTGAGCTGGAGATACACGACAAGTCAGAATGTTATTTCAATAATCCAGTTGAGAAGTAAGTGACCATGAGGCTGGAGTCCGGGCCTCCAAGTAAAGAAGACACAAGACAGGTAGAACCCACGGGCCTTAGGATTCTGACTTGGGCTGCCAGTGGACGGAGGTGCTCTCTGCTCAGGCAAGGAGCAAGGGAGGAGGGTAAACATTTCAAAAGGCAATGAGGATTTTAGTTTGGAATATGTGACTTTTGAGGAGCCCACAGAACACCGAAGTAGAGATGCCCCAAAGGCATTTGCCTTCACTGGTTGGAAGCTTTGGCTATAAGCCTTGATAGGAAACACAGGTGTGGATGTCATCCATGTTCATGTGATGGAAATGGCTGGGCTCACCTGCAGAAGGTGCTTAGGGAAAACTACGTAAGGGAATCCTGGGGAATAACTCCCTTCCACCCTCCCTGCCTCTCCAGGACATGCAAGGATCTGTTAACTGAATGTACAAGGTCAATGCTTGGGTGTGGCTCCCTCCTCCTAACAACCATTCTCACAGCTACAGTGTGAACATGTCTTGCAGGGGCCCTCAGGGGCCTTCTCTCACTGGCTTCATGGCTTGGCTTGGTCCATGACCTGACTAAGGCAGGAATAAGAAGTCTACACTCCTTCCCATTGGCTCACCAGACTCCTCAGTGGCAGAACTCTAGGCCTTGACTAGCCGACTACAGAGGGCCTCTTTCTCCTACACACCATGATTCCCAGGCTTGTGCCTCCAGGGTCCCCATGGGTGAGTGACATCCAAAGTCTAATGGGCTCTAACTGAATCCCTGGGTTTACTGGCCTCTAACAGTCCCCCAAACCCAATATATCCTCTTCTAAGCAAACTGAGGCAATCAGGTGAAAGGGGCCTGTTTAAAAAAAAAAAAATGAGAGCCGAAAGCTGAAAAGAGAAGCAATAGAGATCAGTGCCTCAGAATTCAAAGGAAGGAGAGTATCAGGAACACTGGGACAATCAATGTGCCAAAGGAAATTATGCCTGAAACCCGACCACTGGCTTTAGCAGCTGAGTGGCCACTGGTGACCTGGCAGGGACAGGATCGGTGGATGGTGGGCAAAGAGGCCAGACTCTGCGTGTTCAGGAGGACCTGGGAAGCAAGGAAGTGCAGAGCATGTGGATGACTGTTCGGCAGCCTAGCTAAGTTAGGCTAACCAAGAGATGCATCAGCAGCAGAGACCTGAAGGGCCTTGGATCCTGAGGGAGGTGTTTGTAAGGTGAGTAAGAACCCACGGTGTGTGTGAGCTCAGGGGGAAGAACCAAGTGGGGTGGGCCAAGAATGAACAGGGCAGAGACCATAACTGAGGACACACAGGACACAGGGCAGTGAGTCCAGAGATCAGCCTTCGTCATAAAGAAATCAGACGGTGTGGGGACAGAAGCAGGTCTGGAAGCAGATCTGAGCAGCGCTCTGGGGGGCAGAGGCTAAGGGGTCCTGAGCAGTAGCCTCGGCTTTCTCTGAGTGGGGAGAGGAGAAGGTATGGGAAGGAAGAGTAGGGGCTGAGAGGAGGTGGCTGTCATGGGAATGGGGGGGACTGGTACCACCTGGAAACCCAAGAGAGTATCATCACCAGCAGTGATGGTGTGCCTGAGGGTGAAGACCACCAGATGGTGGTGGCTCCAATCCATAGTAGGGTCCAGACGCCATAGTAGACACACATCCATTGGATGAGCAAAGCCTGGAGTGGTAAGGTACCTGGAAGTTGCCCTTTGGAAATCGTGTCCGGGTCCAGCTTGTATGTGTCCTGAAGTCTCATCAGGGCCTTGGCAGCTCCCATCTCGTCCTCTTCAGTGGGGAAGAACTGCCGCTGCACAGAGAGGTTGGCAATAAAACCTTCCAAATGAGAGTGAAAACAACAGGTTACCCTGATCCAAGGTCACAATTCCACCTGGGACCAGAAAGGTACCCAGTGGAGGGTTTCTGCCTAGTGCAATCTCCCTGCCCCTTCCCTCAAGGCGGTTTCCCCTTCCTTCAGGAAGCCCTCCCCGATGGCTCCAGTCCATGAAGATCTCTCTTTTCTTCCTCCTCACTGTACGAACTGCCTGTACTGCTCATTTGGAATTGACCAAAGATGTCCCCACAAACTGGTTAACATGTGGGAGTCTGAGAGTCTTGGCTCCAAAGCACTCAGATCTGGTGGAGACAGAAGGAACAGTGAACAGAAACAGTAATTGAAAAGGACACAGGAGAAGACTCAGGGAGAATCTGTTGATCACTTGATGGAAAATGAACCACATGGAAAACCTTGATCCAGGATCACTGGGAGGGGGGGGGGGCAGATAAACAGACCTCCAGCCCATGTTCCAGGTCAAGGAGCCCAAGGGATAGAGGTGGTCAACTCAGGGAACCTAGCTAGCCACTCATTACTGACCACTGGCCCTTATCATCCAGAAAGGTGATGATGACTATCGTGGAGTGATTTGGTGCTTGCTCTCTAGGGACTCCCACAGCTCAGACCTGCCATGAGCTCAAAGGCATGAGCCCCCCGAATGTAGCACTCAAGACCACCGCCTGGAAGCTAGGACAGCCCCTGACCACAGAAGTACCCAAGGAGGCTGTTCTGGGACTCCAAGCCCTAGCTCTTAAGCAAGATATGCACCTCTTATGATCTCAGGACTCCAGGTGGAAGCCAGACCCTCCCAAGCTGATTTAGGAGTTTCAGTGCTGCCTGTGAGCTAAGAATTGGGAGGGGAACCCCAAGGCCCTTCCTTCCCCGGCCTCTTCCTCAGGGCAGCAGTACCCACGGCCACCTACTCTCAGGACCTCAGGCTCAAACACCCACTTCTAACCATGCCTGGGGACCCAGGGATCAAGAAGCTGTAATCCTGCCTTCCCGGTGGCTGCACAGTCAGGGATTCTAGGAGTCTGGAATTCAGGAAAAAGAAAACATGCCCCCAGAAAAAGCCACACCGTCAGCACGTCCCCCTCATTTCAGAGGCAAGAACTCTCAAGTAAGAGGTGAAAACAACCTTTTGCTCTCTGGGCCTGTCCTGTCTGCCTTCTGGTAATTATAAGGTTTTCTACAAGAACCAGATGCTGCCAGTGGGGGTGGGGTGTGGAGAGCAAGACTAGGGAGCGGAAGGTCATCCCGGCAGGCTTATTCTACCACAGTGCCGGCAGAACAACTAGTTCTGAGCTACAGCCCCAGGCTGGAAGACAGGGGGCTGGGAAAGGCAGCCATGGCTTCTGGAGGCAGTGAGCTCACTGGGCACAGCTCCAGCCTGGCTGAACTCACCAATCCCTCCCCAGAGGCCACCCTGCCCCCAGCCAAGCCCAGCCCAGTCTGGCCACATGGGCTGAACTGCCTCAGCCAGAGACAACCAGTCTGAGGTTAATCAGCACTCCCGACTCAGGGAGAAGAGGCCGGGAGTCCAGGAGGCTGAGCCCAGGGCTGGCTGGAGTCAGGAGGGCCCACCTCCATGCCTGCCCCACCACCTCCTGCTGAGAGGAAAATGTTAGAGCATAAAAAATACCAGCGCATTAAAAGACACCAAGCACACTTAAAGCTTTAAAAAAGTTCATACTCCGACCTGCAAATACCATTTCTAGGAATTTAAACTAAGAAAATAATCAGAGAGGGCGCCTGGGTGGCTCAGTCGGTTAAGCATCTGCCTTCCACTCAGGTCATGATCCCGGGGTCCTGGGATCCAGCTGGCTTCAGGCTCCCTGCTCAGCAGGAAGCCTGCTTCTCCCTCTCCCTCTGCCCCCAGCTCCCTGCCCCTGCCCCTGCTCCTGCACTAGCTCGCTCATTCTCTCTCTCTCTCTCAATAAAATCTTAAAAAAATAATTTTTTTAAAAGAATTTTAAGAAAAGAAAATAATCAGAGGTAGGCACAAAGATGTAATGCACGATTGCTGATAATTTGGAAACAATCCCACATCCACTAACTTGACCAGTTTTATACTACATCCGTTTGACTTATTTCTGTGTAGCCATTAAAATCATTTCACATAACATTTAATGGACATTTAAAGAAGCTGGAAAATACAGGAAATCACTGTATGCTTATGGTACAAATCTGCCTACAGATACGTTTTATTTCTAAAAGGTATGAATGGGAATGGATTTAGATGAGACCCATAATCCCCAGTACGCTGGCCCCATAACCCAGCCCACTTGACTCACTTTTTTTTTTTTTTTTTTGACTCACTTTTTTTAATTCATTTGGTCCCTCAAAGCAAGTGAGTTTGCATTCCCTGGACTATATGAATGGGTCCATTTCTACTTTTAATGTAAATACAAGTGTAGGAAGACTGGAATTTTAATAGTGCTTATCACTAGACAACTGGGTTAAGAATTCCAATTTTCTTACATCATTTTGTTTTCTAACTTTTCTACAAAAACACAGTACTTTTATTTTATTTTTTTAAAGATTTTATTTATTTATTTGACAGAGAGATAGAGACAGCCAGCGAGAGAGGGAACACAAGCAGGGGGAGTGGGAGAGGAAGAAGCAGGCTCCCAGCGGAAGAGCCTGATGTGGGGCTCGATCCCAGGACTCTGCAATCACGCCCTGAGCTGAAGGCAGACACTTAACAACTGAGCCACCCAGGCACCCCAAAAAACACAGTACTTTTTTAAAAAGGGAATAAAAACACTAGGAAAAGGCAAGAACTGATTACTACATATTAAAAGTAAGGACAGCCAACTGCTAGGTGCCCAGAGAGAAGGGAGATGGCTACAGGCCTGGCAGGGTGCATATCCACACACTGCACACGCCCACTAACAGCCACAGACCCAGGACAGGCTCAGAGGCACACTCCCCAGGCACAAGCACACGGACACACTGGCTCCCCAAGCACCTGCTCACCGTTCCTCACCTGCGGCCGAGTCCTGCAGGACAAGGTCCTCCAGCGCAGGCCAGTCTGTGTTCAGCCGCTTCACCAGTTTATAGGCATTCACGGGGTGGGCCAGGTAACCTTCAGGGTCAGCAGCTGACTTGCTGGTCAAGGCTTCCATTTTGTTGGCCCAGCTGTGGAAACAGAGGAAAAGGAAGACTTAACACACCCACTCACACAGGTCTTGACCTGTGGTAATTTCAGTGGTGAGATTCAGGACCCTTTTCTATCGAGAGGCAATATAAAATGAATACAGCAATTCCCCACTGACACTTGCAGTCCCTTAATCTAGAGAAGAGTGGGAGCCCCAATGTATGCAAAAAGGCTGTTAAGTAGAGAAAAGCAGGGAGGACTTAGCCCGTGTGCTGAGCCACTAGGAGGACTGGCATGAAGTAACCTCTAGGCCAGCTCCTCGCTGCTCTCTCAAGGGCTTCCTCTTATGGGCACCCTGGATGGGTTCTGGGGGGTGGGGGTGGGACCTTGGGACATCAGATACCTCTTAATCTTGGAGAGCTTGGCTTCCTCCACAAGGATGTACTCCTTCAAAGACTGCACCAGGTCCTTCTCTGCATAAATTAGGTCGGTCATGTGCCCTGCAGGGAAAGAGAAAAGGGCCAGAAAGAAATGGATGAGGGACATCCACCACCCTTCCTTGAGGCACAGAACACCAGTACAGAGGCAAGTCCTCGGGGCCACCCGCATGGCATGTCAACTCTCTTGGGATCATGGGGACTTGGGAGTTAAAGGGGGCCTAGGTACTCACATGGTCCTGGCCCCCAGCTCCAGTAAGACAGAGGTGGGGGCTCCAAGGGGAAGGTGAGATGAGAGCACTGGGAGTGCCTTAAGGAAGAAGCCCCAAATCTCATTCTCCTACTGGCACCCAGCTGGGTCATGGCATCAGGGAATGGACATCCTGCGGGCTTCTTTGCTCAGAACCACTCTCTGGCCCTGGACAAAGATGGTTAGAAAGGCCAGGGGGGCCAGGAGCAGCCTGCGCTTCTCAGGGAGGAGATCCAGTTGAGAGACCTGGCTCCCAGCAAGGACATTCAGGTCATCAGGGCCTCAGAAGGGGAAATGGCAGCTCCGCAAGCCCCACTTTCCCCAGAACTGGTCAAAAACAGTGAGTGAGCCATCCCACCTTGAGTGAGAACAGGATTCAGGTGGTGACATTCCCCGGCACTTGAGCCAAGGATTGCTCAGGGAGAAGACAGTCCTGTTGGCACATACCAATAGAAGTGAAGAATTCAGCCTGCACACAGCCCAGGACACCAAACCAGGCCACCAGCAATGTGGACACCCAGCGTTTCATGGTCACAGAGAACAGTGTCTGCAAGGCATTCAGTGACAGCCACTGGATCAACAGGTGAAAAAAGCAACTTAGGTGAAGAGATACATACACATGTGCATGCCAAAACCCCGACCAAGGACACAGAAACTAAGGATATTCTGCACCAGCAGTGGAAAGAGGCCAGGGTGTGCAACCAGTGATGTGTGCTCAATTCTGGCCCCTGCTCTGGGAGGCCATGTGCCCCTGGGAGAGCCCCTGCCCTCCAGATTCCCGGTAACTACTAGCAACATGGAAAGGCTGAGTGGTGCGGGAGACAGTCCCCTCTGCTTCTAACAGCCAGTCCAATATACGGGCCCAACCCTTCTCATTTCACAGACTGCTTATTTCATTTCTGTCTTTCTTTCCAACATGTGTGTCAGGACAGTGCCAGGTGCTGGGGACCCCCAGGTTACATGTAGCTTCTGCCTACGAGAACACTGAAAGTACAGGAGAAACAATGACATAAAGAGAACCTGACACAATAGGCCCCAGGGAACTCACCCCCAAAATGAGGTGTACAGCAGCTGGCTGGCCAGAAGGGGGATCAAACTGCCCCCGCCATCTGTACCTGGCCACAGCAAAGGCAGCATGGGGAGCAGGCACTTGGGGCAGGCACTGCTCTTCCTGTCTGCCACCTCACCAGACACCGTCCTCACTGGCAAGTCACCATTCGCAAATATTTGCTGAAGATCCACATAGGCTAGTCACTGAGTTAGGTACTTGGAATACAAAAATCAATCCGCCATTCAAGGCCAAAACCCTGGGATGTGCTGGACTGCTGACATGGATGCCAGACCAGCTTCTGGCTTCTCGTCAGCCTAGAAATAGCCAGCCTCAGCTGTGAAGGCAGCAGGCACAACCTGGGACAAGCCCCACTGGCAGTGGACCTAAGTACATAAGGGAAGCTTTGGACATGGTCTCCCAGCTCAGCCATGCAGCCCAGCACACACCTGAGCCCCAGCTCTACCAGTCCCTTCTCTTCCTGCTTGACGTCAGCCAAGTCCCAGTGGAAATATACTAAGAGCAAACAAGAAAAATGAAGAAAATACAAATGCTTCTCCCCAAAATGTAAGCCTTACCTGACAGAATTCCAAGTCTCAGGTAATGCCAGTCCAGCAGCGTTTTGCTTGCCCTGGTTGATCAGACACACAGTCATGGCTACCACTCCTCGCCTCAGAAGAAATTCCAACCCACTGTGGTGCCAGGTTAGGCTCAGAGAAGCCCAACCACAAGGCCCACCCCCAAACAGGTCCCTCTCTCAGAAAGAGGAGAGAATAAGCGAATGGCTGCATTCGTTAATGCCCCTGCCAGATGTCTGCAGAGCCATCAGCATGCCCATCAATGCCCTAAGTGTTGGAGGCCGAGATGCATAGAGCAAGATCTTTTGGGCCAGAACCTGCTGCAGGGCACGGAGTATCAGGCTAAGGGATGGATTATGCAGTTAGGGCAGCAGAGGAAAGCAAGTCACTGAGAGAAGGTGAGGAGGCCATCAGCCCCAAGGTGGAGTGCAGGTCCACCCTGTCCCAGCCACAGGTCTGCTCCCAGGCCTCACATCTTCTGCACCTCCAGCCCAGGATTCCTGAGGGCCTCTCTTCTTACTTACATAAGGCACCTCTACAGGGAGTAATGTCTGTTCCTTACACCTCAAGAGGCTTAACTAACTCAGGAAAGCACCTTCTACATGTGAAAAGGAAACTAAAATCCAGGGCCAAGAGGTTGTACCTGTGGACAGTGAGGGACCAGCCAACTGCCTGTCAGGCTGGGATGGTGGGAGAGCAGGGCCCTGGCAAGAGCTCAGACCAGGCACAGGTGGAAGTAGGGGAGCCCAGCGCTTCTCCCCTGCTGTGTCACTGGCTGCAGTGGCATACTTCTTCAGAGACGGGGTAACAAGTTCAATGGAGGGAGACACCTCTCTGCTCCTCTCAAATCCTCCTGGTGATACTGTCCAGGGCTCATGCCTTACAGCACTCAGGAAAAGCAGCCAGGTTCCTTCACTACATGAACACCAGCTGTCATTTCTCTGGAATGCACTATCTGGCTCAGACTAAGCCCATCCACGAATACCAGCCCTGAGGCAGAGCCCCAAAGAATCACAGATGGGGTTCTGGGAAATGGCTTGCCAAGAGCCTGCAAAGTCCTGCTCTGATGGGGGGAGGGGAAGATTACTCCACTGGTCAGAGAGCTAGGTACCCCCAAGCAACCCCTAGACTGCCGCCTCAGGCAGAGATGCCCTACGGTCCCAACATTTCCCTGGATCCTGACCCTGAACACTAAAGGCTTTGTATAAGAAGTTATCTAATGAGGGTCAGGTTGGGAAGAGGCAGCATCCAAGAGGGACTGTCCCACAGTGTCGGAAAGGCCGAGCCAAGCCCCCACTTGCCTTTCCCCCAATCTGATCTCATACCTATACCCAGAGCTTGCTTAGGACAGAGTAGGTGGGAATGTGTGTGCATGCCTGGTGCCCCCCCCCCAGAGTGTCCAGTGCTGCCACAAGCCCTTCTAGGAAACCTCAGAAATCCATGCTGAATAGACCTGGAAATGGGCAACGTCAAATCTCCTTTTATGAAAAACGAAACACTGAGTGGCACCAAGCCTGAGGAGAAAACCAACACTGAGTTTTATCTGCGCTGCATCCCAAGTTTAGAACAATGTCTGACCCATACCAGGCATCCACCAAATAATGCTTCACCAAAGACTTGTTCAAGTTAGAAACAACAAAAGAAAATTTTACATTTTTCCACACAATCAATTGTTACGGATTGTTAAGAATGGACACTGTATGCATATTAAGTCCCAAGTTTGGACCCCTACAGGGAGGTTCTCCAAAGCCCACCAACACCCCAGTGACAATGATTCACTCACCAGGTGACCAGCACTGTTTCTAAGTACAGGCAAATTCCAAGACATACAATCAGAGGCCCCAACAAGCCTGCTCTTTGGAAAGGACATTTACAATCTGGCCAAACGGCCATGAAAAGAGGTTTCCAGCTGCAAACCAGCAGCGTCCTTAGCTTCTCCCCTTACCTCATCAGGCACGAACTTCTGCCAAGCTCCCAGCTGCAACCCAAATGCAACAGCTTGAAATTTAACAATGTATTTAACAGCCTAGAGACAGAACATGAGTTTGCTGAGTACAAGCAGGTCTTGCCTGGCACTAATAAAGAAGTTGCCTGCCTTCTGGGAAGGAACAAAAACCTGTCTGAAAAGGGCTCCCCCCAGTGGCCCTGCCTCCCAGCGGTGTGGCCAACTCTGGACCGCCAAAGCCACAAGGACTTGTGAGTTGTGGAGGCCCCGGAACTTAGGCACGTGGATGTCCATTCAGGCCCAGAAAGCTGACCCCCCAGGAGGATGGAAGGCACCCTACTCTCCTTACCTGATGTCAGGCCTCAGTCATCACCCTGGTCTGAGCCACCCCCAGTTCCCTCCTGCAGACATCCTGTCCCCTGCCTGCACGGGTCTCTCCTCTCATCTAGCATCCCCCCTACCTCTGCCCTACAAAGCAGCCAGCATGGCTTACTATGGCTCCTAGTTTGGTTTCTCTCTCCACTGCCCTCGGGATCAAGTCCAAACTCCTTAGCCCCAAGGGCCTTGGTGACTCTGCATGGCATGGCCCTATGGCCTCCTCCACCCCTATCTCGTGACTCTAGGTTTCCCAGCTTCAAATGCTACCTCACATGGAAAAATATTCTTCACTGAGGACTTTCTTCACTGAAACCTCGATGCGCACCTGTATCCATCCTTATACTTCTCTATCAGGTATAAGAACATGTTGATTTGTATTTCCCACTTGGGTACCATCAAAACCACAGCGTCTCCTGCTTCCGTAGCTAGGCAGTGAAGGAGCAGAGAAGGCTGTAAAAATCAACATGCAAAGTCCGAATTGGACTTTCAGTCAGAGTCTTGGCAGAGGCTTGGCAATCTAAGTGAGACTAACTCCTAAGAAGGGACTACACATGAGGACAAAGTCCACTAAGCAATCTACGGGATGCCTCCGATGTCCCACCTCACAGACTCTTGGCCTCACCAGTCTCCTGGGCCCTGGCTCTCTTGCCGGGCCTCAGATTCTGGGGGGGAGTGTGTGCAGGCCCCATATCTCTGGCTCCTCCCGCTACTTCCAAAGTCCACAGAAGTACCACACTGGCCTCCCCAGTGGCTGCTGGAGGACTCTGGTTGTGCAACCAAGGAGCAAGAGGGAGCTAACTCCCATGAGGCAACTCTGATCAATGAAGACAGAAGACAGGAGGTCGGCAGATAAATTCCCTCACCAGGCCTCCGCTGACAAGCTGTTCTGTGGCCTCGAGTTTCTGTAGAGCTCACCCAGTGATATCCTGCATGGCAGCTCCTGGCCAGCTTAGTAAAGCACCACCTTGTGCCTTCCATCCTTCTCTCCCTCAGGCTTCTTTTCCCTTACCCCTGCTGCCCTGCACCTTCCAATAAAGCATGAAGCACCACCTCGGGCTCTGCTTTTTTGGAAACTAGGCTAACCACTATTTGTATTTCCAAAAATCTTTCATTTCACCATCTAATCCTCACCAAAACCTTGTAAACTAGATAATCATCTCCACTTCAGATATAGCAGCTAGATAAGTGAGGCTGAGAGTTTCCTGCGTACCTGACATGCTACCACAAATCAGTGGCAGAGCTGAGACTCAAACCCAAAACACACTTTCCATTAGATACTGCAACCATTCCATCCCTCTCAGTAACACCTACTGTCTTACAGCACGAGGGTCTCCCACAAGGAGCCACTTTGACCTAGGAGAGCAGGCCTGCCCAGGTGAAGAGCTTTATCATGGTTCATAAATCAGCTGCATGACATACCCACCAAAATGTGGACAGCAACATGGGGCCTCGAGTTCAGGTGAGCAGTCACTCCTGCCTCAGACATCACAGCCCTCAGAAATGACCACACAGCCCCGCTCAGGGAAAGGCAGTACTGTCTAGTCAGGGATCAGACAACCCCAACTTCATTCTCAGCTCCACCATCACTTCCTGGCTTCGTGACTTTACACAAGTTCTAAGTCTGTTTCCCGTCTATATCATGGTGATAACATGAGGACCTACATCTCACAGGGTTGTTGTGAGGACTGAATGAGATGGCAATTATCAGTGGGCAGCCCACCATCAAGCACAGCTTATACCAGACACCAGCACCGAGGGTACTGGAAGAACATCAGTAGACCTTAAGCGGCCAGCTGCCTGGCTAATCCCTGGCAAAGAAGACAGTCTAGTCTAGGGGATAGTGAAGATGAAAATGAGGCAGATATTGGGCAATCTCCACATTCCACGAGGGCCAAAAGAAATGCAGCATTACTTTAGGGAAGAGGAGAGTCAGACATAATGCAGCACACTGACCATCAGGGAATGACCCCGGAAGAGGTCAAACAGTGGCTCTAAAGCTCATCAAGGAAAGAAAGCTCCCCAGCAAAAGGCAGAGGACTGGACTAATACTCCAGTATCTCTTGTATTTCTATACCTCTGACCTACTGGTTCTGAGTTCCTACAAATACCAGGCCTCAGGATCTTGGCCACACCCTGGTCCTTGGGAGTGCCAGGTACAAAGCAGGCTATATACTCTAGCAAGCACTTCCTGAAAGGTCTAGAGCAGGTACTGGCCTGTGAACAGGCTCAGACAGACGATCCAATCTGAGCTGGAGAACTCACTCTCCAAATACTTAATCCTCTGCCCGGCAACGACAACACTTAAACAAAAACTCTTCTAGGGTTCCAAGAAGTCTAGTCCAGACTTTTCATTACCCTCCACCCCTTCTGAGAATAAAAACTATATCCTTCAGTCCACATCCCCAGCAACAACCCCAGAGACCACAGGAGCCACTATGCCCCACACTGTAAAACAGGCTGATGTCCCACTCTGGGGCACTTCAAAAGTCCAAACTGCTAGATTCAAGCAATCTCAGTTTAACTCTCGGTCTAGCATTCTGTCGAGGCTTGCACGTGCCTGCATCACAGCATTTCCTGCCAATGACCATCTGCATAAAATTAAACTCTTGACAGATCCCAAGAGCCAGGGACACACCCACCAGCCCAATATACACTATCAGCCAGCGTGGCCACAAATCGGCCAAGGTCTTGCATCCAGCCTCAGAACCTCCCATGGACGTGGGAGGGCAGAGTAAAAAGCGAGGCTCTGTCAGGAAATGAGTACACCCCAGATTCCCTCACCCTAGTCATTCCTCAGGGCTGCACCCACACAGTCTCTCCTTCTGATGAGTATTCACACTCTGAGCTCCTCCTCTGCCACATGGCCAGCTGCCAGCCTGAAGCAGCAATCTTGGGGAGATTATGAGCTACCCACGGGCAAGGATAGTGTCACCACCACCTCCTTCTCCTCCTCCTCCTCTCCCTCCTAATTCCACCCCGAGGCACACTGCAAGCAGAAGCCAGGCACAGGGGAGGTACTCAGGGAATGAACAGAGACCAGCTGTGTACAGGCTAAAGCAGTGGCTAAGGAAGCACTCTCCCAGGCACCCCATTTCAGAGCCTCCTCCTGGGTAAAAGGGCCTATTGCAAGTCACAGGCAATGCCTAGTTGCCATCAGGTCTGCCTGCTGAGCTCTCAGTGAACGAGGGTGGCCCAACATGACAGCATCTCTGGGATAAGGCCCCCAGCCAACTCACTCCATCCTTGCTACGTGGCCTCCTTGGCTGGGCCACACAGTGGACATACTTGGCCATCTGAGAATAAAAAAGCCCTTGAAGAAGAGGATTCAAAGCACACTCCTGCGAGTGTGTTGAAGTGAATAGAAGAAGCTGGGCTCTGAGCCCCGGAACCACAGTGACAGACTGCACCCTAGACACTTCAGGGGCAGTGTAAGCACAGGCCAAAGGAAATCTCGGTTCATTTAACAGAGAACTAAATCACGGAACCTGTTGTTCCAGCTGTGATACAGGGTGAGAAGCAGCAGCGGCAGCTTACAAAAACATTCTACAAATTTTTAGGTGGAAAGCGGATCTTGGTAAAATCTGGGACATGTGAGAATGCCCTCATCTACAAAATGATGTCCCCCAACCCTTGCTCTCAGAACCAGGACTCCTGCAAGGGGGTGAGGCTGTCAAGCCTCAGCTCACATTAAGAAGCACAAGCCTTAGGTGTCCCTCCACAGCAGAAGACACCAGCCTCAGTCTTGGGAGGCACACGAATGTTCTACACCATCTTAAAGATATCACATTAGAATACAAGGCCAGGGGCCCAACTGTCCCGAAGTAGGAAGTGCCCTGATCCACGCTCACGCAGAGCAGCATCCACACGTGGGGCACAGTACCAGGCACTGTCCTCTCACTTGAAACTCTTGTGGGTTGGGTTCATGGGCAGCTATCCCCTTAAATGTCCCTTCTTCATCACCTTGCCTCTACTGGAGTGGGACTGCTCCCACTCACACGCACTGTTCCTCTGTCCAGGTTACTCTTTATTCAGCCTTCCTCTGACCATTCCAGTTCACAGATGACTTCCTCCAGGAAGCCCTCTGGCCTGAAGCATCCTGTCCTCTACCAAGGAGCCACAGCCGGGTACTCTCTCCCAGCACAGCACTCACCACACTGTTTTGGACCTGGACTTTGCCAGTCTTCAATCCGTCTGCCTCACTGGGCTAGCAACTCCTTGCAGTTTCTGACACACTGAAGGGTCCGTTTGTTGAATTAGTTAACTAGTTACCACAGGTCTGCGCAGCTGCTGAGGAAAAACAAGCACGGTGGAAAGTGATGTCTAGAGGGGGAAAAAACTTTCTCGACCAACAGCCCGTTTCACGAGCACCAAGCTGGACCCCGCCGCGCCAAGGCCAGAGACTCCCAGCCTTTTGGAGGGAGGAAGGCGGACCTCGCTAACATTAAGCGGCCCCCAGGGGCCCCGGGCGACGGCCCCGCCTCCGCCTCCAACCTCTGGCCGCCCTCGGGGCCGGGCCGCCCGTTCCCGTTCCCGGGGAGCCTGACGAGGCTGGGCGGCCAAGTTCCCCGCCCCGCCCGACCCGGAGCGACGCGGACGCCTAGGGACCGGCAGGAAGGGCGCCGCTGACCTCACCACCCTGAGCTCGGGGAGGGCACGCAGGCGGCGGGACAGGAACCCAGACGCGAGGAGAAGCGGGGCGGAGGGCTCGGGGCTGCGGCCCGGACTGCGCGACCCCCGGGCGCAGGCAGCACGCACGGCCCGCCGACCCCGGCCCGCTCACCAGCCCAGCGGCGGCCCCGGCGGCCGAGCGGGCGGGCCCCGCTCACCTGGACACGCGCCGCTCCCGGCGTTTCCAGAACCTCCCGCGGCGGCGCCCCGCCCGCTCGGTGCCTCCTCCCCGGGCGGCTCCGCCTCCCGCCGTGGCCGGGCCCCGCCCGCTTGAGCCGTCGCCACGTCCCCACCTCCCGCCCCCCCGGCCGGCCCCCGCCCTGGCTCCGCGCCCTGACAGCCTCGGCCGGGGGTCGCCCCCGCCAGCGACCCCAGGGGAGGTCCGGGCTGCCGTGCGCGCCGGGGTCGGGCGCCGGGAGCGGGCTGGGGGCCGGGCGGGAGCCGCTCTCCGCGCCCTTCATGCCGCCGGCTGCTCGCCGCACGTACGCCGCGCCCGCCTCCCCTCGCCCCGCTCCACCTGCGGGACTCGGCCCTCCCTCCTTCTCAGGCCCCGGGCTGCTGCCGAAGGGCCGGCCACCCGATTCCCGCGCGGGTGCGGCGGGGAGCGCCCTTGCCCGCGTGCTGACTCCCCCGGCCTCCGCTCCTGCCCATCTCTTCAGGGGTCCTGCTGGGCGCACGGGGTCTTGCTGCCTCTCTCCATCATCACCACCCCCGGGTTACAGGGAGAGCGGGGGCGGGGGGGGGGGCAACCCGGGCCGGGAACCAGGGTATCTGTGGAGTGGACAGACCAGTGGAGAAGACCTTGAAGAAGACGAGAGACCTGGGGTCCCCCCACAGGACCAGGCTCCCCGTAGGGATTCTGCCTGTCCCCAGCTCCTGTGTCAGGCACTCCTCCTGGTGACGTATGTGTGGGTGATGGGTTGATGAGGAGGGGACCAATCAAAGACTGAGGTGGGGGGTGGCATAATGGGGCCAACTCTTGGTTTGCCCAAGCCTTTTCATTCAACAGGGACCAAAAACAGTGGACACCTCATTTACCTAGGCCGGTGTGTGAGGGAATGAAGGCCGGGATGCTGCAAAATCCCAGCGTGAGTTGGAGGAGGCCCTGGCGGCCAAGCAGGTTCCCACGCCTGCTCTGTGAACCTTCCCGGTCATGAATGAGGGGAAACACGGTCTGAGAATCTCATCAGGGAGCTAGCCCAGAGTGGGAGGTGCCCGCCTCCGCCCAGGCTGTGTGGGGATATTCCCTATGGCACTCTGTCCAGGCTGGCGGCCCAGCCGTGGGGAAGGCACTAGCACACACATAGAACGACACACTGCCACATAAAATCAGGAACAAGCCACTGTTCCGGCCCGCGTCAGCCACCAGCTCAACTAAAACCAAACAGAAACCTTCCTGCATCGGCTACATCCTGTTATGCCACAGGAGCCTCCCTCTGTCTGCCCAGATTTCCCGACCTCTCCCCGTCTCGGGAGCTTGCCCTGTGGATCACCTCTTCTCTCTCCTGAAGATTCAACCTCCCCCTCTCAAGTGGATCCTTCCCTTGACCTATAAATACGTTTAAGCCTCTAGTGGAAACAAAAACCTCATTGGACTCCACCAACTACTGCAATGTCTTCCTCCTTTTTGACCCCAGCAAAATTCCCGGAAAGAATGGTTGTCAGTCCTTGTCCTCATTTCTCCTAGCCCTCAGGCTTCTACAGTGGACTTTCTGGTGTCCTCACAACACCAAACCAGGTCTGGAGCTTCCGTGTCTCAAAATCCAATAGCCTCTCTTCAGTTCTCCTCTGCCAAAGCCCCCAGCAGCATTTGACTCTCCAGCAGTGTTTGACCACTGCCTCCCTGGAACACTCATTTTCCTTGGTTTCCATCGCCCTCTCTTCCCACCACTTGCCCCAGCTTCTTCCCTCCCAGTACATCCTCCCCTCCCCCACTCCTCCTTAATCAGTAAAGTTTGAGGGCCCCTCAAAGCCCAGGCCTACACGCCCTACTCTCTGATTTCTTCCTTTACACAGATGGTTCATGTATTTCTCTACACTTGCCCTAACTCCCAAGCTCCAGATTCATATGACTACCTGCTGAGTCTACAACTCCAATTGAGTGTCCACAGCACTTCATCGACAACATGCCCACCACTGAATTCATGGTCTTTCCCCTTCTCCTCTCCTTCCAACCCCCTGCTTCAGTGAAGGAGCCACCCTCCATCAGGTACCTAACCAGAAGCCTGGGAATCACACCCAGCATCTCCCTCTGCCTTGCCCCCAGACCCTGTCTTTCCAGATGCCATGTCCATTCACTTTTACCACCTAAATCTCTCTCCAGTCCATGCACACTGTAGCTATGGTAGTCTCCCATATATCTGAACCCATCGCTCCCAGCTTAGTAAACCACATTATTCTTAGGAAAAATCCTAAAGGTGGTCTGTAAGGCCCCATATGATTTGGGCCCTGCTCACTTCCCTAGTCATGCTTGACCTTCTTCCCACCCCTCTGACCATTCTCCCTCCCCAGCACACTCTCAGGCCTTTGCACATGCTTTTATTTTTGTCTAGAAAATCTTCCCTCCTCCCCAATTAAATCCTTCACGTCCCCTTAGAGGGACTTTTTTCATGTCCCTGGCCAGATCAAAACCTCCTTTAACGGCCTCTCATGGCCTACGTGCTTTGTAACACTTGCCACAGTTGATATAGTTGAGTGATTGCTTGATTGGTGTCTGCCTCCTCCACCTGCCTGGACCCCCAGGAGTACATTAACTGTGTATTTTTGCCCATGATCATATCCCCGGCTCTAATCACAGAACTGGGCCCAATAGATACTTGCTGACTACATGAAGGGATGGGTGTCTCTTCAATGCTTGCTCCACTGCACACCAGTAGCCAAAGGCCTGGAGAAGTCCTTCACAGGCCCTCAGAGTCCTGCACCCCACTCATTCCTTAGTGCCTGCATCTTCTCTTCTGTCTCACAAGGATACTTGCCATTGAATTTAAGGCCACCTCGGTAATCAAGATGATCTCATCTTATGATCCGTCAGTTAATTACATCTGTAAAGTCTCTCTTTCCAAATAAGTTCACACACATTGGGGCCAGGTATTAGGACATGGTCATACCTTTATAGGGGCCACCATTTAACCCACTACCCCTGACATTCCGTCATGCCCTCCAGGGACTACCGGGCCTGGGTGAATCCATCACTCTCAGGTCTGAATCTCTAGCCCAGGCCCATGCCAGACCCACATAGCCTTTTATTTGCAGCCACTTGATAGGTGAATTAATTATCTCCCCACACCCTACCGACACCCCAGAGCTGTTTCTGCTTCAGCATTTTCTGTATCTCAGGAAATGAAATTAACATCTCCCCGTCATTTCTATTTTCCTCCCCACCACATTCCCCCATTATAGATATCACCAGGTGGACTAGACTTGTCTGCACACCACCTATCCCAAGGGAAGTACCTGGTGTCTCTTCCAGAAAGGATGGCAAAAATACTTGGATATCAGCTACTCAATGGATAGGTAACTAGATGAGGTGTGTGGGTGCAGTACTTCCCTCTAAACAGAGGCCTCCTCAGACTGCCCCCGATTTCCCCAGCTTACCTGTGATCTCTGGGGAAGGGGAGGGGGGTAGCCTGCACTGCTTGGCACTGAGGCCTCCCTGGCTGCTAATGACTCTTGCAGATCCTGGCAACCACACAGCAGCGGTGGTGGCCTGGCCAGGATTTATGAGCACCTGGTCCCACCATGCAATTCCCCAGAGCAGGGGCCCCGGGGCCAACCAATGCTGCACAGAAGGCCTTGTATATGTTGACACACATCTGTACCGTGCAGCACATTCAGCATACAGCTGTCCACTGGACTCTGGGACTGCCACCCTCCCCACTCCAGTTTCTTCACTTCAGGGATTGAGGAAAGACTGGGTGTCTCAACTAACTCCAGGCCAGCCGCAGAGGGTAGGAGGTGCAGTTTGAGTGGGGCCACCTAGTGGTGGCTCTACTGCTTCAGAAATAGGGCCTCTTAGGTACTCTCGTCCAGGACCAGGTTGGTGCATGACCCTGGAGAAGGGAAAGAATCTGGCGGAATCCCCAGGACTCTGTAGGGCAAGCCCTGGACAGAGCCAAGTAGGTCCCCAGAAAGTGCTCCCCAAATCTCTGAGCCCATTTGGTGCATACAAAAAATAAGGCAGGCCCCATGGAATGTCCCTTCCCAGCTGCCTCCCCCATGGATCTCCACAGCCCAAAACAGCAGAGCCACCACAAGCTGGGCTGTCATTACAGGGTGGAGAGAGGAGTTCCAGGGCCTTCGGAACTGTAATTACGCAGCAGGTCCAAGGCAAGCCCTTGTGATAAAGATAGCAGGCTTAGACTTTGGCTTCCCTCCTCACTGCACACGCCTCCCTTCCATCTTTGGCCAGAAGATTCAGCTGGTGCAAATGCCCAGAGGGCCAGGAGTTAGCTAGGTATGGTGCTTACAAATCCTGATATTTTGATATATACAGATAAATCACACTTTTAAAAGTCATTATTATTGTAACACAGAAGCCCCTTATTCCTCCTCCCCGAACCTTGAGCCCAAATTGAGACTGGGTAGAGATTACGGATGAATGAGGATGAGGTGAGGGTTGGGATAGCTATTGGACATCCAACTTAGCTACTTTCTAAAATGCTGAAAGTGCGGTGGTTTTACTATTTTTTTTAGGCCTTGTCAAAATGTCAGTGAGCCAGTAGAGAAGTTAGGGGAGAAATGACAGGGAAGGCTGCAGAGGTCCCAGGGGCAGATGACCTGGGAGGAGCATTTGGGGTTTAGGAAAAGCACGCTGCACCCTGAGGAGAGAGGAAGAGGAGGAGCAGAGCCTGGTGATAGGGAGGGAGCTGGTGGTGACCTGAACTGAGAAATGGCAATGCATACAGGGAGAAGCAGGTAGACTTGAGAATTATGAAGAGCTAAAATAGGCTGTGTTCATTCACTCATTTGTTTATTCAACAAACATTTAGGGGCGCCTGGGTGGCTCAGTCATTGGGTGTCTGACTCTTGATTTTGTGGGATTGAGCCCCATGTCAGGCTCCATGCTCAGTGCAGTCTACTTCCAATTCTCTCTCCCTCTCGTTCTCTCTCTCTCTCTCTCTTAAATAAGTGAATAAATAAAATCTTAAAAAAAGAACCCAAACATCTATTGAATGTTCTGTTCCCTATTCTGAGCTCCTTTTGGGCGATGAGGACTTACTTCTCATCCAGAATGAGGGTTTTTCACCCTTGGCTCCCTCTGCACTGCTCCCAGAGCAGGCCCTGCTGAAGGGAATCCCTGGCAGCCCCCAGACAGCCCAAGAATGGGGAGCGAGTTGGCTACCACAGAGAACACACCAGCCGCCTTCGAGGCTTCAGACTGACAAGGAATCTTAATCACAATGTCTGGTTTCCTAAATCACCAGACTCTTTCCACCAGAAGGTAACCACCCATTTAATGATGGTTTCAACACCAACTCACTAATGCTACCCTTCCTCTCCCTGTGCCTCATATCCCCTCCTATTTTTCAATGAATGCATTTCATCTTGCTCTAGTGATACATGTTTGTAAGGCATGTTATATTCTTTTTGGAGTGAGATGGGTGTCAGTCAGTCCATCTGGGAGTCTCCCTAGCCTGGTCTATTTGTGCAAATTCTGTACTGTGTAAGTGGGGGAGCTCCATTCTCATCACAGACATTACAGATTTACATATGCATTACAACAACTTTCCAGTAGATCAAAAATAAAGTGAGCTGAAAAGCGAGTATCCTTTGCTAATTTGTACAGAATCACCGTATCCTTTTGAAGATCTACCTCCACAGGAGCCTGAGTCACCCCTGTAACTGAGTTCTGCTCACACCTGCCTCAAAGAGTCCAACCTCTCCTGTGGGCTCTCTCCTGCCTGTATCAGGTCTCATTGTGGCTCTGACTCTCCCCCAGTCCCTTGAGTAGACACTATCACCCAAACTTGCTGGTGAGCCCTGTCCTTTGCCCCTGTGGGACACTGCCTGGGACTCCACCCTACCTACCACAGAAAGGCCAGCGCACTCATTCTTCTAGAGGACCTCACTACCTGACACCACATCAAACATATTCTAATGCACCCACATCCCATAGAAGTACATGTTATCCTTATCCAGCAAGAACATGGCTGAGCCACAATGGACTAGTTTCCGTGACATAATGCTACATTTGTTAGCATTTAGTATTTATACTTTCTTTTTGTAGTTTTCCATATTTTTTTTCCCTGTCCCCAGCATTTGTGTGAACCCATGAGAAGCCTGATGATCCCTGTGCCTCTGGTACCTGAAAGACACAACAACTTGGCCACAGCTTTTGGCGGAAGAGTCCTTAACCACTAGACACACAGGCACACTCACACACATACACACAGGAATGTGCATGCGTGCACACACTTGTGGAACTTGGCCTCTCACACAAGGAGGAAGAGATCTTCTGCTCTATACTCTGGCTCTACCCTTAACCTTGACTCTGACTCAGAACCTGGTGTTGACTTTGAACCAGAATCTGACCTTATCCCTGATCCTGAGCCAGCTGGATAAGGCTTGGAACCAGGAAGATATCCACCTCCATCATCTGCAGGAATCGGAGCCCAAAGGGGAGCAGGAATGCCTAGGACAAGGAGTCTCCCTGACTGAAGAGTAAGTAATCCAGGTGGTGAAGGTGGAGAGATGGCTTTCCCACAATGGCTGGGCCATTAGACACTCTTGGGTTTCAGCAGTCTTAGAGGCAAGCTGTGCTCTCCCACCCCAGCAGCTCCAGGCCAGGCTGGTCCCCTACCCTCAACGAGACCTGGGATTTTCTCTTGCTCCATTCTGGGACACCAGCAGTTATCTGTGTCCGCAGGCAAAGACACATGGGGCCTCAGAACCCTTTGGGGGCATTCTGGTACTGCCCAGAGAACTGCATCTGCAAAAATGAGGACGGCCACCAGAGGGTGCCTGGAGCCCACCGTGGGACACCCAGTTAAAGGAGCAGTCCCTGTCTCCTTGGAAAAGCCCCTCAGGGCCTGACCCAGTGCAATGTCTCACCCACCTGACAAGGTTTAGCCAGAACCCTTGCTTAGAGCTATCTAAGCATGAGCAACTGGGGCAGATAGAGATGTTTCATAGACAATGACCAATGCTGCGACCTCTAGTGGTGGGGAAGGCAGGGAGGATGTGGGGAGGGTCCCAAAGCCCTTTCTCAGCCACTGTGGACCAGCGCCTTGCAGAGCCAATTAAGCTAACTTACAGCTTTACAGGAGGCTCAGGCCATAGGAGCCAGTAGGCCTAAAGAAAAAACAAAGGCTAGTAGCGCAGTGAAGTTAGGGAAGGAGATAGGGGAAGCAACTGACAGGATTCTGGACATATCTAGAATATTCTGGCTCCTGTTGAAATGAGCCCCTGGAGCAGAGGGGCCAGAGGAGCCGAAACAGGCTGTCCTTATGTGGGTTCTCCTAATGCTCTAAGCTGCTTCTGCGATTGGGAGTTAACATATGGAGCACTTCCCCTGTACCAAATGTAACTAGCACTTGACGCACGTGGGCAACTTCCGCTAGTCTCTTCAGATCTGTCCTCCTCACCCACCTTTGCCCCTGCTCTATGCCCCTGGCTGCTGACCTGGATGACATAAACAGGTTCTCCTGCTCTGGGACTTCTAATTGGGTCCAACCAATGGGGACTACCAAGGAAATACCAGTCAGAGGGAGGAAATGGATTTGGGGGGAGTTGCCTGCGGCCTACACTTGTGGGCCTGGCTCAGTGACCTGTGTAGCCTCAGGATTATCTTTGAGCTGCCCTGGCCATGCTAAGGAACAACCAGGCCCATCTGTTCTAGAAGAGCTTCCACACTAGATCACTCAGCCTGAGGCCTCAGGAGCCCACGAGACCCTCACTCACCCATAAATTCAGAGAAATTTGTTCACTGGGCTCCTTCTCTGATATTTCCTCCTTTCCACAATCTTCTGACCCTAAGTTCTAGCCTCTTTGGCATTCTTGAACTCCAAACCCACCCTCCACCCCATCCTCTGTCTGGTAAGACTGATGCTTTCTGCTTAGTCTCCCTGCACCTCCTGCCCATGCAACAATGTAGGAAATGCCCCCAGGGAAAAAGCCAGGGTGAATGTGGAACTCACCACACATTATTCCCTTTTCTCAAGGACCGTAATCCTTCAACTCTTACCTGTATTGGTTGTTCTCCAATGCCTTCAAATGGTTGTTTTATATATTTTGTTCAACTTTTATAGCTGTTTTTGGCAGGAGGATTAGTCTGATACAACTTACTGTTATGGCCAGAAATGGAAATTTTATTCAGCACAATTCTGATGCCAGATTAGAAAGCACTGGAGATGGGTAGCCCCTACTGGCCCACCTGCTTTCAGCTAAATTAGATTCCTAGACATGTGTGGCATCAGACCCGCATCCTGAACTAGGGCTCCCTATTTTCCTTTCCCTTCTTCTTTTAAACTTTTATTGGATTCCAAACATGACTGAGTAATTGGTAATAAACTTACCTCCCTACTGTAAACAACTATAAAACTGGATAAAACATTTATAGCAACTGATTATAGGCATTGGACATCAAATAACTTTCATCCTTGAGAAGGGAAACAAAAGGCAAATTCCACATTCACTGAAGTTTTTGCCTGGGGCACTTTCCAAACCAGGGCAAAGGAAAGTGGAACCCAAACGGTGCAATGGTCTCACCGGGTGAAGAAAACAGATATCAGAGATGAAAAATGAAGAGTTGGCTGAATTTGAAAGGCAGGGCGTCAAAGAGGAGGGAACCACGTAGAGAAGGAACTCTAAACATATACGTAGAGGTTGTCTCGAGATTTCGTCTAAGTTGCATGTGTGCAGGGAAATGATCTACAAGGACTGGTGGATTAAACACTCTGGGTCTGTGGGGTGCCTGGCTGTCAGTGGAGCATGCCACTCTTGATCTCGGGGTCATGAGTTCAGCCCAATGTTGGGTGTGGAGCCTACTTAAAACAAAACAAAAACCCACAACCTCAGGGTCTGTGAACTAAATGGGGATTCCAGAGGTCACATAGAGCTGAGACCTGTTCTGGCCAGCCAGAGTGGAAGACACGGCTGAACACACTGAACACTTTATTAAAATCATAGAAAGTCTGTGCTTTCGGAATAGGAGCTACTCTAGCCATTTTGTATGCACTACCTTACACTCACCCTAACAAAGCCCAAAATCAAGCCTCAACAGGATCCCATCAAGCCTCGGGTAAATTTACTGCCTACCATAATGAACTCAGCACTCTGTAAGGGAGACAGCATAATCCAGACTCTCAACGGTGTACCATCTACAATTCCCAGCATATGATCATGTACTACCAGGCACATGAAGAGGCAGGAAAGTATAATCCATAACCAGGAAAAAAAAAAAGGAATAGACATAGATGCAGAGATGATAGAGATACTGGAATTAGCAGATAAAGGCTTTAAAACAGCTACTGTAACATATCCAAGAATTTTAAATGGTTAATTGATATAATAAATAAACAGATGAGTCTTGTCAGCAGGAAAAAAAAAAGGAACTAAAAAGGAACTAAATGGAAATTCTAGAATTGAAAAATATAATATCCAAAATCAAAATTTTACTAGGTAGGCTTAAAAGGAGAGGGAACACTTAAGAAAACAACTTCGGTGAACTTGACATCAAGTCAATAGAAACAATCTAAATGGAAACATAGAAACGTATACAGTAGGGAGAAAAAGAACTGAAACAAAACCAAAAAAGAACAGAAACTCAATGAAATGATTTTGAAACAATATCAAGCCATCTAATGTACATAAAATTGGAGTCCCAGAAAAAGAGAGGAGAAAGAGATTGAAGCAAAAAAAAAAAAGTGTCTAAATTCTACATTTGGTTGTAAAAATTATGAACTCACCACCACTAGAAGTTTAAGATAAAGTGGGATAAATGCAAAGGAAACCACACCTAGGTGCATCATAGTCAAATATCTTAAAACCAGAAATAACACCTTAAAAACAACCAAAACACACGAACATATGACATTAAGGGGAACAATGATAAGATTACTATTTACCTCTCGTCAGATGTTAAGCAAACCAAAAAACATGGAAGCATAGAATGATATATTAAATATTAAGTATGCTATGAAGAAAAGAGAACAACCTAGAATTCTATATCCAGAGAAATTATCTTTAAAAGTGGCATGAGAAATAAAGGTATTTTGGGATTAACTAAAATAAAAAATAAAAGCTCAGAGAATTCATCACCACTGGACCTGCAGTACCAGAAATGTGAAAAGAAATTTTTAAGGCTGAAAAGAAGTGATACCTGACAGAAATTCAGCTCTAAAAAAAAGAACAAAGACTATCAGTAAATACAATAAGTAAATATAAAATGTTTTCTTGTTTCTTAAATTACTTAAGACTACTGACTGTTTAAAGCAAAAACAGTAAGTATGTACGACGGAGTTGATGACATTTGTACAAGTAAATGTACGAGGACACTAACATAGGGGGGTAAAGGCCAGTGTGTTATGGCAAGATTCTTATATTATATAAGAAGCAGTATTTATCTTTTATTCCTTGCCTTTATTTTCCGTTTTATTATCACTTTTCTAGTTACAAATATAATACACATTTATTTATATAAAATTAAAACGAGACTAATACGTAACCTGGAAAATGTAAATGTCCCAAAGTGCTATTGTCAGCAAAAACAGCTATCAATAGTTTACACTGTATTTCTGATACGTTTTTATCTCTATGTAATAGAATAACATATTTAAAATGTTTACCTTGGGGCGCCTGGGTGGCTCAGTCTGTTAAGTGTCTGCTTTCGGCTCAGGTCATGATCCCAGGTCATGGGATTGGCTCCCTGCTCAGTGGGGAGTCTGTTTCTCCCTCTCCCCATCCCCTCCCCCACTTGTTCTCTCGTTCTCTTTCTCTCTATCAAATGAATAAATAAAATCTTTTTAAAAAACATAAAAAGTAAAATGTTTACTTTGATGAAAAAGAAGTTCATTATAAAAATATTTATATTTCCTACCAGCCCTTGTCTTGAAGTATATAAATAGTTTATGAAAATATCCATGTTGAAAAGATGGTGAATCAATTTTTTTAAAGCTTTTATTTATTTATTTGAGGCGAGGGGAGAGCGCCAGCCAGGGGAGGGGCAGAGAAGCTGACTCCCTGCTGAGCAGGGAGCCCAATTTGGAACTCCATCCCAGGACCCTGGGATCATGACCTGAGCGGAAGGCAGACGCTTAAGTGACTGAGCCACCCAGGCGCGCCACTGTGAATCAATTTGTAATTCATTTTATAGTGTGGAGAAGTACATATTATGTAGGATTATAACCATTTTGTGTGCGTGTGGATAATAAATAGCCTCAACCTGATTTATTGAGTAAACTACTCTTTATCCTCTGAATTAAAATGCTTCCTTTATCACTTGCTGTGAACGCTCTTTTTTTCCACTGATGTATTTTTTCCCCCTGTGGATCTACCGCATTCTTAATTACTTTACTTTATCACACACTGGCTGCCTGTAAGGGCAAATCTTATTAGTCTTTTAACCCAATTTCTGGTTTTTCATCTTCTGTTTGTGTTGCCAACCGCAAATCTAATGTGGAGGGATCCCCCACCAACACAATACGAAGTGATTCTCAGACACCAGCCAGGGTGTCCAAGAATTTAACTCAATTCTGACATTAACTACGCAGAGATTGCGTGAGATTCCTGAGGTTAAGGGCTCAGTCCCGCGAGACTGCGCTTCACTCCCTACTTCACATACCAAGTCGTAAGCCCCAGACTGTCACCTGTGTTTCTGACCAACTGGCTATAGACTGTGGAGGTCCTATCGAGCTCCTCCTTCAGTACTTTTAATTTGCTAGAATAGTTCACAGAACTCAAGGAAACACTTACTTAACATTCACCAGCTCATTAAAGGATATGATAAATGGTATGAATCGGCAACCAGTTGAAGAGATACGTAGGGCGAGGTATGGGAAAAGGGCTCAGAGCTTCCGGGCCCTCTGCACGCACTCCCCTCTCCCCTACCCCCAAGAGTTCACCAACCCAGAAGCTCTCAGAACCTTGTCCTTTGGGCTTTTTATGGAAGCCTCATTGCATAGTCATGATTAAATAAGTCATTGAACACTGGCTACTTCAACCTGCCCCTCTCCCCTCTCAGTTCCCCAGAGGTGGAAGAGAAGGGGTAGGCATAAAGTCTCCAATCTTCTAATCACCTGGTTGGCCGCCCTGGCAACCAGTGGCCTTCCTGCACCCCCACCCTTGGGTGAAGACCAAAAGTCACCTTCATTAACATAACAAAAGACACACTTAATTGCTTTTATCACAGGAAATTCCAAGGGTTTTAAGACGTGAGCCAGGAACACTGGATGAAAACCAAATACGTATAAGAAATAGATTGCAGTCATCTGAATGACCGAATATACAATCTTTATAAATCAAAGTACTCACATCCATATTAACTCTTTCAGTTGATCCTTAGGGTCATCTTGCCAATTGCATTTATCAATTAATAAATTTAAAATATTGAGTTTTCCAGGTACGTGACATATGCATCTATTTGTCTTCTTTTATATCTATCGTAGATCAAACTCTGTATGTCTTCTGTGTGCCCTAAGTGAATTTCCACATATTTCTCATGAGTCACTGTTACTGTGAAGCATAAATTATTTTCATCGTATTTTCTAATTAGTTGTGACTTAGCACTTTTAAAGACTATTAAAATCTGCATACATATACGAATTTATCTTATCTTGCTCCACCTGTCTCAATCCGTCTACTAGTCATGATAGTTTTTCAATCGATTCTCTTGGATTTGATGGAGGCACGGTTATAGTATTATCTTCCAGTAATGATCATTTTGACCCTTTCTATTACTTATTACTTATTTCTTATACTTGACCATTATTTCTTTTTCTCACCTTTTTGTCCTAGTTAAGACATCCAGACCAATACTGTGCAAGAGCAGTGAAAGGATCATTGTTTGGATCTTGACAACAATGGGAATTTTAGAGTGTTAAATCCAGTATTGGCTTTTGCTTTCCAATATATGTTCTTTAAAATGCCAAGAGGCACCTGGGTGGCTCAGTTGGTTAAGTGTCTGCCTTGGCTCAGGTCATGATCTGGGGCTCCTGGGACGGAGCCATGCGTTAGGCTCCTTGCTCAGCAGGGAGTCTGCTTCTCCCTTCAGTCCTCCCCCTACCCTCCTCATGTGTGCTCGCACTCTCTCTCTCTCTCTCTCAAATAAATAGATGAAAAAAAAATCTTCAAAAAAAAATGCCAAGAACATTTCTTTCTCTTCATGGTTTTCCAACTTTTTACTGTGAATAACTGGTAAATTCTATCAAATGCCTTTCGAGATGATCACAGGTTTCTTTTTTTTCCTTTTAATCTATTAGTTAATGGATTTTCTAATATTAAATTAACCTTATAACCCAAGAAAATCTCCACATTGGTAACTATTTTAACATACTATGGAAGCCAATTTGTTATATTCACAAATTTGACCAATCTGTCATTTTCTTGAAGGGGCTATCTTGGTGTTAGGGTAATAAATAGATCTTCACAAGGATTATGGAAGCTCTTTACCTCTCCCTGGCTCGAGAACATCATGGTTCTCTGAGGGAAAATGTTTGTGCTCCTCGTCTGGGCCAACAATGCTTCATGCTTGAATGCCCAATGTCACAGCTCTTTGTGGTCAGCTTGTCTTAATCCTGGACACAGCTACTTCTCATGGACTGCTGGTCCCAGGGTTCTGCGCAGCATCCATTCGAACATTCAGTGCATCCCTAGTGCAGACCTGCCATTTTCTCTTTCTCTTTCCTGAGATGAGACAGTTCTTGTTTAATTCTCAGCCCATAGAAGTTGTCATTATACATTCTTTTGAAGCCATTCTGGCTTCTCATGTGGGAGAGGCATGTCCCCTCCCTGTTGCTTAGGCAAGACTGCCTTCCCACAAATTCGCTGATCTCACAGGCAGCAAACAATGTGTTCAAGAGTCCTCTCAGTGGGGGCTCAAGTCAGATGTGTGCTTCTGCCATTTTGGGTTGGTTTGAGAGATGTGGGGTGTGAGTGCAGCCCCCAGCTCTGGGGGCTCTGACGCCCACTCCCCAATGCTGAGCCTGACTCTGCATAGCTATCGACCTAGCCTTGAAAGGGAAAATAAGTGGAAAAGGATTTTGAAGATTCTTGGGAGCCAAGAAAACAGCCACCCAGGACATGAGACGGCCTCATGGGTCCTGCTGCAGGCCATTCTCACCAGGGGCCTAAAGCAGCCTCAGCCCAGCTTCACCCTTGCTGGCCTGATCTGGCTCTTCCTGCCCTAATCCCCGTGGCCCCCTGCACCTGGATTCCCAGAGTCCAGGGCCAGCTGGCAACTGCTGCACACTGGTGGCACAGCTCTGCCCACTCCCCCAGCAACACAGGCGGCCAGGCTCACACCAGGTGGCCACAGCTGGGGTGTCCCCAGGCCAGGCCCGGAGGTGAGGTCAGTCTGAACATTCCTGCCAGCCTGTGACTCAGCCACAGGAGCAACCACAGGCACCACTGGGCAGTGCTGTGCACCACGAGGCAGGACACTTCATCAAGACCAATCAGTGACTAAAGGAGCTGGTGCTGTGTAGGAGAAGGCGACCATAAGGTGTAGAAAGGACAGGGCTGGGAGGACGGGCTAGAGACAGGTCTAGGCTGGCTGGACTCCCAGTGAAGCCTCTGATGCCTCCACTAATCTCATTGTGGGCCACACGACCTCTTGGAGCAGGGGACAGAGGCTAAGCCATACCAATGAGAAAATCATGAGGACGCCTGGCTGCCTCAGTTGGTAGAGCCTGCAACTCTTGATCTTGGGGCCATGAGTTCGAGCCCCATGTTGGGTGTAGAGATTACTTAAATGAAGAAAGAAAAAGGAAAATCATGGGGAATGGGGACAGTGGAGGTCCAGCTTGAAGAAAAGAACCAGGAACCCTAGAATTTAAATCTTTGAAGTTACCTCCAAATGATGCTGTATGTTTTGTATGTGGGTTACAGACATTTAACTGTTCAGTTCTCAGGCCTAAAACAGTGCCTGACACATAAAAGCCTCTCAAAGCTATTTGAATATTTTATTGAATAAAGCTGAAAAAAATATTTTGTGGAATAAATGAGCAAAGCCTAAACAACATAGGCCGTAATTCTTAAAACACTATTTTTATATTACTTCCATTGTTATTATTCTGGGAGCCTAGAAATATGGACATGGCCTGGAGCTCTCTAGCTCTCTGAGGGGCCCTGGATCTCAGCTCCGGTGGTCAGGAAGGGGAGGAGGCTCCTCAGCCAAGAGACCAGAGTGTCCTGGCCAGGGCACTTCTGAATGTGTCTGCGGATGTGTGGGCTGGGGCGGGGCTGCAGTCCAGGCCCAGGCAGTGAGTCCCAAGCTGACCGATGAGTGGTGGTGTGTAGTATGAGGAGCCCCAGTAACTGGATTCGATGCATCCCATGCTCTCTGTCGTCCCTTTGCTTTTGGTGGAATCTTACGTACTCCCGAGAGCCATGTCTCCCCCCGGGGCTGAGAAGGAGGAGGGACCTGCAGCCCGGCTTGTGCCAGAGCATGGCGATGACCAGGCCAAGGCTGAGAGTGTCCAAGGCAGAGAACGAGCACAGAGTCCCGTTGCTCTCCAGTTCTTCTGCTGCTCCACCCAGAGGAGCTGATTTAGACAAGGACGTACCTTCTCTGCACAGGGCTCAGCATGGCTGGCTGAGAGCAGCCCTCACCTGTCAGGGGAAGCTGGAAACCTGAGAACCCCTGGGTTGGGCTTCTATTTGGAGGATACAGGTAGAGTTGAGACATCTGGTGCCCGGAGAGGCTGGGTAATCTGGGGCAGGCTGCCTGCACCCTCTGGCCTGAATGAGAAGTAGGATGGAAGGTAAGGACGGGGGTTTCCTTGTGGCCGAGCAAGACCACGGTGCCTTTAGAAGCTGTCTTCTTGAGGCCTCCGCGGCACAACACTCAATCCCACTCAATCTCACCACCACTGCGGCCAGCCTGTTCTGTCGCTTCCCTGCCTGAGCTGGCCGAGCTGCCTCTGGCTCTCCCATTGTCTGCTGCCTCCCCCCCTGTGTGAGATGGCACTCCTCCCAACATCCTCCACTCCCAGGCCTCAGGGCCGGGGCCTCCCTGGGCCCAGCTGGGTAAACCGGCCCCCGCCCTGCTACCTGGCAGCCCCTTTGTTGGGACCCAGAGTAGACAGGCTTTCTCTGTGAAAGTAGACACAGAGCAGGTCTGACAGGGGTGCTGTTGGGGGTTGCAGGTCTGACTGAGACACGTCTAGTCCCTGCTGCAAGGGGCATGGCCTAAAGCCACCAGGGTAGGGTCTAAGCCCCAGATCAACTGCTTAGAAACTTAGATGAGCTTGGGGTGGTCGCTCACCCTCCCAGGGCTCAGTTTCCTGACAGGAATTGGTTCTGCTTTTCTGCCTGTCCTGGAACCTGGCTCTGAGCCAGGAACTAGGCTTCAGTTGTCAAAATCAGCTTTGTCTCCATGCGGGCCTTCACAGACCGGCCCCCCTGGAGCCCCTAGCCTCTCAGCCCCCAGAGGAGATACGGCAGGGTGGGGAGTCCCCACCACACCTCCAAGTCCTGTTAATCAGGTGTAGGCTACACGCACAGCAGGTACTCCGCGTTTGCTGAGGGATCGAATGGCACAAAACTAGAGCTGGGAAACTCCCTTGGTCACAGGCACGCCCTCCTCCTTGTGTTCTGTGGCACCAAACTCAGCTCAAAGGCCAGCTTTGTTACCTCCTTGACTGAGTCCTGTCCACCCAGGATGTGTGGTGCATCAGCCCTCCATGCACCTCACAGGCTACACGATCCCAGATTTCCTTCTAGATGTGGCCTGGTGCCCATGCTCCTGGATGCCTCTGTTCCTTTCAGAGCCCCTCAAACCCTGCCTAGGACCCACCTTGGCTCCCTACGACTGTAGGGCCAAGTCCCGCACCGCCCCTCCTCATCCAGCCTTGCCACAGATTACTGTTCTTTCCATGCTTCAGACTCAGAGACTCCTAACCTGGACCAGCAAGCCTCATGGAGAGCAGAGCCCTGGATGACCAGAAGCTATGGGACCGGGAGCTAGGCCAAACAGGTCACCCTAAATTGCGGGTTTCTCAGGTTCTTCTCTGGCTGTCCTCTGGGGCCCTGCAGTAGTCAGTACTATGGACTGGGTATCTCATGAAGAGGGAATGCCCCCATCAAGGATTTAAATCCCCTTGGAAACCAGGCTACTGACTGGGGGAGGAAGCTGGGCCTACAGAAAGGGAGGTATTGGCCCGAGGAGCTGAGCCTGAATGGGGCAGACTTCACCCAGGAACCTGTGGCCACTGGGCCAGGATGGGGCAGGTCAGGGTCTGAGCTCTCTGACCAACCTCTAGCACCTCACAGGAAGGTATCCTCATGGGCAGCTCCATTAGCTTCACTCCAACCACCCCCCCCCACCCAGATCTGCTTCCTATGCTGGGCAGTCTTCTAGGCTGCTCTCACCCTCAGGTTGGCCCGAGGTTGTTCCTTGTCCTAGTGCTTCCCTCCCCTTCACTGTAGCCTCAGCCCCAAGGGCAGCTTCCAAACACTTCTGCTCCTGCTGGACCTTGCCAGCCCATTGAGGAAAAAGCGCTGTGGTTTCTCCTGACCTTGGCTGCTCACAGACAGCCTGGGCATAGTGCCCTGAGCCACTTGGGGTCCTTGAGTGTGACCTCCAAGGCAGCAGGAGCAGAAGTCTTCCCCCTTCCTGGCCCCTCATTCCCTCTCTGCTTCTCTCTGGGTGGTGGCCAAGGGGTGAGCCGAGATGATCTTTCCTATAACAATGATAATGCTATTCAACAGGCAATGTTTTTGAACACCCTCTGTGTGCCAGGCTCTCTGCCGGGTGCTGGGAAAACTTAAATAAATGAGATAGACACAGTCCCTGCCCCCCATGGACACTTTGACCCCAGCCCCGGGCAGGCACAGGCCATGGCATAGGAAAAGCACTCCGTACATCTTTTTTGAATGGATAGAGAATGCATGAAATGCACTGGTTATACAGCAGCGCAGATGCCTGGTGGGGTGCAGTGAACAAGTGAAGTCCACTAGGGCAGAGGTTAGGCATGACCCAGCTGCCACCCATCCCCACCTTGGAGAGGACTCCCAGACCCTGTAATTGCCCTGTGATGTGGTGCCCTGGCATGATAGGGATTTGACAACACAGCAACCCCAAGAAATAAGGCCATTAAGAGTGAAAGGAAATTCTGAAGGCTTCCTGGAGGAAGTATCAGGAATGGGTTTAGAAGCAGCTTGTCTGGCCTGCTGTTCAGGACATAATCTACCTCAGCAGTGAGCCCACAGTGTGGTTCTTAAGGTCTGTCCTCAGTCTCCAGCAGCACAGCCTGCCCAGCCGGTGTCCTGTGGGAGGGCATTGTCAGAAATGGGCCTCTGATGCCCTCTCAAGTCAGGGATGTCATCAAGGACCCACTGGGCAGGATAACTGGGATAGGCCCTGGAACGGACCCAGAAATTGCACATTGAAATGGGTAAGTTTATACAAAGATTCTAGAAGAGCCCCCCCCCATTTCTCCCATCTTCAACCCTGTGATAGAAGCCCTCACAGATGGATTACACTGACCAGATGATAAAGGGCTAGGAAAGTCATATTCAGGAGGACTACTTCTGGAAGGGAGTGATATGCTTTCCCCCAAAAGGAAGGAAACAGGAAGGCAATGAAGTAGTTTCAGAATAGAGGTGGGGGGTTGACAGTCTCCGGGGGTGTGTAAGTTGGGTGATGGAAGCAGTGCCAAGGAGGAGTTTTAAGAATCCACTATGAAGTGTCTCAGGTAGAAACTTCCACAGACCCTTAAGGATCCCTTTCCCCCAGCATGACTCTGTGCCACTTACATTCACTACAGTTCTTGGAATCCAGATAAGGGGTCTCTGACTACCCAGCCTTTCTGTGCATCTAACCCTTGGACAGTCTTTGATAGGTGA
Source organism: Ursus maritimus (assembly GCF_017311325.1). Taxonomy (NCBI): domain Eukaryota; kingdom Metazoa; phylum Chordata; class Mammalia; order Carnivora; family Ursidae; genus Ursus; species Ursus maritimus. Next base: position 60,521,219 of record NW_024426663.1, on the reverse strand, counting down.
TGGTTGTCCCCACTCTCCTTGCCCCTCAGTGGGAGCCAAGGGCTGCGGCTCTGAGGGACCATCTGAGAGACCTCTGAGAGACCAACCAGAGACCAGCTTTCCTGCTGGCCCTTCCACTCTATCCAGTTCCACTCCTCTCCAGGTCTGTAGGGGACTGAGCAGAAACCTCCACCTCACAGGACTGAGAGCCCAATACCGTGGCTGGCACTCCATGGATATGAACACTGCCCCCCATACATACCACTGCCAGATACCACTCACCTTTCTCTGCCAGCCTCTCCCACCCCCTGGAGAGGAATCCACGTTCCACTGTGAAGGCACCCCTCATTCCTTGGAATATCCTAAGTTTCTGTCTCTCTCTCTCTCTTTTTAAGATTTTATTTATTTGACAGAGAGAGAGCACAAGCAGGGGAGCTGCAGGCAGAGGGAGAGGGAGAAAGAGGCTCCTTGCTGAGCAAGCAACCAGATGCGGGGCTCAATGCCAGGACCCTGGGACCGTGACCTAAGCCAAAGGCAGACACTTAACCAACTGAGCCACCCAGGCACCCGAGTTTGTGCCTCTTAAGTGGCCTTGCTTCTCGAGGCTGCTAGTGGACATGTCTCACCCTGTTAGCCTCCCAAGGGCAGAGCCCTTACCAAAAGTTGGCCAAGAGGACACGCAGTGTTGTCAAGAATGGCTAAATTAGGGGCCTCCTCAGAACCTGGAAAATAAAACAGTGCTGCCCTGACACAGCCAGACACAAAGTATCCGGGGGAGCCAAGCCATTGCACCTGCAAGGGCCATTCAAGGACGTCGTCCCTGGAGGACAACGGCTGGGAGTGAAGACTGCACCAGGAACCGCCTCAAGTGAAGGCCGCCCACAATTGCATGCCCCTCAAATACATCATTCCCCTCCAGTGGTGCAGCTACTACCGCAACCACCTTAGCTGCTCCTTCTCTAGGAGGCCTAGGGAAACAAAAATCCTTGCAAAGGCAGGTGAGAAGAGGCTGTGCAGCCAGGAAGCTGGCCTGAGAGAGGAGGGAAGCTGGGGAAGGAGTGACACCGGGAAGGACAAGACTCAAGTTAGAGGCCACTTCTTCCAGACAGACCTCCTGCCCTCCCAGAGCGAGGCTGGGGACCTTTCTGTATTCAGCCCATACTTGGCTGCCTGCTGTCATCCTGGGGCTGTGTCCCTGGCGCAGGTCACCTCAGGCTGGAGGCCGCTGGTCAGTGCTTGCGGTTCAAAGGACTCCGCGCACCCCACCGAGGAGGAGGGAGGCAGGTTTGACTGCCAAGACCTTGAGGAGTTTTCGGAGCAAGGCGCGGCCCCATCCCCCATCTGCCCCCCCCCACCCCCCGCATCCCTCCTCAGGCTAGGGCGCCGCCCGGTAGATGGGACTTGGAAGGGCCTGTGCCCGAGCTTCCGCAGCCGCGCTCGGGTCCGCGGCCCTCAGAGCGAGACCAGGGCAGGATCCCGGACGTCGAGGCTGTCGTGGCCCCGGGGTCTCCGCGACCGCGGCGGGGGGCGCCGGGCTCTAGGCGCCCGGGCTGAGGGGCGGGTCCTCAGAGCCCCCCGAAGTGGGCGGCGCGGGCCCGCCGCGGGGCCAATCCGGACTCGAGGGGAACGAGGGCGGGGGCCGGGTGGAGGGGGGTACGGGGCGGGCGGGCCGGGGGCGGGGCGCGGCGTCCAGGCGGCGGCTGTGGCGGCGGCGGCGGCTCCTCAGTGTCCGGCTCCGGCTCCGGCTGCGGCTCCGGCCCGCGATGCCCCACTCCGTGACCCTGCGCGGCCCTTCGCCCTGGGGCTTCCGCCTAGTAGGCGGCCGGGACTTCAGCGCACCCCTTACCATCTCGCGGGTGAGTCCGGCGACCACGGGGCGGTGGGGAGGTCTTCGATCTGAGACCCTGTGCTCGCGGTCCACCGAGACCCGGATCCCCGACGTCCCGGAGGTTCGAAAGCCAAGGATTGGCCAGGGCGACACACGGGCTCTGGAGGCTCCCAGGCAGGGGAGTGCGGCCCCAACTCACCTCCCTCCCTGCGCTGGGCCTGCCTTCCCTATCCCTTGAAGGATCCCACCACCACCACCCCAGTTCACACACCAGCCTCCCTGCTGGTCTCATTTTGGGGGAGTTGCTGCAGGCCGGGGAAGGACCTCACTGGGCCAGGGATCTGGACAGAGCTCCAGAGGCCCAGAAACGCTGCTTGAACTGGACCCAGCCTGAGCGTTTGGGGCAAGATGCCTGAAAGCCCCTTCTCCTATCAAAGGTCCCTGCCATTAGAGCTGGGTGACCCCGGGGAGGTCTGGGGTCCTCTCTGAATATGAAAAGAAGACGATCCATCCACTTCCTCACTCTGGTTTTGGTCAGACTCTCATCTATGATCTCAGGCGTCCTAAGGGGAAGTGACCAAGAGGAATTTGGGGCTTCCAGGGGAAGGGAGACTTGACTGTGAGGTTGTGAGACCACCTCCCCCAAGGCCACACAAGGCCAGGGGCCAGAATAGCCCCAGCCCAGTTCCTCTGGTCTCCAGGGCCATGCACTGCCCTATAGTAAGGACAGAGGGGAAAGAGGAGTGGGCACAGCTCTGGGTGGCGGCTAATGTGAGGACAGAGGAGCTGAGGAAGGGATTCAGGCCCTGTCAGAAGGGGTGCCCAGTCTCAGGGGGACAGGATCCTGGCCCACCCTTGGGGTCCCTTAGTTTGAAGGGTAAAAAAAAAAGGGAGTCAGGCTCTGCCTTTGGGGGCTCCAGACTAGGGGACAAAAGAGGGCAAAACCCAGGTCCTGCCCTTAAAGGATCTCACTCTGGAGGAAGGCGCAGAGGGGACCTGGGGCTATTTGAGGGCCATCCTTTAGCCCCACACAGGCTGCTCTGATCTTTGTGGGCCTGAGTCAGGAGAACTGAGAACCACCTTTCCCCACTGTACTGCCACCTCTTTTCGTGGAGGCTGGACCAAGCTGGCTGGGCTTTCAGAGACTTCTTTCCACTACTTGGGAGGGGATGGGCACCCGGTGGAGTGGAGAATCATGGAATCCCTTTTCTGGGGGCCAGGGTGACAGGCAGGCCCAGCTGTCCTGGGAGGCTTCCCACATTGGCCCTTACCCCACGGCCGCCAGGTTCCTGGGGCTGAGAGAGGTGGGCCTTTAACACATCCGGGAGCCTTTCATCTCCCACTTCCCTGGGGGAGACTGCTGTGTGTGTGTGTGTGTGTGTGTGTGTGTGTGTGCACACGCCTCTGTGTCTGTCTGCATGTATGCTTTGCTGTGTGTCTGCCAAGGGGGGCTGGTGGGGGTGCTAGGCCAGACAGCAGTCCAGGCACCCTGGGCGTGAGGCCGCTGACAGGCTCCGTGGCGGCGGCTGACGGCCACAGGCGGCAGGGAGCAGAGACATCTGTTGCCCATGCGGCTGCCTGCCCGTGGAGGAAAGGCCTCCCCACACGTCACAGTGGCAGCAGCAGCAGCGGCCTTGTTTGGAGCTGACCGGGATGCAGGCTCCTGGCAGGGAGGCAGGCAGGCTGGGAGAGGGTTCGCCAGGAAGAACCCCCGCCTTGTCCCCCAAAGTCATGCAGCAGCAGCTCAGGCCCAAGGAACCAGGATGCCTGAGCCTAGATTTCGGTGGTATCTGGGAAGATCTGTGCAGCTGGGGAGACACAGGCCACAGCTTGCCCAGCAGGTACCGCAAGGGCACATCTACAGACACTGAGGATATGTGGGAGTGTCTTTACCAAGGGGGCTCAAGACCCAACCTCTTCCATGCTTCCAGGGCCACTCAGACAGGGAGGAGGCTGGCTGTCTAGAGGAGCTGGGGCCTTACAACCTCAGCCCATGAAGCCTCAGGGAGCCCCCAAGAACATTGCCCCAGGCTTCTTCCCCTAGGAACAGCAGTGATTGCTGGCCCTGGCTGAGCATCCGCAGCATTCCAGGCCCCACCCTAATGGGTGTTGGTACCAGCTCCCCAGCACCCAGCGGCTGGAGTGAGAACCACCATGTGCTCAACCCATTGTGGGGACTTTTTGTCCTGATTGTCTCAGGTAGTCCTCACAAGAGCTCTTACCAGTAAGGACTCCCTCTGGCCTCACATTATAGATGGGGACACTAAGTCTCAGAGAGCCTAAGGTGGTGTATCTGGAGAAGCAGAGCACGGACAGGAACGCAGGCCTGTCTGGAACTTGCTGCGACTGTATGGGACAATTCGGCACCAGACTCTGTGACTTCCAGTCCACCACCATGTCTAGGCTGGGCAGAGTGCAGCAGGGGCCAGGAAAGTAGCTGCTGCAGGTGAGGGGGCCGGTTCATGCCACAGCCTCCCAGCTGCCCTCGCTGTACCCCTCTCTCTTCCTTCTGTCTATTTATCCTGCACTCAGCAGCCGGACAGATAGGCCTGAGTTAAACTGTGTCCTTTGACTTCCCTGCTTAGAACCCTCCATATTTCCCAACCACCCAGGCGAAAGGCCAGCTTTTCACCTGGGCCTACAATGCCTGCAGGCCCGGTCCCTGCTTCTTCTCTGACTTTTCTTCCACTCTCTTCTCACTAATGATGCTTCAACCCCAGGAGACTGCTTTTATTTTCTCTCCCAGATGAGCCATTATACATGCTGATCTTTTTACCTGCAACACTCTCTCTCCCCTGGGACCCTCTCTCCCCTCACTCCCTTGCTGCAAAAAAATCACACAGTGATTAGTGGATAAGACTTGGAACTGGTTGGCTTGGAATGAAATCCTAACTCAGCCGTTTATCAATTGAGCATCCTTCTGCACTTCTCTGGACCTCAGTTTCCTCAACTAAGAAATGGGCTTTCCTGGAGGATTAATGAGACAATGCATATAAAGGCAGTTGGGAGAGTCACGGTTTCCTGGCCTCATGCCCTCTCTGACCAGAACTCCCCGGGCTAGTGGAGTTGGCAGAGTCCCAGCCACCCCTGCTTTCAAGAACTTCCTCCACCCACAGGGGCCTGAATGCACCCCTTGTACTGGCTGAGTCATCCTGCAGCTAGCTGCCCCCCTGAAGAAGACTTCTCTCCAGCGTGGGGACTGGGGCAAGTTGCCCCTTCCCCCAAGCCTCCCTTACTTCATCTCTAGGAATGAGAACAGCCTCTGTCTCATCAGGTGGTTGAAAGGTTGCCATGAACTAGTTGTGGGTAAAGCACTGAGCCCAGGCCATGTCACAGAGCATATGTCCATGCCAGAGAGGGGCCTGGAGCAGGGCCTTGAGTGGAGGGTGGGATAACACCAGGTGGGTCCTTGCCCCAGGATGACAGGCTTGTGTGGGTGCCCAGGCCCTGTGGATGAGCATCCAGGCTGGGCTGTTGGTTGGGGGGGTCATGCTCCAGAAAAACATTCCTTGGGGCAGCCTATTTCAGGGTGGGTCAGCTTAGGCACTGCCCACACCAGGACTCCAGCCAGGGAGCTGCCAGCACCTCCGCTTTGTCCACTCACTACTGAAAACTGGATAAGCGGAGCTGGGCTTCCAGGAGCTCCCAACCCCAGCAACAGGAACAGGGTCACTGGAAGCTCTTGAAGGCACCACTGAAGAGGCTGGGTAGGAATGAGGGTGCCTCCGGGGCCCTGCCTTGCTCAGTTGGTGGAACATGTGACTCTTAATCTCGGGGTTATGTGTTTGAGCCCCACATCAGGCATAGAAATTACTTCAAAAAAAAATCTTTTTTAATGAGGGTGCTTAAAGTCTTTTTCCAAAGGCAGTGTTGGGACCAGGGATAGGGCGAAGAGTGCCCTATTGCCTGAATTCCCCTGGCTTCTTACTCAGGCCTCCCTGTTAGCCAATCCTCAACCTCGTGCGGCCCTCATCAGGGGACCAGCATTGTAAGAGGCTCTGGGTACGGACACCGTTTGCCTGGAGTCAGTAGAAGCACTGGGGTGGCCTGAGACAGTGCCTGTCCTGCAAAGGAAGTGGAGGTAAAGTGGTGACTCCGCAGTGCAGGTGGGCAGCTGGAAGTAGGTGGCCCTGGACTTGCCTGGGGAGGGGATGACACAGACCCAGGAGGCACTAACAGTATTAGGGGAGCAAAGTCGTAAAGGGGGTGTACAGAGTACTGTGAGAGCCCAGAGAAGAGGTTCCTCGGGGGAATGGCCTCTCCACTAAGACGTGACGGTGAGGAGAGTCAGGTCAAAGCAAAGAGCGTTCCAGATAGAAGAGCATCTGCAGAAGCAGAAGGTGAGCATATCCAGCACTGTCGGCAGCCGCTGGATAGTCGATCGGTCTGGATAGAGTGTGAGGCGGTGGAGGTGAATGTGGGGGGTTGGGATGAAAGGAAACAATGAGGGAGACAAGGTCACTAGGAAATGTCGGGTCAAGGGGCTGCTGTGCAGTGTGTCTGGGTAGCGCCCTGTCTGTGTAGGGTATTTGTGACAGGCCCATGCTTTGTATGTATCTGGGAGCACATATGTCCCCGTATGTCCCTTGCATGTCCTTGGGCACATATGCAGGCTACAAGAGTGACATCCCACTTGTCCCAGTCCCAAGAAAGCCCCTCTTTTATGCCCTCACACCCCAGCAGTCCTTCGGGCTCTGGAATTGATGGTGTTCAGAGCAGAGGCTGTGGCAAGACCATATGGGAACTCAACCGGTCTCTGGGCTTGCCCACCCACAGGTCGCGCGGGTAGCAGGGCCGCACAGCCCAGGTTCTGAGGTCGGAGGGGTCCAGGGCTGAGACTGCAACAAGGCCACAAAATGACCGATGCCTAGCCCTCTGGCTTGTCTCTCTACAGGTCCATGCTGGCAGCAAGGCCGCACTGGCTGCCTTGTGCCCTGGAGACCTGATCCAGGCCATCAATGGGGAAAGCACAGAGCTCATGACACACCTGGAGGCTCAGAACCGCATCAAGGGCTGCCATGACCATCTCACACTCTCTGTGAGCAGGTACGCACGGGCTAGGCTGGGCCAGGGTGATGGGGGGCAGGGGAAGAATGAAGGGGAGGATAAGTGAGGAACGGCCAGCATCCTGGGAGAGCCGGGCTGCACACAGCCTCTCTGCCTCAGCTCCGTGGCACCCCGGTCCTCGGAACTAGCGCTTTCCCAGGGCCTCACAGACACTGTTTGGAGATGGGGGTGATGTAAGAAGGAAAGAAGCCCCCTGTTGCTCAGGGCTGGAAGCGTATTGAGGGACTTATGGGAGGGGATAAGCAGCCCAAATCAAGGATGAAATAAGACTGTGGGTAGCCTCTGGGGTGGCGGGTGATTTCAGCCTTCTTCCCACCCCTGAGTGATCAGCTCGATGACCGTTTCAAAGTCATTTCTTGTCCAACACCTCATTTAACCTTCAAACCTGCTTGCTAAGGTGGAACCTGGTATAGTCCCCACATTACAGATGAGAAAGCTGAGGCTCAGAAAGGTTAGCGGGGGCCTAAAGTCACACAGCAAGGGAGTGGGGAAGCAAAACTTGTCCTCAGGTTTCTCCCACTCCCAGGAGTGGCTGCCGACCACTCCTGCCACCCCACAGCTGCCCTGCCTCGGCTGGCCCCGCTATGGCCCATGCCTCTGCCCTGGTTAAATCTGGATGTTGTGGACTGGATCATGCCATACAGCCAACATGAAGGGGAGGATTGGGGATCAATCACCAAGCCCCATCTGTGCCTTATAAATGGTCTAGGATGGGAGGTCCCCCTGAGGTATCTGCAGCCCTAGTCAGGCCCTAGGTCTTTGTTCAGTTCTAAAGGCAGTAGGCCAGGTCCTGGCTGAGTGGGATCTCCCTTCCCCCTGTCTTGCTTGGATCCAGAGAAGTCAGACATAACTGCTCAGCTCTGCCACGTTCACTGCTAACAGGGACTTTCCATGACCCCCCCGTGGACGTGTGTCGGCAGAGCCTCCTCAAACCACAACACGGCTAACTATGCGTTAGAGCTGGCAGGGCTGGGAGCCATTTAACATGTTAGGAAGGCTTCTGAGATAGCCTCCATGTGTGTCTGGCCCGGGTCTGGGTTAAGGTTGGGGTCAGGACCCCTGACTGTGCTCTTGCACAGTTGCTGAGTGCAACTCCAAGGGGAGTGGGCCCTGACCTGGGAGTTCAGCAGAGCTGGTTCTAATCCAGACTCTGTGGGATCTTAGGTACACCAGATGACCTCTGTGAGCCTGGGTTTCCTTCTCCACCAAACAGGATCACATTCATCGCCCTCTCCCAGACTGAGGTACAGTCTGGCTGAGGGAAACATCAGCACTGCTCTGCCCACGAGTGGCCTCTGCGGCCGCCCCACTTGGCTGGTTTCCTGGGCCCTGACTCACCTCCGGCCTTGATTTTGCATGGCTAAAGAAGGGAAGCCCTGGTAGTAGTGGGGTGGGGGAGGCAACGGGGGCTTGTGGGGGGCCTGAGTCAGGAGGTTCCCAGAGGGAATGATGTCAGGGGAGGGTAGCAGGATGGGGGCAGGGTGGAGGTCCTCCTTCCTTCCTTCCTTCCTGCTTTCCTTCCCTGATCATTTGTTCCAAGCCAAGCATGGATGGAGCCAGGGATCCCCTGACCTGTTCTACTCTGCCCCCAAATGCTGCCTGGCCATGGAGCAGGTGAAAGCACATTCTCTACTATCACACATCTGGGTTCAAGTCCCAGCTCTGCCCTTGAGAACTACGTCGTCCTCCAGCAAGTGATTTAATCTCAAAGCTCTGTTTCCTTAACTCCAAAAATGGGACCATCTTATGATTGGGAGATTGAATGCTTATGATGTACCGGGTCTGCTCAGGGTGAAATTCTGGGGTCCTGTCCTCCATCCCCGATCCCCAGTTCTCATACATGCAGATTCTGGGAGATCAAGATGTGAAGGCCACCTTGACCCTCTGGGCCAGCATTTCTTCTCCTGGGCACCATCTGACCTGCAAGGCCTCTGACCCTCCTCTCTGTCCTGCCTGCTATGCCAGGACCTGTGCTCCAAAGACGCCCTCTATATGGTTTCTGTGGAAGATCAGCCTGGCGAGCTGACTGGAGAGAGCTATTCTGTGCCCCCACCTCCAGAGCTCTAGCCAGACTAGTTCCCTACCTGCCCTCTTGTGTACAGAGAGCTCTAATCCTCCACAGACGTCTCCACATGATGAAAAGTGAAGGGAGGGCCCAGCTTCCCTGCTGTGCTTATTTTGTCTAGAACTCAGAGCCAGTTGTCCAACAATCCAAGCTAACCCATACTTTCTGGACATGTTCTGTAGGCCCAGAAGCTTCCTGGCATCAGCCTTTAACCCTGGGCTTCTGGTGGGGTCTGTGTTGCCTATTGCGAATGTTATAAGATACAGTTACCTGGCCTACCCTTGGGCTGTCATTTTGCTTTAAGATGCTGCCACCTGTCCAGCCTGAAGTGAAGGCCTAAGGATGGAGCTTGAATAAGCCCTTTATACTGACCTGCTGCCTTGGGCCACACTCTTTGCTCTGAGTACTTTGTGCACTCTGACCTCCAGACCTCAGGCTTGTACTTCTCTTCTGGGCAGAACTTCAGAGAAGTGTAAGGCCATCTTAACCACAGGAGATGTCCTAGACTGATGCCAGCAGAGTTCCGAGCAGGTGGAGGCCACAGGCGGAGCTGTGAGTTAGGGCAGTCACTGGGAGCCTGGCTGAGAGGGCTGGGCCCAGGTGCCAGTGGGGATGGTATTGCCCTCACGTAGCAGAGCCTTGGTCGCACAAGCCTGTGGAAGGCTCTGGGGGAGAGAGGCTAGTCTGTACCGGGTTAAGGAATGGGCCACGGTGAGGAAGTGTAGAGTGAGTGTGGTCTACAGGAGTAGACAGTTCAAAATCTTTCAGTGAGTTGGGGGGAGAGAGGCCATGTTGAGCTGCTAGCCCAGTGGTGAGTTCTTGGAAAGCCCCAGGAGGCCTTTTGAGGTGAATAGGGACATTATTCCCCTTCAGTCTAACCGACCTCTCTTCACAGCCATGAGTCCAGGGTCCATGCACCCTCCTGGCTTGCCTCCTCCCAGGGCTACTGAATGGCAGGACTCAGCCCCAGGCCCTTAGCCTCTCAGCCCCGCCTGCCCCGCCTGCCCTGCCTGCCCTGCCTGCCCCGCCTGCCCCGCTTATGGCAGGTTTACGATGTTTTTCTCCCTCCTGAGTGGTGTTTGGCTTTTGGTTTCTATGGTGAAGCAGGAATTTCCTAATGGCCTGTTTCCCATCTGGGCTGGGCAGACATTGGTGATGACTCTGCCGGCAGCGAGAGGGGAGGCGCACCCCTCAAAGCCTTTATGTCACCTCCCCCAGAGCCCATGGATGCCTGACCTCCAGGCCAGGCCAGAGGCTGCGGACGGAAGAGGATAAGCAGATGGGCTCCTAGCTGATCAATGTGTGAGGCCTGGCGTGCCCTGCTATGAGCTCGCCTTCTTTTTGCTGAGGCCACGAAGAAGGTGAAAAAGTGGGGAAGCTGAAGGGCTTCTGTTGCATCCTGTCTGGGAATGAGACCAGAGAGGCATGGAGCAGCTGGTGGCGATGGAACACACAGTCCCACCCTAGGCAGGTGGCAGATCTGGAGTTATGTCTTCTTGCCACAATGGCCACCATTCTGGTGCAGGGGCAAGTGCTGTGGTGGAGTCCTCTGCCGTGCAGGGTGCCAGGCTGGGTCCTGGGTGGCTCTGGGCCCAGAGCCCAGCCCTTCCTGGTCCTGGTCCCAGTCATGGTAGGCACAGTAAGCAGACCTGTCTGACCATCCCAATTCCTGTCACAGACCTGAAGGCAAGAGCTGGCCCGGTGCCCCAGAGGACAGCAAGGCGCAGGCACAGAGGATCCACATTGACCCTGAGGCCCAGGTATGTATGGACACCAGGTGGCCTGGCCTGGTTCAGAGCAAGCCCAGGGCAGACAGGCCAGGCCTGGTCCATGGGTTTAATTGCACGAGATATCTTGCTGTCTGGCTTTCAGATGCCCAGGCCAGAGACTGAAGCAGCAGTCCATGCCCCATCCTGTGCTCCCCAGGTGATGAGCACCTGCTAGGGGCTCTGTCTGTACTCTAAGCAGTCCTAGATTCTGAGACAAAGGTTCTTATAGTGGGCAGGATTGGGCTAGGCCCCCCCACTGGGTTTCACTCTGGTGCCTAGTAATGCCAGACCAAGAGGAAGTCACGTGGCTTGGGGGCTGGGTGGCGGGAAACTGTAGGCTGTGGCATGACCTTGGCTGTTTGGGTACTCTTCTGTCTCATCTTAGCCTTGGACGCTCCCCTGGCTAAAACCAAACTCAGGCCTCAAGACTGACCTTAGAATATAAGGCACTTCCTTGCCCTGTCTTAGGCTGAAATGTTCTCCTGGCTGTCCTGTGATTGCACCCCGCAGACCTCAGGCCACAGGCACCTTTCCATGTATGACAGGAGTCACAACTATGATACTGTCCTCAAATGTGGGAGGCGGGGCAGGAAGAAGCTGCTCTAGGGCCTCATTGTGCCATGGACTTGAGAGGTGGCCAAGAGGGCAGGGCTGAGGTCTCCAGAGCCAGCTCAACATCTCTGGGATAAGGTGGAGATTGGACTGGTCTGTGATGGGGCCAGAGCTGTGGGACTCAGCATGTGGGGCCATGGCCTACTAGGTCTGCTGTGTCTGCTTTCTCGCCATAGAGCCTTCACTGTATAGAAGGCCATCTCCCTCACCATTTATCCCAACCCTCTTGTTCTGATATTTGTTCCCTACCTTGCTTTTGCTGGAATCTTGGAGGCCAGATGCTTACTACAAGCCAGGGAGTGCCGTTATGAAAAGGAAGACGCACTTAGCAATTCTGGAATGGCAGAAGCCAGGAGCCAAAGGAGTCCAGAGTAGGTACATGATTCACCTAAGGGTTCGGAGAGGGCTTCCTGGAGGAGGAAGTATCCAAGCCAAGACCTGCAGGGCTAGAAAGAATAAGGCCAGCAAAGAGGCGTGGAGAAAGGAAGCGTGCAAGGAAGCTCCTACAAAGGCGCAGAAGTGAGACTGCGCATCACAGGTTCAGAAAAAAGAAACTCCTATGGGTGGGAGGGCAGAGGCAAGGGATGAAGTGATGGGGCAGAACCACAAACAGTCTCTTGGTTTCCTCTGTCCAGGACCTCAGCTGTTCTTGCAGAGATTCATGGCCACACTTGTGTCTCCAAAGCTTGCCCTGGTCCAAGGGGCCAGGGGTGAGCAGGGATTGACAAATTGGCCAGGCCTGACGCGGGTCAGGCAGAAGGCAGCAGTGTTGTGCAGGCCCCCCGCACATATGTGAGGCCAGCTGTCACGTGTGAGTGCAGGATGGATAGGGCAAGAGCGCCTGAGTTTTGGAATTTGAATCTCAGCTCTATTCCATCCTTCAGGAGAGGCTCAGGGCCAGCGCGCCTGGGGGCGGGGGGCTGGAAAGCAGCTGCCCCTGCCCCCACACTTTCCCTTACTGACCTCCTCAAGGGCCAGGCTGCCAGTGGCTCAGGGTGGAGTCAGAGGGATTTTCTCTAAGCAATCGGGCTGCCCCTCAGCTGCCATCCCCCTCTTGTACTTAAAAGTCATGAGCTCCATGGGTGGCGGCAAAAACACCCCCACCCAGCCCATACAGGGCTGTGTCCTCAGGAACGCAGACACAGGGCCCATTGTCCCCACACTGCTCCCACCCTCTGCCGGCAGCGGGGAGTGTGTGGGCCCAGCTAGAGACATCAGAGGAGGAGAAAACCACAGTTGGCCCTAAGACCAGCGCAAGGTACCCTGGTATGCACCCCCATGCAAATAGGTTCTGCAGGTCATGTAGGGTCATAGGAGACCCTTCTCCCCTCATGCCTTACTTATGTGGGAACACAAGAGGCATTTGGTCCATCCCAGGGCGGAGGAAGGATGATGATAAAGGAAGGTTTCCCGGAGAGGATAGCATTTAAGCTGAGAACCAGGTGATGGGTTAAGCAAGCCAGGTAGAGCAGGCAGCCCTCACACATGCAGCCTCTCCTCTCCAGACCAGCAGAGGGCTGGGGTTTGGCCTCCTGGAGGTGCCACTTGCTCCTCTGGACTCAGTGCCCACCTTCATCCAAGTTGAGTGTCCCAGATTTTTTTTTTTTAAAGATTTTATTTATTTGAGAGAGAGTAAGAGAGAGAGCATGAGCAGGGAAAGGGAGAGGGAGAAGCAGACTCCCGGCTGAGCAGGGAGCCCGATGCAGGACTCAATCCCAGGACCCTGCGAATACGACCCGAGCTGAAGGCAGACACTTAACCGACTGAGCCACCCAGGTGCCCTGAGTGTCCCAGATTCTGACCACAGTCACATGGGACCTGATGAACAAGCAGCCAGTTACCCCCATTCTGCTGATTATCCCACTGAGACTTCAACAACCAAATCAACAGCTGGCAGACACTCAGAAAGGGGGAGCACATGGTACCAAGTGCACTACTGCACAGAGCGGGGGACATCCAGGAATAGGAATAGGAACACAGGAATGCCCATTTATCCAACAAGCATCTGCTGTGTGCCAGGCACTATGCTGAGTGCTCTGCATGCAACTGGCTCATTTTATCCCCACAAGGAACTTAGGATGTAGAGACCATTACATTCCCCACTTCACGGATGAAGAAACAGGTTCAGAGAGGTGATAGAGGTGGGACTCACACTGAGACTGAGGTCACCATGTGTGTCCTAACCACCGAGTTCAGACCAAGAGAGGCAGCTGCATGGGTGGCCGTGGGAGGGGCAGTGGCTCTGATGACCCCCTCAGTGGACTCCCACACCCTGCTGGGTGAGTGAGGGCCTCCTTCCTCCAGGACCTTCTGACTCCCCTTCCTGTTGAAGCCTCCTCCGTACCAGGCCCAGCCCTGCCCCCACAGCCCATGGCCCATCTGGTCCCCATTATAGGCCAGGCCAGCCTTGCCTGCCTGTCTGCCCTGCAGACACATGTGCAAAAGTGCTCGGGTTTCTCAAGGGCTTTTGTTGGGCCCAGTGGGGAAGAGGGTTTTCCTATTGCTATTGCTTCATTGATAGGGGCCCACCTGGGCAGCCAGAGACCCTCCCCTTTGTCTGTTGAGGTGGGGGAAATGGGGGCACCACCCCCACTCAGTGGCTGGTTCGCCCAGTCCCTGAGCTCCCACCCAGCTCAGAGGCTGCAGAAAAAGCCGGGGAAGTTGAGACAAAGTTTTGCGGGCTCGGCTGTGCCCCAGTGCTGGAGGGCACCGGAGTCCCACACAGGCTCTTTCCCTCCAGAGTAGGCATCTTGTCCCCACCCCCTAGTCCCCTCATCCCCAGTGTAGAGTAGAGGAGAGATTTACATGTCACCTCCCAGGCTGAGGCTGAGACCCACCTCCATGGCCTGGACTCCTGTACCTTATCCTCAAGTCAGGCTGCTCTACGAGTACGGTTGTCCCCAGGGTGACCAGCACTGGCTCTGAGTATATGAGACTGTGTATGTGTGATTCGGTGTATGTCAGTGGACTGACTAGACCTCGGGTGTTGTCTTCATGCGCGTGTTTGTCTGTGAAAGTCCTTGTGAGAGTGTGCATGCCTCTATGTGCCTGCAAGCTAGGGGCCCCATAGCCCTGGACTCTGCAGACACAAAGATACCCAGTCCCTATTCAGATCCACACCATGGAGATACGGCCCTTTTCTCCTGAGTTGAGGAGACATGGTCAAAGCATTTCCCCAGATGTTTCAGCCAAGGGCACCAGGCTGGCCATGGAATAGTAGGGTGGGGATCCTTCAGCCCTGGCCCAGCCGCTGCCTTCATCTGCTCTGCCTGTAGAAGGCCATGCATATTGCCCTGCGGAGCATGAAATGGAGGCAAAGGTACAGGCCTGAAGGGGGCTGACCTCACAATGATGCCTTTGAACCTCGGTCTGCCCCCCACCCCCATTGTGTGCCTTGGGCACACAGTGATTGATTACTCTTCCTGGCTGTAGGACAGGGCTTTCTTTTTCATGTTCCCAGCTACGGGCCCATACAATACCCAGCATAGTTCTGGCAGGTGAGAAGGCCTGGCACCAGGACCATCTCTGCAAGGAAACCACAAACTCTGCTCCAGTCACGCTGGCCTTAAAAGGCTACTTGGAATGGTTGTGCCCCAACACCATCCGTCACGGGCACTGGTGGTCAGAATCACCACATGGCTCATGTGCCAAGGTTGAGTCTCTGGCACTTAGGTTTTTGTGTCTGACTTTCCACGGGCATTTCTCATTTCTTCTGGGGTTGAACCAGGCCCAAGTTTCAGCCCTTCCCTGGCTGGGCACCACAGCCCAGAGATGCCAGAGCAGGGCTAACCAGCCGACATCCGAGAAGGCCTGGCATAACGGGGTAAGGATGGAATGTATAAGGAATGCCAGGAGCCCTACCCCAGATGGTTTCTCAGTGCCTCAGGCCCCTCTCTCTCGTAGGATGGCAGTCCAGCGACCAGCAGGAGGCCCTCAGCCACCGGGATTGGGCTAGAAGATGGCAGGCCAGGCCTGGGACCTCCTTATGGGCAGCCATCTCACCTCCCATTCCATCACAATGGCAGCAGCAGTGAGGCTACCTTACTGACCCAAATGAGCACCCTGCATGTGTCTCCACTTCACAGGTAGTACAGAGAAGTGGCCTTTGAAGCCACACCCAGATCCCATCTTGATCCCACATCTCTCAGATCTCACCGGGTCACATCTTGACCCCTGACACTTGATCTTTGGGTCTCAGCTGGTTTCATTCAGCAAACCTCACCAGACCCGTGAGCTGGCAGAGGGAAGGCTGGTACCACAACCGTGTCCCTGGGTGCATCTCTTTTGCCCAGCACGGACACAGCCAGAGGCCTTCCGCGGAGCCGTGACTACGGAGTGGACCTGGGCTCAGAGGTGTACAGGATGCTGCGGGAGCCGGCGGAGCCCTCGGCTTCGGAGCCCAAGCAGTCAGGCTCCTTCCGCTACTTGCAGGGCATGCTAGAGGCCGGAGAGGGCGGTAAGACTCCCGCCAACTTGCCCCACCTGCCACACACTCCCTCAGGTGCCCTGAAGAGCCCAGCCCCGCCCCCGCTCCTTTGCGACCCCCCCCCCGCCCCCGCCCCGTGCCGCCTCCCAGCCATCTGCCCCTGCCGCGTCTTCTCCGAGCGTTCCCACACCCTTCGCTGCCGATTCCCACTCCACCCCTTGTCGTGGCCCCTCCCCCTCCAAACCTCGTCCCCAGTCGCAGTGCTGGTGGTCCCGGAAGCTGGGTCCAACCCACACCGCGCAGAAGTGAAGTTCTCTTTTCTGACCTCTGCACCGGGCTCATGCCGCTTGCGCTTCGGCTTTCAGGAGAGCGGCCTGGGTCCAGCGGTCCCCGCAACCTCAAGCCCACGTCCAGCAAGCTGGGCGCTCCGCTGAGTGGCCTGCAAGGACTGCCCGAATGCACGCGCTGCGGCCACGGCATAGTGTGAGTACCCTCCCCTGCTTCCCCCACCCCGACCCCGACACTCCCCCGGCCCCGCGTGAGGCGCTGGATGGGAGCGTTCTCGCGAATCCGTCAGTCGCCGGAAGCAGTCCTCTCCCTGTCTCCCCATCAGGGGCACCATCGTCAAGGCGCGGGATAAGCTCTACCACCCTGAGTGCTTCATGTGCAGCGACTGCGGCCTGAACCTTAAGCAGCGCGGTTACTTCTTTCTGGACGAGCGGCTCTACTGCGAGAACCACGCCAAGGCGCGTGTCAAGCCACCCGAGGGCTACGACGTGGTGGCGGTGTACCCCAATGCCAAGGTGGAACTCGTCTGAGCTGCTCCCGGAACCTCCCGTGCCCGCTTCTGCTTTTAATGGCCCCGCTCGGCCCATGTAAATATGTGTTTGCCCCCTGCCTCTAATAAATTCCCTCTGCTCAGCCTTGAACCTGTCAGTACCTCTGTTCAGGTGCCAGGCATGTCCTAGGCACTGGGGACATGGGTGAGCAACACAGGTGCTGCGCTGTCTTCAAGGAGGCCACAGCCTAGATGGATGGCAGACATAAATCAGTTATATTAATAGGGAGGTGAGGTCTGGGGTGCTAGAAGTGATGTGATGCCAAGGGGTCTGATCTCGTTGGAGTCAGGGACGGTGTCAGCCGAGAACTAAGGGATGAGGAGAGACCTGTTCTTCAGGATGAGGAACCGTGTGTACAAAGGTATGACAAAGGTGAGCACAGATAGGAGAGGTCCCGTCTGGCCACCAGCAGAACGAGGGCAGCCCCTAGCAGCTGCAGGAAGGATTGCGCAGCGTGGGAAGATCACCGGGACTGCCGTGGGCGGTCATCTGCCTCCTGGTCTTCTCGGCGGCATTGTCACGGGTTTCTCCCTCTCTCCTCTTCCGCCCCCTGCCCCCTGCCCCCTGCCCACTTTATTCTTGCCCAACCCCTTTTTCTTTCCCCTTCTCCTCTTCTCCCCAGCAGGGGGCGCGCTTGGAGAGTGCCGGGGAGGGGCAGTGAGAGACAAGAGAAGGCGGGGAGGGGGTGGGGGTGGAGGGAGAAAGGAAGATGGCCTAGGGCCCTCTTCTCCGAGGCCTGGCGGTTACAGAGTGGTGGGGTGACCTGGAGCCTTTCACGGCTCTATTGCAGAAGCCGGCACAGACTCGCACTTTTTGAAAATATAAATGGTATCAGAGTTGGTGAATTACGGCTGTTCACACGCAACAAACTGTCCCCGACACCAGGTCACATGGATTTGCGTTCTCCACAGCATGCTCCTGGCCAGAAGCAGCCTCATTTACTTAGTCCCAGTTTATTTAGGGAGCCCCGACTAATGAACGTTTGTGCTATTTTCAGTTTTTTACTATTGCAAACCACAAAAGACTTATCAGTTCACACTCTTACCCTCAGCACATGACAGTACCTTTTTCCTTCATGCTCTTGCCAACACAGGATATTATCTTTTTTTTTTTTCATTTTTGGCAATCTGATAAGTAAAATAAGATACGTACTTGCTTTAATTTGCACCCCTCTGATTACCGGTGATGTGCATTCATTTGACAAATATTTCTTCTGTTTGCTGCTGGGCCCTGACTGAACAGTGGGGAACAGGATGGTCTTCTCCCTCCAAGAGTTCTTGCGTGAATTGCCCTAAACTCTTCACTGATTTTTCCATAGGACCTTTTCATATTTTTCTAAGAGTCTCTGTTGCTGGCCTCGATTCCACTGACACCATCACCTTGATTTAATTACTACTGTTTTAGAGTTTAATATGCCAATCTCTCCTTGTTCTTCATTTGCAAACTTGTCAAGGCTGTTCTTGTACATTTCCAATTCTCAAGATTTAGACTCAGTATGTCAAGCTCTGGAAAAACCAACGTTTCTGAACTGTGACCCTGTCTCTATACACTCACTTGGTAAGAACTGCCCTGTCCTCCTGAAGAATAATGTGATCGGTGCTTACTCTGCATTTTTTCAGGGGTTGTGTACATAATCTAGTAAATTTTTATTTCTGCTTTCTTCTCGTAGACACTGTGTTCCTGCTTTAAGTCGTTCTGAGAGGCGCCGTCCAAAGGCTCCTCCCGCCGACTCCTCCCCTCCCTGAGGGCGCCCAGGCCAGGGCAGCGGGCAGGTGCGCCCTGAGAAGTGAGGCGAGGAGAGGGCTGCAGTCCTGGGCCCCGGTCCTGCGGACGACCTCGGGCCCCGCCCCGCCCGTGTCCCCTTCTGCTCGGCGAGGGGTCAGTCGGTGAGCAGGAGGGCAGAGTCTGGAGCGGACCGAGCGTCCTGGCCGCGCGCGCGCACACACACACGCACGCACGCACGCACCCGCTCACTCTCGCCACCTCCGGCCGCACGGGAGTCGGGGCGGGGGGCGGTGGAGGCCTCTGCCCTTTCCTCCACACCCGCCTCGCCCGCTGACAAAGTCCGGGCCCCACCCCGTGCTAGGCGGGAGCAGAAGGATGACGGGCAGCCAGGAAAGCCATTAGACGCAGGGGCAGGCGGAAAAATAAATACCGGAGCCACAGGGACCGGCCCCCACCGCTCGGCCAGGCTCACACTCGCAGAGGCTAGGTTCCCCGTTCCCACCCGCCGCTGTAGAGCCACCAGCCGCCTGTACTAGCCTTAATCCCGGGATGTGCAGAGAGTGACTGTGGCACAAGGTGTCTGTGATCCAGGGTGCCAGTTCTGAGACAAGCAGCAGACTCTCGGGAGGAGACACAGGTCCAGGATCCCCAATTCAGAGTACCCCAGCCCACCTGGCTCAGACCCAGTGCTCATTACTGATCCCAAAACTGCCCCTCTCTCAGGTCGTTACCTCAGAGGCCTTCAAACCAGAGATTTGGATATCATCTGCACCCTCACCCCGCCCTCACATCCTACCCATCACTGTATCTGGGGATCTGCCTCCTAACCATTTCTGGGGCCTATTTCAGGGCATTCTCCTACTCCCTTGTTTCATGAACCCCTTCATGGCCCCCAGAGCCCTCAGGATAGAGTCCCAGATCTATCAATTGTAGGCCTAGCATTTCAGGCCTTTTGGGCTGATGTTGCTGACTGCTTGGTCTCATTTCCTCTGCTACACCATACCACCCTGTCTTTTCATACCTCTCAGATCTTCTCTGAAACTCAAAATGACTTTATTTCTTCTCCATCCAGCAAATCCCTACTCACTCTTCAAGGCCCAACTCCACTGCCCCTATGGTCCCCTCCCTTAGAACAAAGCCTTGGCCCACACATCCCCAGGCAGAGTAAGTAATTCCCATCCACATGACTTCTACCCCACCGCTTCCATTCCCACCCCATGCTTCTGGGCACAACCTATTATTTCCTTTGTCAGAGCCTGGTCCAGACCTACGTCTGTCCTACCCAGACCCCAGGCTGCTAGGGGCAGCACCCTGCACCCCCTCCCCTACACACGCGTGCACACACACACACACACACACACACACACACTCTAGGCCTCCATGCCTCCCACCATCTAATTCCTCACCTTGCTGTACTGGTTTCTGCTGGCATACTTCCTAAACCCTCTAGGGAGATAAGACCCAGAGCGCAACTATATCCCTCCAATATCCTCAGCCTCCCTCTGGCATCTTCAGCCTCAACTCAGTCATTCAACTAATTATTTGCCAAGAATCTACTATGTTCCAGGCGTTGTGCTTCATATGTGGAAAACATTTTGAACAAATACAAAGTAAGTACAGATTATAAGCACTTCCATAAAAGAAGTAAATCAGGTATTACAGTAGAGAATTAGTGATCCCTTTGTGTAGGGAACTGAGAAAGATCTCACAGATAAGGTGACATTTAAGCAAAGACCTGAAGTGATATGGGAGCATCTGTGTGGGTATCTGGGGGAAATTGCAGGCAGAGGGAGGAGGAAATACAAAGGTGCTGTGTGGGGCTGGGGAGGAGGCGTGTGCTTGCCGTGTTCTAAGAACAGTGAAGAAATGGCTAGAGTAGTGTAAGTGATATGCCCAGGAGCAGTAGATGAGGCCCGAGAGATGTGGGGGAAGTAAAGCTGACTCTGTGGACCCTGCAAGCCATGGGAAGGACTTTGGCTCTGAGATGAGAAGCCAGAGGAGTGGCATGACCTGGACTTTTATGTTTTAACCAGGATCACTCTGACTGCTCTATGAAGAATAGACTATAAGGGGCAAAGGTGGAAGCAGGGAGACCAGTTGGTAGGCATGACTGCATTCATCCCTAACTAATCGCTAACTAGCCCATTTCCCTCTGCCTCCATAGCTCCAGCCCTGGTCCAGGCTCCCACATTCTCTTGCCTGGGTGCTGTAATAGCCTCCTGCTTGACCTTTCTATCTTCTGTCTGGCCCCTCAATCCTTTCTCCACATAGCAGCAAAGGGAGCTTTTTAAAATGTGATTTTGATTATGTCACTCCTGTCTAGTAAGGCATCCATAGCTCCCCATTGGTCTCAGGACAAATTCTAAACTCCCAATCCCAGCCCCCAAGGCCACACGAGGTTGCAGCCCCTGCTGATCCCTGCTGGCAGCCCTGCCTCATGCCATGACTGCAGTCGTGCTGACCTATAGGTTTAATTCACCAAGCTCTCCTCCAGATTCCTGCAGCCTTCCTGGACCTTCCAAGGAGCTTGAAATGAAAATGGGGTCCTTCTTTTTAGTTCTCTGTGTGACAAGCTTTGTTTGCCCCACCTTTGTTCTTGAGATCCAAAGAAAGGGCTGAGGGCAGGAGAAATGTCAGTTCATGCCAGCCCTTCCTTCCAGGCCAAGGACTGAGCCACTCACTCCAGGGGGCACAATGGTCTGGCACTGAGCTCACAGCCAATGAATAACTGAGTTGGGGGATATTGTGACCTACCTTGTGATGCCCAGATGACTAGGCTGTGGGCCCAGAGTCCCTCTGCCCACCTGGGGAGCGCTCTGCCCCCTCCTTGGCCTCTGGGTCTCCCTGCCTGGCTTACCTGCACTCCAGCTCCATCTTCAACTGCTCACTCTTACCCAGGGTAACAACAGCTTCTTGCCATTGGAGCCCAGCCAGCCCCTGACCTGTCTTCACAACTCCATATAATTTCCTGATTTATCATTTTCCCTCATAATATTCAGTATTTTCCATACAATATTCCTCAGCACCTCTGACTGGAGGTGGAAGTCTAAAAAGGATTGAGGATAATAAAGGGGACTCTCTAACAAGCAAGGACTGGCCTCCCATGCCCCCTCTACCACAAGTGGGAAACTCTATTTGATTCCCCACAGAAATCCGATTTCTTCTTTGCTCCTATCTAACAAATGATTTGCAACCACTTGTGGTTGAAGGCAGAGGCCAGAAATCCCAGGAGAGGCTGCCAGAAGCCTCACCTGTTCCTGCAGCGTCTGGGGTCAGCCTTAGCCATGCAACTCAGAAACCTGACTGACCAGCCCTGTGAGGGGGTCTGTCTCCCCAGTCGGACCTGGTTGGCCAAGCTCAGAGGCTGAAGCACTGCTCCCACACACATCTTCACCAAGAAAGGCAGCAGTAGAACAACATTCAGCCGCTGTCCAGGGCACTCTTGGTGTAAGCGCACGTTTTCATGGGCACCTAGAGCACAGCCACAGACTTAGAGGAAGAAATGCGTGCTGGATAATAACTCTTACAAGAGCTGATGTGTCCCAGGCCTTCATTCCCAAGTCCTTGGTGAACTGATATTACTCTTCTTTAATCCTCATTCACATCAACCAGAAAGGGAGTTCTTATCCACATTTTATGGCTGAGCTCAGGAATGTTGAGACACTTGCCAGTGTCACATACTGGCTAGCTAATCTTGATGACAAGGGCACCTAGTGCAAGTACTCATTTTCCCTGGAGAACATTGCCTGCCCTACTAAGGATCTGGTGACTCTGACTGGTGACTGGTCACTTCTGAAGGGTGCTAATCTGTCTCTGCTTGGCAAGGTCTCTAGAAGAGGCCAGAGTGCAGGCTTCAGACTCATCCTCTCCTCACACAGGGCTGAGATTCCAACCCTCCATGGGGTATGGGATGGTGGAAGCTGGGCTGAACCAAGGTGACCCCTGAAGCTTTAGGTCTGAGTGTAGATGAGGCTGGTGTCCAAACATCTCGTCATAAATTGTGCCATGCGTGAACCTACCCCCAGGCCTCTTTCTGGAGTCAGGTCACGACTCCTGCTGAACAGCTGTTGGCTGCTCACCAACTCCTCAGTGATTCTTGGCACTACTGAGAGAGCTGGGAATGGCCCCCTCCAGCTCCCAGAGCTCTTGCTCTGACCACTGGAGCCACCCTCGTCACCCACAGAGAGATTCCTGGGTGGGAACGGCCTCTTGCCCCTCAGCCCCTCAGGCTGTGCTTTCTCATCCCATGTTCCTGCCCCTCTCCTGCCAGTCGCTGAGGCAGGCGCTGCCTCATGGCTCTGGCCCAACTCCTCCCGGCCTCTCCAGAAGCTCATTCTCTAGAATGGCTTGGGTTGTTTGGGATGTGTAATAGCTAGACCCCTTCCAAACTGCCCCTGCCATCCTTTTGTAGTCCTACCTCATCCACTGCATTTGGTTTGGGGGGACAGAGAACAAAGGACACCCTAGCCCAGGCAAGGGGGAGTTCTTTCTCTAAGCTCAATCTAAAAGCAAATGTCCTACTTGGACTCCACTTCGGTTTGTTTACTTCCCAGCACCCAGAGCTGCATCCATGGCGGGTTTCTGCTTATACCTGCCAGATGTCCAGCTTTCCCATCAATTCTCTGAGTCTGCTTGCAGCCAGGCACCCTGACTGGCTCCACTCCTGGGTGACCAGAACTCTGCCATCATGAGCACTCCCAGATAGGTACCTCCAGCCCCGACCTCTGACTGACTGCGCACGTCTACCTGGATGTCCCAAGGACACCTCACACTCAAAACATCCCAAGCCCATCTCCCCATCTTCTCTCAAATCTGCTTTTACTCTTCTGCTTCCATCTTAGACAAAAACAACACCCCAAATGAGGCATCTTCCCTGCCTCTTCTCCCTCCCTAATGCCCACATCCCTCGAGTCATCAAAATCTGTCCCACCACCTCCGTAACAGTTGCAGAGTCCATCTCTTGCTTGGCCACCACCGTCACCCTCTCCAACACCTACCACGGTCTCCCTGGCGTCCCTGCCTCCACCCAAGCTTCCTTCCCTGCATTCTCAGTTTGGCCACCAGAGGGAACTTTTTTTTTTAATGTTTTTTATTATATTATGTTAGTCACCATACAGTACATCCCTGGTTTCTGATGTAAAGTTCGATGATTCATTAGTTGCGTATAGCACCCAGTGCACCATGCAATACGTGCCCTCCTTACTACCCATCACCAGCCTATCCCATTCCCCCATCCCCCCATCCCCCTCCCCTCTGAAGCCCTCAGTTAGTTTCTCATAGTCCATAGTCTCTCATGCTTCATTCCCCCTTCTGTTTACCCCCCCTTTCTTTATCCCTTTCTTTCCCTACCGATCTTCCTAGTTCTTATGTTCCATAGATGAGAGAAACCATATGATAATTGTCTTTCTCTGCTTGACTTATTTCACTTAGCATTATCTCCTCCAGTGCCGTCCATGTTGGAGCAAATGTTGAGAACTCGTTCTTTCTGATAGCTGAGTAATATTCCATTGTATATATGGACCACCACTTCTTAATCCAGTCATCTGTTGAAGGGCATCTCGGTTCCTTCCACTATTTGGCTATTGTGGACAATGCTGCTAGGAACACTGGGGTGCATATGGCCCTTCTTTTCACTACGTCTGTATCTTTGGGGCAAATACCCAGTAGTGCAATGGCTGGGTCATAGGGTAGCTCAATTTTTAACTTTTTAAGGGACCTCCACACTGTTTTCCAGAGTGGCTGTACCAACTTGCATTCCCACCAACAATGTAGGAGGGATCCTCTTACTCCACATCCTCTCCAGCAATTGTTGTTTCTTGCCTTGTCAATTTTTACCATTCTAACTGGCGTAAGGTGGTATCTTCGTGTGGTTTTGATTTGAATTTCCCTGATGGCTAATGATTTTGAACATTTTTTCATGTGTCTGTTAGCCATTTGTATGTCATCATTGGAAAAGTGTCTGTTCATATCTTCTGCCCATTTTATGATTTGTTTATTTGTTTCTCACGTATTGAGTTTGAGAGAGGGAACTTTCTAAAACGCAAATCTCATCAGGCTTTGCTCCCAGTCTCCTTGGCCTCAGAATTAAACCTAACACCAAGTAACAGTTAAGAATGTTTAAGGTCAAGCATGGTGTAGCCTCTGCCAACCTTTCCAACTTCATCCCTCTGCCTTCCTCCACTCCTGGTTTAGTGCTCACATGAGCAAGTGTCTGAGCTGGATCAGACTGTTCCTGTGCCTGGAGGTGGCCCACGGAACCAAATTTATTGACTGTAGACCGTCCTGGCCGGAATGAGCAGAAGCAGTTCACCTTATTAGCGAGGCCGCCCCGGGGCCTGCCTCCCTCCTGCTCCCGAGCAGTACCCAGTGAGGGGCAGCACAGGCCGCATCCTCCCCAGGCGTATAGGGCTCAGATGACCGAATAGGGCACCTCCCCGTCGCTGCTTCTGACCCCGCGGGCCTCCTGCTCACTGCAGCCACTGGTGTCGAGCGGGCCCAATCTCAGTGCGCCGCTCACTTCCCACTCGCTGCTCCTGGCCAGCTCTGACACTGAGGCATGGAACACATACAGAAACCTGCTCAATATTCACACATGAGCAATCTGAAAGTGTGGGGGAGTTAACCCCCAAAGCGGCACCCCTGAGCCAATGAGGGATAGAAACCTATGAATGAATGTTGCCTACTGGGGAACCTGAGACAGGCATTTCTGAGACACCGTCCTCCAGTCTCCCACAACTGTGAACAACCCTATGCTGTACCCTCCGAGTAGCTTTTCTTCTCTATTTCACTCTCTGAGTCCCTTACTCCTGTTCCCTTCAGTCCATTCCCAGATGGAAGGCACACTTGGAAGGGAGAGATTCCATAGTTAGAACACTCTCCTTTCAAACGGGTTAAGGAGCCCATTACCGTTATAAGTAGGCTGGTAATGATGCCCCGCACGGAGTGGCAACCTCCCAGCCAGGGAAGAGGAGAAAGAGAGACAAGTGGAAAGGGAAACATTGGTTTGTGTCAGTGTTTTTTAACTAGGGGTGATATAACCCCCCCCCCCCGCCAGTGGACATTTACCAATGCCCAGAGATATTTTTTTTCAGATTTTATTTACTTATTTATTTATTTATTTGAGAGAGAGAGAGAGAGGGAGAGAGCACAAGCAGAGAGGGGGGCAGAGGGAGAAGGAGAAGCGGACTCCCTCTGAGCAGGGAGCCCAATGAAGGGTTCCATCCAAGAAGATCATGAACTGAGCCAAAGGCAGACACTTAACCAACTGAACCACCCAGGTGCCCCCAAATAGCTGTTTTTCAAAAGACAAATAACTCTCTGCTACAGAAGACATGACCTTGCTCTGGAACTCTGGAGGTCTGTACTGAAATTCTTTTATTACAGCTTATCAGAGACTACCCAGCGTTCTTATCACCACGAACACTTCTAGCACCATTGATTTTGCTGGGTCATATGGACCAAATGGCAGGGAACCTTGTACTATAGTTGGACACACTGCTCTCTCTTGCTCTGGGCTTCATTCACAGCTGGGAGCCTTCCAAGGCACCCAATAAATGGGTCAGACTAGTATCCTCACCAAGCACTATGTCTTTATTACTGGTAGAGGGTACAGGGTGCAACAACTTGACTTTACCTTGCAGGGGATCACCTGGCATACTCCATACGTCTGGTTCTCTAATAACTTTACCAACCTGCTTCAAAATAATATGGGATGGATGAAGCAAATGAGGACATAGATGAAATAAGATTGGCCATGATGGTGGGTCTAAGGGTTCATTTTCTACTTTGTCTATTTTTATATACATTTAAGTCATTCCAGAACAAAAAGGTAAAGGGTAATGTCACAAGTGTGGAAGGCCCTGAATCTTCATACTTTTTATTCCTCCTATTCTGGCATGTGTGTGTGTTACTAGGACATCTAGGGTCCTTGTTTATTCTTGCTCATTAAGTCGTATTAGCATTATGTCATCAATACAGTGGCTATCGTGATATTTTAGGGAATATCAAGGTAGCCAAAAATCACTAAGTACTATATTGCGACAGAGAATAGGAGAATTGACACAACCCAGGGGCAAGAAAGTGAATATGGGGGTGCCTGCGTGGCTCAGTAGGTGAAGTGTCTGCCTTCGGCTCAGGTCATGATCTCAGGGTCCTGGGATGGAGTCCCACATCCGGCTCCCTGCTCGGCAGGGCATCTGCTTCTCCCTCGGCCTCTGCTGCTCGCCCAGCTTGTGCTCTCTTCCTCTTGTTTCCTCTCAAATAAATAAATAAAATCTTTAAAAAAAAAAAAGAAAAAGAAAGTGAATATGTACTGCTATTCATCCCACAGAAAAGTGAATAACTTTTGATTCTCCTTACTGAAGGATTTTGAAGAGAAAATCCATGATGTTGGTGCTAATCTCTCAGTTCCTCCCAGGATGTGGTATTACTTCTGATTTAATAAATTGGTAAAAAAAATGTGGGCATGTTAGAAGCTTCTGTTTGTCCCTACTTACCATAATAGTTCTTATTTAATAGGGCAGAGAGTAAATATTAGGTTCTTGCCAGCTGTAAGCCTAGCTATCCCAGCTATGTACTTAGGGACCAGGTATACACTTAGGGACCACAACAGTATGGATCTTTACATCCATTAGCCCTGTTTGAATGAGAACTCCATTTACCACCTGGCTTTCATGAGCCTCCAGTCTAACTGGGGGATCACGATGGTGTTTCCCAACCCCTGGGAGCAAGGCTAGCTCATACTCTGAATCCAACAGCCCTTGAAAGGTCTAGGACTTTCCCTTTCTCCAGGCCAGAGTTGTTCTGGTAAAAGATCACCACTATGGACTGAACTGTGTCTCCCCCAAATTCATATGTGGAAGCCCTAACCCTCAATCGTATTTGGAGATGGGGCCTTTGAGGACTAATTATGTTTAGATGAGATCATGAGAGGGGGGCCCTTATGATGGGATTAGTGCCTTTAGAAGAAGACACACCAGGGAGCTCATAAGAAGGTGGCTCCGTCCATTATGCATCTGCCTTCAGCTCAGGTCATGATCCCAGGGTCCTGGGATCGAGTCCTATATCGGGCTCCCTGCTCAGCAGAGAGCCTGCTTCTCCCTCTGTCTGCTGCTCCCCCTGCTTGTGCTCTCTCTCTCTCTCTCTCTGACAAATATATGAATAAAAATAAAGAAAAAAGAAAAAGAAGGAGGTGGCCGTCTACAAGCCAGGAAGAAGAGTCTCATGAGGAACTGAATCTGCCAGCACCTTGATCTTGGACTTTCCAGCCTCCGGAACCATGAGAAATAAATTTCTGTTGTGGAAGCCTACCAGTCTGTGGCACTTTGTTATGGCAGCTTGAGCAGACTAAGATAGCCACATATCCCTTGTGGGAAGAGATTAGAGAAACAATTATCATACATACTTTTGGCAGTATAGGTGGTTTTTTCCTTAAAGTGACTTGGCCTCCTTTTCAGTCAATAGGCTCTGAGACTGTGAACTGGCCTAATCTGGGAAATTAATGAGAAAATACTATTTCCCATTGTGGCAGCATCCATCAGCCTTCTGCTTACTAGCTCTTGCATTTGGAGGACAGTTTGTTATACAAGTCAAGTAACACCTGGTCATTTGTCCATTTACTTAACTCCTGGGAACACCATTGTCAACTCGCCATCACCACATGGCTATAAGACTAAGCATGCTGGTTGCTACTTCTGTCTTGTAATGACCTCCACCCCTCCTCTGTTGATTGTGTCACCATCCTGCCTTTGCTATTCTAGAATCTCACCTTCACTGGCACTAGGAATCCTCACCTGTGCATTTTGTATTGCCTTACAGAAGGGAGTGTCCTCAGGACTTGCCTTGGGAATGCAATCTGGTGATCGGTTCTCTGGTCTTGCATGATAGATACAATCTGACACTCTCACTCCCCTGAGCCTTCTGACTCCTTCCGTCTTCTTTCAAGAAAGTTCTGGCATCTCCAGCTTATCTGAGGAAGGCCATAACTGTGTCCAAAGAGCCATCTCAGAAGCAAATGGATATGTTTTTCGGTATCTTTGGTTCGAGGTTAAACCCAGCATAATGACAGAGTGCTCCTAGGTTAATAAAGTCCCACGTGTTACCCCTGTTCCCCTCCAAACATAGGGCCTGGTATTTTTCCAACAAGTACGCCATGTCCTTGGGGATCAGGATCTGTATTGCCCCACCCAGGCTGTGCTGAGACTTCAGCCTTTTTGTTGGTCTGCAGGCAGTGGTGCGGGTGGGAAGGGGAGGATCTTGAGGAAGATAAGCATCATCTTTGGAGCCCCTTGCCTCCAGAAAGACTTCGCAGTGATTCCCATCAAGGAGAGGTTGCTCTCATATAGGAAGGAGAAGAGAGCTGCTGCTGCTGAACTTCAAGGTTTAAGGGAATCCAGGAATTCAAAATTCTCACATTAATCTACCCAACGTTTCTGTTCCACATTTCAGGGTTCTATGCATTTCCTATCAGAGCCATGACTTTGTCATAGAACGCCTATCAGAGCTGTGCATGCAGGGGTGTCTGGGTGACTCAGTTGGTTAAGCAACCGCTGATTTCTGCTCAGGCCATGATCTCAGAATCATGGGATCCAGCAAGCCCCACGTTGGGCTCCTTACTGGGTGTGGAGCCTGCTTAAGATTCTCCCTCTCCCTTTCCCACTGCCCGCCCACCCACCCCGGCTCGGGAGCAGGGCATGCTGTCAAGCTCTCAAGCTCCCACTCTTAAAAAAAAAAAAAAAAA
>NW_024426663.1:60488485-60492161 GCF_017311325.1 Ursus maritimus | reverse complement strand
AAAAAAAAAAAAAAAAAAGATGTGCATACAGCCTTTTTATGTAGCTGTCCCACTCTTAGAACTAAATCAGTTAAATCCTGGGGTTTATTTCCAAGCACAATCTTTCCTGTGGCTGCAGGAAATGAGGGTCTCTTTAAGAGCTGCCATGGGGGTTTCCTGGCTTACACAGTGTGCCTTGAGTTTATAGATGGCTGACCCAGGCCTGTCATTTTCTTCATTTGTTCCCCCCCCCAGCTTTTATTTATTTATTTATTTATTTATTTATTTATTTATTTATTTATTTTAGAGATAGTGCATGTATGTGAGACACAGAGAGAGAGAAGACAGAGAGGTAGAGAGAAAGGGAGAGAGAGAATCCTGAGCAGACTCTGTGCTGAATGCACAGCCCACATCGGGCTTGATCCCATGACCCTGAGATTATGGCCTGAGCTGAAGCCAAGAGTGGGTCACTTAACCAATTGAGCCACCCACGCACCCCTGGGCCTATCATTTTCTTTTTTCAAGACTTCTAAAGCACTTAGCAAAAGCCATTCAACTCCATGATCCTTATAATCACCATACATTCTATGTGCCATAATTGGCGTTTCTCGACTTTGGCAGTATTGAAGTTTTGGGCCAGATAACTCTTGTTGTGGGGGGCTGTCCTATGCATTTTAGGATGTTTTGCAGCATCTCTAGCCTCTCCCTACTAGACCCCAGTAACACTTCCCCTTAGTTGTGATTTTAAAAAAGTAAGTATCTCTAGGGGCACCGAGGTGGCTCAGTCAAACCTCAGCCTTCGGCTCAGGTCATGATTTCAGGGTCTGGAATTCCATGGGTCCACATGAAAATCCATGATCAACAATATCAAAATTTTACGTAAAGATAGGATCGATATGATTAACTTTTTCCTTTGGCTTCAGGATCCAATATATTTCAGCATAGAATAATCACTGACCCGGGTGCCAATAACCTGCTCAGTTACACAGTCTTTGCTGGCCTTACCTTCTCCCCTGTTCATTCTTCCTAGCCCCTTACTCCTTTTCCTGGGATCACTACTCAGAATTAGCTATCTCCACATAAATTCTTACCTCAGGCTTTCCTTTTCAACTGGGGGAAAAGGGAAGGATGAAATTCAAGCTCAGTAAGACAATGACCACATAAAATACTGCTTAAAGGATACTTTTTAAAAAGATTTATTTGTTTGTTTGTTTGTTTGTTTGTTTGTGGGGGACAGAGGGAGAGAGAATCCCAAAGCAAACTTCCCACTGAATGTGAAGCCCACAAGTGGGGGGGGGTGTCCTAGTGGGATCCCACTACCCTGAGATCATGACCTCAGCTGAAATCAAGAGTTGTCTCCCCAACCAACCGTAGCACCCAGGCACCCCAAGGATACTTTTGAAAGTAAAGGGATGTGCTATTAATAATTTCACAAGACTAACAGGCATAAATCAGACCTGTCCTGGCACATAAGGACATATGGTCTTACCACAGAAAAGGAAACAGGTTCCCAGGGAGTGAGAAGTCATCTTATGAGGAGGGGTCAGACTGTAAGCTACGAAAACTGAAAACCGAGGCAGAAATGTCCCTCAGCTTCTTAACGGGGGCTGGAGAAGCAGACACACTTGTACACAATCTCCACAACCTGGGGCCTTCAGCTTGTCAATCTCATCTGATCGCCTCATGAACTCCAGGGCTCAGACCGCAGTCTCCGGCTGGCTCAGCCAACAGCAGAGGGCCCTACACCTGGGCACCGAGCAGTCCGTGGCCCCTGCTCTGGTGTCCCTGCCAGATCTGGCCAAACTGGACCTTCTCCTCCTCCTTCCCTCTGTTCCCAGAGTGGGGGTGGTGTCTTTTGCAACCCAGAGGCCTTCCAGTCCAAGAAGGCCCTGGCAGTCAGCCCCAGTAAAGAACCCTGGGGCATGAGGAGAATGAAGGGTTCCAAATCAGAACCCAGAAGGGACAGGAGCGCCTCCAGGACTGTGCTCTCAGCAAGGGCCAGGCTCCGTGTGGAAGTCTGCAGAGGCCCCAGCGCGACCGTGGGAGGATCCGGTAGCCCCTGCCGCCTTCCTCCCTTCGCCAGAGCCTGTCACTGACGCAGCGTGACCCGCTCTGCCCTTCCGGGCTCTGGGCCTGTTTCCCCCTTTTCTAAAGGCGAGGCTCCAGGGGGCCCGAAGACGCGGGTTGGTGACTGATTCCAGCCCTCCTCGGACGGGTGGGTAGAGAGCGCCCTGGCGCCTGGTGCCAGCCACTTGCGCCGCGTGCGTGCCAGAGCAGAGGTCGCACTCCTGTCACCCCTGCGCCCGCAGAGGCTTTCCGGAGCACGGACTCCACGGACTCGCCCGCCCGCGCTCGGCCCGAGGCCACTGAACTCAGACTCCGGATTGGAAGGGCCAGGGAGAGACCCCTGTAGTGGGCGAGGCCGGTGGCGACGCTCTCCCCTGTGGGACCCAACACCGCGGCTTCGGTCAGCCTTTGGGGCCGCGCGGGCCACGCGGGGTCCGCGGGAGCGGAGGTTCTCTTCCGCCTGCAGGCTTCATCCGGGGCCGGGTCAGGCTCCTCCGCGGGGTCGGGTCAGGTTCCTCCGCCGGGTCGGCTCAGGCTCCTCCGCCGGGTCGCGGGGACAGTGGGGCGGAGCACTAGGCGGAGCCGGCCGGCAGCCCCACCCTGGCCGCGCAGCCGCCCTCCCCTCCCCGCCCCAGCCGGGATGGGGGTGTGGTCCCGAGGGACTACGGTGGCTTCCAGCTTTGCTACCCGCTCCTGGAGCGTTCCAACGCCCGTAGCCCGTTTCCCGGGAACGCTTACCCGGCCGTGCGCCCCTATTTCCCGCAGCCTGCCTGGCCGCCGAGAACGTTCTGACACCCTCGGGGAACGCCCTCGGCCGCGCAACTCTGCCAGCCGACAGCTCTCCGCACCCCTTGTTGCAGCCGCGGAGCAGCGGTGGGTAGCATGAGGGACTACGAGGAGGCGACCACCTTCCTGGGCGAGTGGGGGCCCTTCCAGCGCCTCATCTTCTTCCTGCTCAGCGCCAGCATCATCCCCAACGGCTTCAATGGAATGTCAGTCGTGTTCCTGGCCGCAGTCCCGGAACACCGCTGCCGGGTGCCGGACACCGCGAACCTGAGCCGTGCGTGGCGCAACCACAGTATCCCGCTGCGGCTGCAGGACGGCCGCGAGGTGCCTCACAGCTGCCGGCGCTACCGGCTCGCGGCTATCGCCAACTTCTCGGCGCTCGGGCTGGAGCCGGGGCGCGACGTGAACCTGGAGAAGCTGGAGCAGGAGAGCTGCGTGGATGGCTGGGAGTTCAGCCAGGACATCTACCTGTCTACCATCGTGACCGAGGTGGGTGTGTGAACGACCCTCCATCTGCTTCAGGCCCCTTGAGACTCCCTGGCAGTCCCTGGGTGAGCGTTCCCCGCTCCCCGTCAAACCTGAGTGGCGAGCAACTTGGGTTATGCCTCTAACACGTGTGGGCCACCCAAGAGAGCAGCACTTCTGTGAGGCTTATTCGTGATCGGTTCTGTCTCGGATGGAGGGCGTGGAGCAGGGACTGTTGCCACCAACTGCCTTTTCCTTTACGAGTTTCACAACGGATGAGATTGTTTCCCAAGAGGCCGGTGGCAAGCTGCTCAGACATACAGTCTGAGTCAAGTTCCTGCTCCCAGCATGAGGAGGGGGGAGTGGGGATCCCGGCTGA
>NW_024426663.1:60485567-60488475 GCF_017311325.1 Ursus maritimus | reverse complement strand
CTCCCCAACCAACCGTAGCACCCAGGCACCCCAAGGATACTTTTGAAAGTAAAGGGATGTGCTATTAATAATTTCACAAGACTAACAGGCATAAATCAGACCTGTCCTGGCACATAAGGACATATGGTCTTACCACAGAAAAGGAAACAGGTTCCCAGGGAGTGAGAAGTCATCTTATGAGGAGGGGTCAGACTGTAAGCTACGAAAACTGAAAACCGAGGCAGAAATGTCCCTCAGCTTCTTAACGGGGGCTGGAGAAGCAGACACACTTGTACACAATCTCCACAACCTGGGGCCTTCAGCTTGTCAATCTCATCTGATCGCCTCATGAACTCCAGGGCTCAGACCGCAGTCTCCGGCTGGCTCAGCCAACAGCAGAGGGCCCTACACCTGGGCACCGAGCAGTCCGTGGCCCCTGCTCTGGTGTCCCTGCCAGATCTGGCCAAACTGGACCTTCTCCTCCTCCTTCCCTCTGTTCCCAGAGTGGGGGTGGTGTCTTTTGCAACCCAGAGGCCTTCCAGTCCAAGAAGGCCCTGGCAGTCAGCCCCAGTAAAGAACCCTGGGGCATGAGGAGAATGAAGGGTTCCAAATCAGAACCCAGAAGGGACAGGAGCGCCTCCAGGACTGTGCTCTCAGCAAGGGCCAGGCTCCGTGTGGAAGTCTGCAGAGGCCCCAGCGCGACCGTGGGAGGATCCGGTAGCCCCTGCCGCCTTCCTCCCTTCGCCAGAGCCTGTCACTGACGCAGCGTGACCCGCTCTGCCCTTCCGGGCTCTGGGCCTGTTTCCCCCTTTTCTAAAGGCGAGGCTCCAGGGGGCCCGAAGACGCGGGTTGGTGACTGATTCCAGCCCTCCTCGGACGGGTGGGTAGAGAGCGCCCTGGCGCCTGGTGCCAGCCACTTGCGCCGCGTGCGTGCCAGAGCAGAGGTCGCACTCCTGTCACCCCTGCGCCCGCAGAGGCTTTCCGGAGCACGGACTCCACGGACTCGCCCGCCCGCGCTCGGCCCGAGGCCACTGAACTCAGACTCCGGATTGGAAGGGCCAGGGAGAGACCCCTGTAGTGGGCGAGGCCGGTGGCGACGCTCTCCCCTGTGGGACCCAACACCGCGGCTTCGGTCAGCCTTTGGGGCCGCGCGGGCCACGCGGGGTCCGCGGGAGCGGAGGTTCTCTTCCGCCTGCAGGCTTCATCCGGGGCCGGGTCAGGCTCCTCCGCGGGGTCGGGTCAGGTTCCTCCGCCGGGTCGGCTCAGGCTCCTCCGCCGGGTCGCGGGGACAGTGGGGCGGAGCACTAGGCGGAGCCGGCCGGCAGCCCCACCCTGGCCGCGCAGCCGCCCTCCCCTCCCCGCCCCAGCCGGGATGGGGGTGTGGTCCCGAGGGACTACGGTGGCTTCCAGCTTTGCTACCCGCTCCTGGAGCGTTCCAACGCCCGTAGCCCGTTTCCCGGGAACGCTTACCCGGCCGTGCGCCCCTATTTCCCGCAGCCTGCCTGGCCGCCGAGAACGTTCTGACACCCTCGGGGAACGCCCTCGGCCGCGCAACTCTGCCAGCCGACAGCTCTCCGCACCCCTTGTTGCAGCCGCGGAGCAGCGGTGGGTAGCATGAGGGACTACGAGGAGGCGACCACCTTCCTGGGCGAGTGGGGGCCCTTCCAGCGCCTCATCTTCTTCCTGCTCAGCGCCAGCATCATCCCCAACGGCTTCAATGGAATGTCAGTCGTGTTCCTGGCCGCAGTCCCGGAACACCGCTGCCGGGTGCCGGACACCGCGAACCTGAGCCGTGCGTGGCGCAACCACAGTATCCCGCTGCGGCTGCAGGACGGCCGCGAGGTGCCTCACAGCTGCCGGCGCTACCGGCTCGCGGCTATCGCCAACTTCTCGGCGCTCGGGCTGGAGCCGGGGCGCGACGTGAACCTGGAGAAGCTGGAGCAGGAGAGCTGCGTGGATGGCTGGGAGTTCAGCCAGGACATCTACCTGTCTACCATCGTGACCGAGGTGGGTGTGTGAACGACCCTCCATCTGCTTCAGGCCCCTTGAGACTCCCTGGCAGTCCCTGGGTGAGCGTTCCCCGCTCCCCGTCAAACCTGAGTGGCGAGCAACTTGGGTTATGCCTCTAACACGTGTGGGCCACCCAAGAGAGCAGCACTTCTGTGAGGCTTATTCGTGATCGGTTCTGTCTCGGATGGAGGGCGTGGAGCAGGGACTGTTGCCACCAACTGCCTTTTCCTTTACGAGTTTCACAACGGATGAGATTGTTTCCCAAGAGGCCGGTGGCAAGCTGCTCAGACATACAGTCTGAGTCAAGTTCCTGCTCCCAGCATGAGGAGGGGGGAGTGGGGATCCCGGCTGAGCCCAAGTGCAGACAGAAGAGCCTAGCTGCTGGGTGGGCCATGGGCAGGTCTGACCTGTTCCCTGGCCGCAGACTTTTGGAAGCAGCAGGGGTCTACTGCTCTGCTGTACCCCTTTTGGTGAGTCTTGAGGTCCTGTCTTGAGGCTCCAATTTCTCTGAAAAGGAGCAGAGGGCCCTTTGATGCTGACTGGGTGCAGGGGACCATAGGAACCATAACCCTGGCCCCAATGTACCAATGAAGAGACCAACTCACACAGATCCCTTTGAGCATAGGATCCAGTGGAGGACAGGGGTTCCAGCTTATGCCATTAGTCCCCTAGGATCCCAAGTGGTTCGGTGGCAAGTATTTCGTCCCCTATACTTCTTGCTTTGCGTCTGGTAAGGGCCATGAGATGCTGGGTCCCTCTAGGTATACCTAGACTAGTTTTTTGCTGTTGATCAGGCAGGTAGGATTTCCCAGCTTCTGGCCCTTCTCCCACTCTATGTTCCTCCCCAAGAACAACCTGAGTGCGTGGCCCATGTTAGTCCTTAATTCTCTTCCCTCAGCACAATGTGGCAATCATCAGA
>NW_024426663.1:60349646-60485557 GCF_017311325.1 Ursus maritimus | reverse complement strand
CTCCTCCTTCCCTCTGTTCCCAGAGTGGGGGTGGTGTCTTTTGCAACCCAGAGGCCTTCCAGTCCAAGAAGGCCCTGGCAGTCAGCCCCAGTAAAGAACCCTGGGGCATGAGGAGAATGAAGGGTTCCAAATCAGAACCCAGAAGGGACAGGAGCGCCTCCAGGACTGTGCTCTCAGCAAGGGCCAGGCTCCGTGTGGAAGTCTGCAGAGGCCCCAGCGCGACCGTGGGAGGATCCGGTAGCCCCTGCCGCCTTCCTCCCTTCGCCAGAGCCTGTCACTGACGCAGCGTGACCCGCTCTGCCCTTCCGGGCTCTGGGCCTGTTTCCCCCTTTTCTAAAGGCGAGGCTCCAGGGGGCCCGAAGACGCGGGTTGGTGACTGATTCCAGCCCTCCTCGGACGGGTGGGTAGAGAGCGCCCTGGCGCCTGGTGCCAGCCACTTGCGCCGCGTGCGTGCCAGAGCAGAGGTCGCACTCCTGTCACCCCTGCGCCCGCAGAGGCTTTCCGGAGCACGGACTCCACGGACTCGCCCGCCCGCGCTCGGCCCGAGGCCACTGAACTCAGACTCCGGATTGGAAGGGCCAGGGAGAGACCCCTGTAGTGGGCGAGGCCGGTGGCGACGCTCTCCCCTGTGGGACCCAACACCGCGGCTTCGGTCAGCCTTTGGGGCCGCGCGGGCCACGCGGGGTCCGCGGGAGCGGAGGTTCTCTTCCGCCTGCAGGCTTCATCCGGGGCCGGGTCAGGCTCCTCCGCGGGGTCGGGTCAGGTTCCTCCGCCGGGTCGGCTCAGGCTCCTCCGCCGGGTCGCGGGGACAGTGGGGCGGAGCACTAGGCGGAGCCGGCCGGCAGCCCCACCCTGGCCGCGCAGCCGCCCTCCCCTCCCCGCCCCAGCCGGGATGGGGGTGTGGTCCCGAGGGACTACGGTGGCTTCCAGCTTTGCTACCCGCTCCTGGAGCGTTCCAACGCCCGTAGCCCGTTTCCCGGGAACGCTTACCCGGCCGTGCGCCCCTATTTCCCGCAGCCTGCCTGGCCGCCGAGAACGTTCTGACACCCTCGGGGAACGCCCTCGGCCGCGCAACTCTGCCAGCCGACAGCTCTCCGCACCCCTTGTTGCAGCCGCGGAGCAGCGGTGGGTAGCATGAGGGACTACGAGGAGGCGACCACCTTCCTGGGCGAGTGGGGGCCCTTCCAGCGCCTCATCTTCTTCCTGCTCAGCGCCAGCATCATCCCCAACGGCTTCAATGGAATGTCAGTCGTGTTCCTGGCCGCAGTCCCGGAACACCGCTGCCGGGTGCCGGACACCGCGAACCTGAGCCGTGCGTGGCGCAACCACAGTATCCCGCTGCGGCTGCAGGACGGCCGCGAGGTGCCTCACAGCTGCCGGCGCTACCGGCTCGCGGCTATCGCCAACTTCTCGGCGCTCGGGCTGGAGCCGGGGCGCGACGTGAACCTGGAGAAGCTGGAGCAGGAGAGCTGCGTGGATGGCTGGGAGTTCAGCCAGGACATCTACCTGTCTACCATCGTGACCGAGGTGGGTGTGTGAACGACCCTCCATCTGCTTCAGGCCCCTTGAGACTCCCTGGCAGTCCCTGGGTGAGCGTTCCCCGCTCCCCGTCAAACCTGAGTGGCGAGCAACTTGGGTTATGCCTCTAACACGTGTGGGCCACCCAAGAGAGCAGCACTTCTGTGAGGCTTATTCGTGATCGGTTCTGTCTCGGATGGAGGGCGTGGAGCAGGGACTGTTGCCACCAACTGCCTTTTCCTTTACGAGTTTCACAACGGATGAGATTGTTTCCCAAGAGGCCGGTGGCAAGCTGCTCAGACATACAGTCTGAGTCAAGTTCCTGCTCCCAGCATGAGGAGGGGGGAGTGGGGATCCCGGCTGAGCCCAAGTGCAGACAGAAGAGCCTAGCTGCTGGGTGGGCCATGGGCAGGTCTGACCTGTTCCCTGGCCGCAGACTTTTGGAAGCAGCAGGGGTCTACTGCTCTGCTGTACCCCTTTTGGTGAGTCTTGAGGTCCTGTCTTGAGGCTCCAATTTCTCTGAAAAGGAGCAGAGGGCCCTTTGATGCTGACTGGGTGCAGGGGACCATAGGAACCATAACCCTGGCCCCAATGTACCAATGAAGAGACCAACTCACACAGATCCCTTTGAGCATAGGATCCAGTGGAGGACAGGGGTTCCAGCTTATGCCATTAGTCCCCTAGGATCCCAAGTGGTTCGGTGGCAAGTATTTCGTCCCCTATACTTCTTGCTTTGCGTCTGGTAAGGGCCATGAGATGCTGGGTCCCTCTAGGTATACCTAGACTAGTTTTTTGCTGTTGATCAGGCAGGTAGGATTTCCCAGCTTCTGGCCCTTCTCCCACTCTATGTTCCTCCCCAAGAACAACCTGAGTGCGTGGCCCATGTTAGTCCTTAATTCTCTTCCCTCAGCACAATGTGGCAATCATCAGACACCACGACTGGCCTTGTGCTGGGCACTAGGCTATAGACATCTGGGGTTTGGGGTCTGCTCTCAAAGCTCCGATGCCCATGGGGCACACTAGCCATGTTATATATAGGGCTAACATCAACCCTTGTTAGTAAGAGTTCTGGAGCCTGAATTCAAATTCTGGCTGGCTTGCTGTGTGACCTGGGACAATATATTACCCTTTCTGTAGGGATAACAGAGTGAGGAAATACTACAAGAAAAAGTGATAGAATTTGACCTGAGTCTGGAAATACGATCCAGGTAACTGGTGTTCAGGGAATGACAGGTGTGGCTAGAAATGCCTACAGAGATCATTTCACAGTGTGCATTGTAGGAATGTTGAGGAATTGACTTTATTCTGAGGACAGTGAGGAAATAATAAGGGTTCTAAGCATGGGGTCACATGACCATATTTGGCAGCTGCTTACTCCAGCTGCTATGAAAAGCCAGAAGACCAGCGAGGCATCTGCAGGAGTTTCCTTGGCAAGAGCCTGGTGGCCAGCTAGGAGTGGTGGCTACGGAGTCTATAGGACCTGTGAAAAGTGGGCTCAGCCTATGGACCACCTCTGGATCCCCCCAGCATGGGCACCACGCCTACCTTGGGCCCTGAGTTGACCGTGATTCTCTGGTGTTGATCCCCTAGCAGGGCTCCTAGTGTGTGCCCATCCCTTGCCCACAGGCTGTTCCTGGGGCATCTTAGACTGGGGTCAGCTCCCTCCAACTCAATTCCTGGAAGAATCATCAGAGCTCGAACTGGAGCTGGCCCTGGTAGCCACAGCGCCCCACGACAACTGGTTTGACCTGTCTCTTTTCCCTTCCTCGCCGGTGTCATTCACCTCAGGGTGAAGATTGGGTAGCTGTTGGCCTCCAAAGTCATAGCTCCCCTTGTTGTGCCCTGCTCATAGGGTCCTATGGCCACCTCTGGGGACTCACATCATCACACGCTCACACTCATGCAAAAGGCTTTACTTTTTTCAGCAGCCTTTCCCTTCCCTGCTTCTTTTTTGGGTTGTGGGGTAAAATAAGAGACAAATGGGTGCTGGTGTTGGGAGGAGGGAGGGGAGAAGCACCAGGGGGAGTGGGGGGAGGTGGCTCCCCCCAGAGAGATGGTGGCTCAAGGAGAAGTTCTGGAGTCAGACTGGAGGCTGGTTCTGACCCCACCCCTAGCCACTTGGCTCACTTCAGAGGTTACATCACTGCTCAAAGCCTCAGTTTCCTTAGCTGTAAGAGGGGATACAAGCATATGGAAATAGGCTTAGCATTACTAATCACTAAGGAAATGTAGATCAAAACCCCAATGAGATATCATCTCACATCCATTAGGATGGCTGCTGTCAAAACATACAGAAAAAACAAGTGTTGGCAAGGATGTGGAGAAAAGGGAATCCCCGTGCACTGCTGGTAGGAGTGTAAAAAGGTGTAGCCACTATGAGAAACAGCATGGCGATACCTCAAAAAATTAAAAGTAGAATTGCCATTGAATCC
Source organism: Ursus maritimus (assembly GCF_017311325.1). Classification (NCBI taxonomy): domain Eukaryota; kingdom Metazoa; phylum Chordata; class Mammalia; order Carnivora; family Ursidae; genus Ursus; species Ursus maritimus. The sequence goes on along the minus strand of NW_024426663.1, from coordinate 60,481,607 downwards.
AGCAATATCACTTCTGGGCGTATATACGCAAGAATTGAAAGCAGGGTCCCAAAGAAATATTTGTATGCTTATGTTCATAGCAACATTATACACAACAGCCAAAAGGTAAAAACATCCCAAATGCCCGTGAATGGATAAAGAGATAAAGAAAATGTGGCATATGATTACAACGGAACATCATTCAGCCTTAAAAAGGAAGGAAATTCTGTCACATGCTACGGTACAGATGAACATGGAGGATGTTATGCTAAGTGAAATAAGCCCGTCACAACAAGACAAAATCTGTGTGATTTCACTCACACGAGATATGAAGAGTAGGCAAACTCATAGAAACAGAAAGAAGTTACTAGGGGCTGGGGCGGCGGGGGTGGGGGGGCGGAATGGGAGTTATTGGTCAATGGGTACAGAGTTTAGTTTTGCAAGATGAAAAGAGTTCTGGAGATTGCATAACAATATGAATATATGTAACTCTACTGAACTGTATACTTAAAAACCATTAAGATGGTAAATATTATGTTGTTTTTTTCACGATTTTTAAAAATGAGGATCATAGGCGTGCATAGCTTCTCTGAGCTGTTGGGAGGACTCGGTGAGGCCATGCTACATGCCCCAGCACCAGCAAATGGGCATCATCGGCCAGTGGGTGAGGAGAGGTAAGGGCAGGACCTCATCACCTCTGGCTGTACACCATGGGCATCATGGGAGCTGTGCTATTATGGGTGATCAGACTTTCTGGAAACTGAGTCCCTTTCCCCATGGGGGGTCCAGGACCCACAGAATAGGACTTAGTTCCAAGCCCACACTGACTTGGCCAATGCCTGTGGGAGAAGTGGCCCCAGTTCAACCATAAGGTCAAGCCCAGGGGCCCTGAACGGGTTCTCTGAGTCCCAGCTGGCACGATACAGGCAGAGGGACTGTTATCAAATTGTTTCTGCCTTACACCTCTGTGCAGGATCTCCCAGTGGGCGTACTCTCTGGGACAGCTGAACCAACACCTGACCCCCACAGGGACGGCAAGGTCAGCCAGGAACCCAAGGATGGCATGTTCTGCTACGGAAATTCCTTTCATAGAATGCCAGGAGGCAGGAGTCTGGTGTTTGAGCTGAGACTTGCTTGAGTGCATCTATCTGTCTGTGTATATGTAAGGTAGTTTTCTTTCTCAGGGGTTGTTTGTGAAGTCCGATTTACTATTCTTGTGTAGTCATTAAGAATTACATTTTTAAAAACTTCATTTTGAATTAATTTTTGACTTAGAAAAAAGTTGTGAATATAGTACAGGGAATTCACATCTACCTTTCAACCAGCTGCCCTTAGTGTTAACAATTTACATAACCATAATTCACGTATAAAAACCAGTAAATTAATGTTGGTTGCACTATGATTAACTAGACCATAGACAGTATTTGAATTTCACTGGTTTTTCTAGTCACATTCTTGTTCTGTGTTTGGATCCAAACCAAAAGCCCATGTTGTATTTGTTGTTATGTCTCCTTAGTCTCCTCCACTCTGTGACGGTGCCCCGTCTTTCATGACCTTGACACTTCTTATGAGTCTGTTAGTTATTTGGATGAATGTCCCTTGGTTTGGATCTGCGTGATTTCTCTCATGATAAGACTGAGCTTGTGCACTTTTTGGTCAGAATATCATAGGAGCAATATGTCCTCAGCCATCATACTAGTAGGTATATGATGTCAATTCAGCTTGGGTTTTTTATTTTATTTTATTTTATTTTATTTTATTTTATTTTATTTTATTTTATTTTATTTTATTTTATTTATTTGTCAGAGAGAGAGAACACAAGCAGGGGGAGCAGCAGGCAGAGGGAGAGGCAGACTCCCCGCTGAGCAGAGAGCCCGATGTGGGACTCGATCCCAGGACCCTGAGATCATGACCTGAGCCGAAGGCAGACGCTTCACCAACTGAGCCACCCAGGCATTCCTCGATATAGCTTGTTAATGGCAATGTCAACCTTGATCAGTTGGTTAAGTTGGTGTCTGCTGGATTTCTCCACCCTACAGTCACTATTTTCCCCCTTCGTAATGATAAATATCTTGGGGGAGAGACTTTGAGACTCTACAAATATCCTGTTTATCCTCAAACATTTACCCACTGGTTTTAGCATCCATCTGAGGACGTTCACAGAAGCGAGTATTTCTGTGGTGTTTGCCTCATGGTGATCCACATTCCTTCTACATTCCTCCCAATTTATTAATTGGAATTCTTTCTGTGCATAAGAGCTTCCCCCTCCCTCCCACTTATTTATTTATGCAGTTATTACTTTATATTAGTGCAGACTCATGCATACTTACCTAATTCCATGAGTTACCATCTAATACTATCCTGATTGATTTTGTTGCTCCAGCTGGCCCAGTTTGACCCACGTACTTTTTCACTTCAAGCGTAGAGATGGTAAAAATCCAGGGGAAGGTCCTTCATCTGTCTCTGGAGTCAGAGCTGGAGGAGCCTGCCTTCTCCCTTGCAGGGTGGAGTGCCAAACACCTCTTAGCGATGTTATCTGCAGCCTGGCAGCACGGGAAGGGGAGTGGGGACTGGTGAGATCTGGCCCCACGGATGGGGACTGCAACTTCTGTTGAGGAAGGAATGGACCCCAAGCATCCCCAAACAGTCTGTCTGATATGGAGTCCTTGTTGCTGAGACCTATTGCAGTGGTGAGACCAGTCTCAATGAGCGTGGCTCTCCATACAGTCCTTCGGTGCCACAGACCCCAAAGAGAAAGGGACTACCTGTGAGAAAACTCAAAGGCCTCCTGCCCTAAGGCTGAGTGAATGTCCTGCTTTCCAGGGGGGCCTAGATTTATCAGAAGGGCCACAGGGCAAGCAGTAAGGGTGAGCCTGGCTCGTGGCCAGGGTGTAAGCATGGGCTCTCCTTTGCCTCAAACATGCCCACTCTTCTCTTGGAACATCATTAGGTAGACTTGATCCCCTTCAGCCCGTAGGCTGGGAAAACTAGGCAGTCACTTCTGAGCTGAGTACTGCTTCTCCTAGGCCCCATGTTCCAGAGACCCTGTGAGAGCCTTTTTGTTAAGGACCAGCTTCCTGTGGCAGGCTCCCAGTGGCCCGAGGCAGGTATGTGGCTTCATCATATGGGCTTCTGTCCTTTCCTGCAGTTCGCTGGGTCCTTTAGGAACCCGTGGGTGGAGGGGCTGGTGGGTATGCCCTTGAGCATGATACAGCCTCCAGCAAAGGGTCTGAACCTCTAGAGGCACTAGCCTTGTGCCATCTTTCCTGGGACCTGGGGTCAGGGCATGGAGAGAGGAGGACACTGATTCTCCACCCATAGCCCAAAGGTATGAGGTAGCAACATGGGGGCCTCCTCCTCTGTTATCAGGGCACTTATGGAAGGCATTGGGAGTAGCAAAGGAGGACAATGAGACAGACTGAGGCAGGTATCTAGCTGGCCACTACATGGGACCGCATATGGTTGCTCTCAGGGATGTGACTCCTCTGAGTCCTGGGCGGGCTCTGGCAAAGGTAAAAACTTTGAGCAATAGGCAGGCTTAGGCTATGTTCTATCAGGCCTGCAAGCTACCAAGAAATACTGCTGGCTAGCAGGGGCACTGGCAGCTCAGCTGTCAGGACAGCCTGAATATTAACCAAGTTCACACCCAGACTAGCTCTCTGTCAGATTCCAAAGGGGAGAAGGGGTCAGACCTCCGCCCAGCCAACACCAGTGAGATTTTCAGAAAGGTCTTTCCAGAAAATAAATAAAGGAGACTCAAGGGTTTTCCCTAGCTCTGGTATGAATGTACTTCCCTGTTTGTTTATCATCTGCATCACCCCAAACAGTTGGCCCCTTGCCTCTCAGCTGTGTTCCTCTGACAAAGGCAACCAGGATCGGGGTGTGCTTTTGTCTGGAGGCTGCTTCACTCCCATCTCCTGCCAAGTTTCTGGATAAAAAGACTTTGTCCACCCCTCCTGGTGGGCAGCAGAGCCCTCACACAGAGTCCAAGAGGCAGGATGGTGTATTGACAACAACAAAGCTTGCACAGGGTGGGTCAGAGAGCCGCAGATGCCTCAGGCCTCTGCAGGGACAGTAATTTGTGGCAGGTTAACTTCAGTTTATGTTCAAGGCTAATGCAGGGCTGCCATGTTATTTGAAAGCTTGGTTGGGTTTTAAGCATGCCTCTGGAGCCCAGAAGAAAAGCAAGGATCCCCATGTGGAGTATAGTGATGGTGGAGAGAGAATGGAGGCTCTCGGAAAAGGCGAGGTTGAGCCACACGCCCTGGCAACGGGCACAGATAGCCCAAGGCTGGCGGCTTCTGCTGTGTATCTGCAGGACTGAAGGGCAGAGTCACAGCAGCACTTTCCAGAGCTGCCCCTCCATGCTGAGCAGGCTGACACAGACCGCGTGCCGTTTACTTCTGTTCCCAGAGTGGAGATAGTAGACTTATGCTGGGTCCAGTGCCGGGACGCAAGGGGGAAAGCCCGGTCTCTGAGTGCCCCTTCTCCTTCCTTCAGGTCCCTCCGCTCCCATCCTCACCATCCCACTCAAACCCCCTGGGTCTTTTGCTCTGGTTCAGCCTCCAGGGACCACAGAGCCCTCCACCAAGGCCTCCCCACCTATGGTTGCTTTTTCTTTACCTCTAATCTGAGAAGAAAGGATGCTGAAAACATTTTAAGGTTTAGCCCCCCTCAATCCCGTGAGCTCTGAGCTGTAGAGGCTTGATTCCTCCTGAGTATAACCAAGAGATTGGGGAATCCCATCCTTGCCTCACCCCTACTCATATAGTGGCAGCTTGACCCCAGATTCCACAGGCTGGGAATACAGGGGCCCTGGTTCTGCTCATCCCGGATTGTTTGTAAGGTAGATGTTCTATCCAGAAGAGGCAAGCCGAAAAGATAGAGACTACCACCCTCACCCAGTACCCGATTCATAAAGGAGGGTGTCACTCTGAGGGCTGCTTTGCCTGTCACCAGCTCTGGAACAAGGGCTCAGAGATTTTGTCCAGGGGGACAGGTAGTCCACAAGAACAGAGAGCTCTGAAGCTGTCCCCACAGGAAATAACTTCATTGGAAAGAAGTTGAAGAAGAAAAACACTAAACTGTACAGCTCTGAAACTCAACGCATTTCAAGGAGAAGAAATAAAAAGAGTTCCACAGACAGACACATTATGGTAAAACTGCTGAGAGCCAAAGACAAAGGGAAAGTTTTGAAAGCAGCAAGAAAAATAATGACTTGTCATGTACAAGGGAACTTTAATAAGTTTTACATTTGACTTCTCATCGGAAACGATGGAGGCAGGAAGGCAGTGGAATAATGTATTCAAAATGCTGAAAGAAAAAAGTTGTCAAGCAAGAATCTTATTTCTTGCAAAATTATCTTTCAAAAATGAAGACGTTCCCAGATACAAAAACAAACAAAAAGTGTGGGGAGAAATTTTGGTACCGTGTTGCCTTACAAGAAATACTTAAAGAAGTTCTTCAAGAGTAAGTTTTTTTTTAAATACACAACTTACGTTCTGAAAACTAAAAAAACGTCTTTGAAAGAAATTAAAGGAGACCTAAATAAATGGAAAGACATGTCAAGCTCTGTTGATGAAGCAGAAGGCCTAATGTGGGTAAGACAGCAGCACTCCTCAAATTGTTCTGTAGATTCAACACAAAAGGTGTCCAGCATCACTAGTCATTAGGGAAATGAAAACTGAACCATGAGACGCTTCTTAACACCCGCTGGGATGGTTAAAATTAAAATGACGTACAACAAGTATCGGGAGGAATATGGAGAATTGAAACCCTCACTCAGTGCTATTGGGATTATCAAACAGTGCAGCCACTTTAGAAAACAGGGAGTTTCTTGAAACTTAGCAGTTCCACTCCTACGGATATACCCAAGAAAAATGAAAACATATATCCAGGCAAAAATCTTGTACACAAAAGTTCATAGCATCAGTATTCGTAAGAGCTGAAAAGTAGAAACAACCCCATTGTCTAGCAACTGATGACTAGCTAAGTAAGATGCGGTGCACCCATACAACGGTATATAATTCAACCGTAAAAAACAAAAAAGGGGTGATACACGCTAAAACAAGATGAACGAACACTGAACACATTATGCTAAGCGAAAGAAGCCAGTCACAAAATACTACATATTGTATATATTCCACATCTAGAAGATAGATGTCCAGAATCGGCAAATCCTTGGAGACGGCGAGTCTGTTAGTGGTTGCCCGGGGCTGAGGGAAGAGAGTGGGAAGCGACTGCTAATGGGTATGGGGTTTCTTTCGGAGGTGCTGAAAATGTTCCAAAATTAGATAGGGCAATGGTTGCACAACTCTTGGAATACACTGAAACCACTGACTTGTACACATTACAAGAGTGAATTTTATGGCGTGCAAACTGTATTTCAATGAAGCTATTATAAACAAAAGGAATAAAAATGCCAGCTTCCCCCTCCCCGCTCACCCCCCTGCCCGCCCCACCACCACAATGGCCAGGAAATTTCTTGCTTGGTCACAGCAAAGTTATGAAAAAGAAATTGGAGTGGACGTGTGTTCTATTATTAACTACTCCTAGTGTTCCCCTGGAAAGAAAAAAAAGTATAAGATGACACAGTAGAAAGCTAATTTTTCATTCTTAAATGGACTATTGCTAACTTCTCACTCACAGTCATCTCTGAGATGTTACACTTTGTGTGAAAAGGTTTTTTAGTTTTTCGTCATTGACCAGGAAGTTTTTATTTCTAAGAATTGCTGTTGCCTAGTCAGGTTTAAGTGTAACCTGCCTCACTTACTTATTCATGCGGTTTGTTCTAAGTCATGGTTTTGCTGTGAGGACAAAGGCACGAGCTCCGTGGAGACGGAACTACCATTTCATGAGGCCTGAAATGTGTCAGACACTGTGTCAAACACTCCACTTATATTTCCTGTCCTGTGCTCACAACTCCAGGAGGGTTTTGTGGGCTTTTTTAAAGATTTTATTTATTTATTTGACAGAGACAGAGACAGAGAGAGCACGAGCTGGGGGTGGGGGAGGGGCAGGCAGAGGGAGAAGCAGGGTCCCCGAGGAGCAGGGAGCCCGATGCGGGGCTCCATCCCAGGACCCCGGGATCGTGACCTGAGCCACTGAACCACCCAGACACCCACCCAGGAGGGGCTATTATTTTCCACCTTTGAAGATGAAAAAGGAGGCTGATTCAGTGCCTCAAGTCACACAGCCAGAAAGTGGCAGAGCCCAAAAGAGCCTGTGTTCTTTTCCAACATCAGGCTGCTTTCTGGAGTTCTTAGTTCTACGGAGATCACAGGGGTGATCTTATCGTCATGGTCCTTCGATGGCTTTGGTAAAGGCTAAAACTGCTAGACTGGCTAGTTGGAGAGTTCAAGGTTGAGGGTGATTTTCAAAGGTGTGATACCTCGCATTTCCCAAACTCATTTTCCGTTACACCTGATTGTTCAGCGTTCAGCGTTCATGCATCAACAATTCGTGAAGAATCCACCACGTGCCTAGCCTCGTGTACGCGTTAGTTATCTAAAATGATTACCTGAATGAGTTCAGGTTTTACAGCTCCGTTCACGTGGAGGAGGATGAGGAGGGGTGCCTCTTTTCCTGTCTAGCCAGAGAGCAAGGGCACAGTGGCCCAGAACAGGGCCTGCCCCAGGGAGGACAGCTGGGCTCCTGCATGCACATACGCACACCTGATCTGTCCTGAAAGGTATGCTTGACCTTGAGCTTTGTGGAGGTAGCAACCATGTCTGCTTTGTGCCCACACAGAGTCTGGCCCAGAGCAGGTGCTCAATGACGGCTGAATAAATAAGCGATTCCTTTTACCCAAATCCACTAGAACTTGGGCTGGTTGTTTCATTGCTCTGGGCCTTCATTTCCTCATTTGCAAAATAGGGATAAAGAGAGTACCCATTTCACATGGCGACCTTGAGATCTCATGAGATAATACAAGGCACACAGTGAGCACCCAACATACAATAGTTATCATTTCTGTTATTACTGCTAAGTGTCATGAGAGGCATTCTCTTCTATGCCGAGAGTGACCTCCCATCTTCTGTTACCTTGTGACCTGGGTTTTTGTTTCTTAAAGCAAAGCCAAAGGCCAGTTGGCCTTTGTGCAATTTTGGTTGCACAAAGAGCTCTCTCTGCTGTGTTATGGAATGTGGGTCTAAGACCCTGAGGATGAGACAGACACAGTAACCCTGGGAAGGCATTTCCAGTGCCCCCACCTGCACAGCCTGCGGCCAGTTAGTTCCCACAATCTCCACTCTCTGTCCAGTGTGTGTGTGGGGGGGGAGGGGATCGTGTTTTAGAAATGTGAGCGCTTGACCTTAAAGCACAGCTCCAGAGCGATGCCAGCCAGCTCCTCACCAGACTGTCCACCACAAGCCTCTGAGCAGACCACAAGGACATATGTCTGTGTGTACATGAGTGTATGCATACGTGCAGAGACCCAAGGGACAGTCCCATCTTATTTACGAAAAGATTGTCTTCCACTGGGTCTACAGTGTCATTGTTAGCCATAGGGAATTCTCTGGGCTCTGGCTAGTGGGACCCCAAGACACACCCCTCAAATCCCAAGGGGTTGGTCACAGGTAGGGCCTGGCCTTCACTAGAATAACCCCATGGAGAAAAGGGCCCTTCTTCAGGCTGGCAGCTGATTGACCAGACTGCAGTCCCATGAGTTACAGCTGGAACTTGTCTGCCAATCCTCTGTCCTATTACTAGGTCCTTTGCAGCTTTCCAACAAGATTATTTGGGCACAGTGACTCCTCAAGAGAGGGCCCAGCCTTGGAACCAGCCATGCGTAGCTATAACATCAGCTGCCTTCCCCTGTCGGGTATGAGCAGGACTTCCAAAACCCGACAGCACCCTCCATAAGCCTGGGACTGGGGCTCCATGTGGCTATGTCCTGTGCCACATGATGCTGATAGGGGCCTTCTGGGGCCGTCTTTAGGGAGCAAGAGGGACCTAGAGCCATGGCTGCATCGGCTCCAGTAGGTGAGCAATGGGGAGCAAGCCCATACCTCATCCTTCCTGGCACCCCACTTCAGAACTTGCCCTGCTCCATTCCCCAAAGTCACCACGCTCAATCCACTATGAGGCCATCTTTATGGGCCTGCAAACCATGCAGTCCCACAGGCCCTCACACTTGGTTGTAATGCTCTGCTATTGACGTCTTGAAATTCTTCAGAATTTTTGAACGAGGGGTCTTGCATTTTCTCATTGCACTGGGCCTGCAAATTCAGCAGCCAGTCCTGCTCACTACTCTTGCCATGTAATCCCTGGCTCGGTATCTGACAGTCTTCCTCTTTCCTTTCTGTCTTTAAGTCCCATTTATCCTACCCTAAGGCAAAATCCTGACAGAAAAATACTCAAAAAACCACAAAGGAAAACACATTCTTTTGGAAGAGCTTTTCTACTTGACTGCAGAGGGAACAGTGATAGTGGATAATAGACACAGGGATACCCCTACCACGTGTGAGATTTTCTTAGCTCTGTCCAGCAGTAAAGGTTGTGGTAACAGTTTTTTAACCCAGTCCTAGCATCTTCCTTGTAGCGGATGGTATTTAATAAGCTCATTTGTCTGACTTAAGAGTTCTTGCCCAAAGCATAACATGGGTAAAGACTAGTTCTGAGGCCTGAATTGGTATCTAGCAAGTCTATGTACTTGCTATGACTTCAGACAAACACTAGTCTCAGAGCCTCAGTTTACTCTTTTTTTCAAGATTGATTTATTTATTTATTTATTTATTTATTTATTTATTTATTTATTTATTCGAGAGAGAGAGCGCGCGCAAGAGAGCACATGAGTGCGGGGGGAGAGACAGAGGGAGAGGAGGAGAGAGAGAATCCCAAGCAGGCTCCATGCCCCCCACAGAGCCCTATGCAGGGCTCGATCCCACAACCCTGAGATCATGACCTGAGCCAAAACCAAGAGTCCAAAGCTCAACCAACTGAGCCACCAGGTGCCCAAGTCTCAGTTTACTCTTATACGAAACAGGCAAAACAACATGTTATGAGGCTTTGGAGTCTCAGTTGCTAATCTCTCTGTGTGTTGGGGCAGATTCCAAGCTCTTTTCTGACACTTCAGCCAGTGATTTTTGGAAGTGGGTGTGGCCATCACTTCAGGTACATGTCTTGTCTATGCCTTCCGACCCATGGCGCGGCAGGGCACGGGAATCCGGGCATACAGTTTTGTGGGGTTTGTGCCCTTTCCCCCAAAGCCCATTCAGGACCCCCAGCTGAAGCAACCGTACTGGGGGTATGGTCTCCAATTATGCCTGAGGAGAAGAGAGCCGAGCGCCTGGCCCGCTCTGTTTTCCCCCCGCAGAGCTGTGCTTCGGCATTCTGCCTGTAGCCAGCATTGTGGGCGCCAGGAGAGGCGGCCTCATGAATCTTGTTATTGTCCTTAGGACGGGGGTATTCTCAAGGACATTATCCTCAACGTCATGGCATGACCCCTTTGTGGAAGGAGGTATATAGGAGCGACTTCTCTCAGGTCCTAGTACTTAGAAAAACTAGCTTCTGCAGAACGAGTTTAACACTTTGCATAAAACAGGGATCGTGGGAGCTGAGCCGCTGGAATCCTCGGAGCTTGGCAAGCAGGCAGGCCTCTGGGCAGGACGGCTCGTTGTCAGTCTTATCCTTGGCTTGGTTATTTTGCAATCCCTCCTCCCCTGTGCTGTTTGCCCTCATTCCTTAGCGTTTTGTTTTACACTTTTCTCTGGTCCGTGTCCTTAGAAACACCGCTCTCTGCTACAGAGTGAAGCGTTGTATAAACATGCAAATTCATTTTTTAAATCTATTTCAGGGAAGTTGTGAGGATTAAGAACTGAATTGCTTCATGAATGTCATGTTTTATCATAGGATTTCTCTCATCTATGGAACATAAGAACTAGGAAGATTGGTAGGGGAAGAAACGGATAAAGAAAGGGGGGTAATCAGAAGGGGGAATGAAGCATGAGAGACTATGGACTCTGAGAAACAAACTGAGGGCTTCAGAGGGGAGGTGGGTGGGGGAATGGGATAGGCTGGTGATGGGTAGTAAGGAGGGCACGTATTGCATGGTGCACTGGGTGTTATACGCAACTAGTGAATCATCGAACTTTACATCAGAAACCAGGGATGTACTGTATGGTGACTAACATAATATAATAAAAAAATTAAAATTAAAAAAAATAATAATAAAAATAAAAGTAAAAAAAATGAATGTCATGGAAGCAGCACCACTGCCTACTGGAGGTGGGATTAGATAGGAGGCAGGGGCTTTTTTTTCTAGACTGGATCAGCGTGCTACACTATACATTTATATATATATAATGAAAGCTCACTGAACACATTTTGAAATTTTTGCAACCTCCCTTGAGATTTTGCTGACTTGACTTAATTGAAGAGCTGAGACCTGACATTCTGGCTGAAGCCCTCACTTTATGGATCCACCAGCAGGGACTTGTTAGGGCTACAACAGCCCACAGGCCTTTGTACGGGAGGAACCACCCTTCTGGGAAGGCTGGGTGGGAAGGAGTGTAGAGGGAGATAAAGAGCGCTGGAGATGTGTAGATACCCCATCTCCTCCCCCACCACACAGTGGGCCCTGAATTCAGGTCCCGGGCTTGGCCTGTGGTGCGAATGGAGCAGGGAGAAGAGGGTTTTCTGGAGCAGGCTGTTCAGAAGGTATCATCACAGACCACTCGCACCCTTCAACAAGGCAGAGGAAACTTCTACGCTTGGACCAAGTGACCAGGCCTTCTGCCCTTCCCCTTGGGAGTTTCAAACACCTTCCCTCCATCCTTGGTTACCTTCTGAAGCAGAAACACTACCTTGCTTCATACCGCTTCACAGCTGACGGGTCACCAGTTACAGCCGTGGCCTCACTAGCTTCTCGATATGTGACGCAAGCAGAGAGCTGAGGTATCACTCTCCCTTACCCTCAGAAGAGGAAGGTGGGTCTCAGGGAGGACAGCGACTTGCCCCAGTAAGTGGCAGAGTCAGGAGTCAACGCCAGGGCTGTGAGGTCTATGCTCTGAGCACAAAGTCAACAGCCTGTCACAGGGAGGAGGGAGGCTGTTCGCGCTGCCATGCGAATACTCCCTCAGTGCTGGGCTGGGGCTGGGGCTGGGCCTGCTGGAGGGCTGGGCTCACACTTCATGTTGTCTTCTCTGGCAGTGGAATCTAGTGTGTGATGATGATTGGAAGACGCCCCTCACCTCTTCCCTGTTCTTCGTGGGCGTGCTGCTTGGCTCCTTCGTGTCCGGGCAACTATCTGACAGGTAAGGAGGCCGGGAGGGAGAGGAGAGGAGGTGCAATAGGGCCCCTTGTCAATTCACTGCCTATCTTGGAGTTGGGCTGAATTTAAGGTATTTCAACCCAGGGAAAGAGAGTCCCCTCACACCAACAAGTCAGTGAAAGGAGGAGCCATGATGTCTCCCTCAGCCCCTTGCTGGAACCCTCTTTTGTTCATTTCTCCCAGCCTTATGCTGTCAGGGCTTTGGCCTAGAGTCTGGAGGAGGCAATGGCTCCACGTGAAACTGGTCCTTATAGCACCAAACCTCTCAAAAAAAAAAATCACCACTGCCTCCCCCTCCCACCCCTAACTCTGACACGGGATCTGTCCAGAATCAGCCATCAGGCAGAGTAAGGGCCAGACAGTGAGTACCCACATCGCTGCTGTGGGTCAGGCCTAACCCGTGCTGGTTGTGGGCCTCCTGGAATGCAGAGTCTAGAGGAGACAGCACCCCAGCTCCAGGAGAAGTGCCCCCGCTGGCCCCTGTTCTAAGGGGCCCGGAGCAGGAAGGTGAGAGTGCTAAATAGCAGTGTTGGGAAGGCTTCGCAGAGGAGGTGCCTGTCCCTCCTCCCGTTACAAAGTCCCGAGGGACCGCAAGCCCACCAGCCTGAGACCTGATTTTGGAAAATGAGGTAGGAGACAGTTCTGCTCACACCTGTGCTCCATTCCACCCACTGGTCACTATCAGAAAGTGAAACGAAGACTGAGGCTAACTCCCGTGTCATGGGTACTGCTCAGAGCTGTGCTTCCCGGAGAGGGTTCCCTTGTAATTCTGTTCGCACAGTAGACTCACCTGGGAAAACTGTTTAAATCCCAATACCCAAACTGCGTGCCAGAAAATGAGACTCTCAGGAGGTGGGCTGCTGGCCCCAGCGTGTTTTGGCACCAGGGGATTTCAAGTGCGGCTCAGGTTGAATACTGCTGCCATAGAGGGGGCCTTCATCCTGGATTGACAGAATTCCCATATTGCTGATATTAGAGGTCTCTGCAATCTGCACTTACCCATTTTCCAGAAATGTGGTGGCAGCTTCTACCTGGGGCTTGTTCTAAGGAGCAGATTTCTATGGGGACCTTGCATGAGCTGCTTTGTGCTTCTGAGATATGGGGCCTCTACAGAAGTTTTAGAATCTCAAAAGGCACCTTCTGGGCAGATGGACGCCTGAGATATCACCAAGGAAGAACTGAGGAGGATGAGACAGGGAGAAAAGTCTGTTCCAGCCCTGAAAACAAAACAAAGTCTGCCACGATGTGTGACTCGGGGCTCGCCAAGTGCCCTGAGTTACAGCTGCTGCGGCCGCGTGTGCCATGTTCTGTGCTCTATTCTGCAGGTTTGGCAGGAAGAACATCCTCTTCGCAACCATGGCCGTGCAGACTGGCTTCAGCTTCCTGCAGATTTTCTCCATCAACTGGGAGATGTTTACCGTGTTATTTGTCATTGTCGGCATGGGCCAGATCTCCAACTATGTGGTGGCCTTCATTCTAGGTAGGAACAGTTTCTAATCCTCAGAGCTTCTCCTTCCAACCCTCTGAGAGGCCTGGGAAGGGGGTGGTCCCCTGAAGAGGGCATAGGGAGTGCTTTTAGCACACAAGGAAGCACCTCGCCCCATGGGCTGTGCCTCTAAAACAGGATCAACCTCCGATATCCATGTGTTGGGGAGGGGGCTGTGGTCTCAGGTTCTTTGATCTGGTCACAGGCAAGGCAGGTGCTCTCAGGGAGCCCGCTCTGTGCTGGGCTCTGAAATGTGATGGTGAACAGAAGCTGGAGCTGATCAGAACCACCCACACAATAACTGAGACACATTTCAGGAACACGGCTTGGGAAAGGCACAAAGTTGGGGTGTTGGGGGAGGAGCCACCTAGAGAAGTCTTTGATCTGAGTTGTGAAAGCCTGGAACTTCTGCCTGGGCCAGAGAAAAAGTGTTTCTGGCAGCTGTGCATGGCCCATGGAGGGACTTAGGGCAGTTGGTGTGGCCGGTACACAGGGGGAGGAGGCAGGTGCTGACAGGAGTTCAGTGCCGGGTCTGCCATCACTGGGTAGGACTGGTCTCACCCTGAGTCACAGCGCACCCCAGAGCTTATCAGCTGCGTGCAGGATAACATGCTCTGTTGATAGGAGTCCGGTCTCCTAGCTGCAGCCTTGCTTCTGGAGTATCGGGCAGCATGAAGGGGACACACAAGCTAAAGGACATGAGGAGGCCCCTAGCGCCCTCACCAGCGTTTCCTGGGAGCTCCAGCAGCCCGGCCAGGGTCACCCACAGGAGCAAGCGTCCCCAACATGCTCTCTGTGCCAACCTGCTCTCTGACCAGCTGAGGGTGGGGGGAAATGAGGGCCACCTCTGGGACAACAGACCCAAATTCCCATAATCTCTCATGTGATGGTCTATCCTTATTGGCTCAGTGCTGGCCTAGTTTGTCCCTACTGTCACAGTAAAATTATTAATGGTGCCCTTTTATTGTCAGTCTGGCAATTCTTCCTGTCTCAAAAGTCTAAATCTGTTAAGATGGGTTCTGATCGCTTTTAGGATTCTGAGTGACTCACTAGCTTTGGAGATGCTGTGTTCTCTTAGTTGAGGAGGTATACACTCCCTGCGGGGTTGCCAAGTTGCGATGACTCACATTCCACTCCTTTAATCATTTGTGAAGAGCTCCTCGCCACAGCCAAGGTGTCGGAAGGGGGGTGAGAGCATGCTGAAGCCACGTGGGCCCAGCAGTTAGCACCCTCTTTAGCAGGTGCCAGCAGGAAGGGGGCCTCTCTCTTCCCTGCGGGGAAGGAGGGCAGCCAGATGTTCTCAAAGAAGGTCCTTTGTGTAGACGACACAGAGCTTCAGGCCAGTGGTGCTAGAAACTAGGGATTAGAGGCAGTTAGGTTGGAAACTGCAAACTCCTCATGACTGATGGCCCCAAGGACACAGGGCTCTTGAGTAAAGCCTATTTGTTCTCATAGGCAAAATCTCCCAGAATCCATCTTCCTAGTGGTAATCCTCCCTAAACCTGAAAAGTCCAATTTATGGCTCTGCTTGGGACAGACACATACCACCATAGAGACACATACAGACACATACGGGACTGAACAGGCCTCCTCAAAACAGGGGATTCTGCCTGAGGCCAGCAGACCCCTTTAAGCAGGACCTAAAGGACCATCTGAAATGGGAGGGCAGAAAATCATAGAGAAACCCCATCATTAGGATTGGGAGCCAGAAGGGGTTTGTGCCCGGCATGCATCCCCCAGGTTCTACTGACTGGCCAGGGTTGAGTGCTTCCTTTCCAAGGGGGCACAGGATGCTTCTGGGGCCTTGGAACCTCTGCTATATGAGGGGATGAGGCTGGGAGAGCCCACCCCAGGCCTCCTGCAGGGAAGTCCTGCCCCCTGGCGCTGACCCTACAACCTGCTCCCCTCCCTGCTCCCCACGCCAAGAAGAATGATAGGGCCAAGAGGAAAGTAAGATCTTGTAAGATCCGTCAGATCCCAGATTTACAAGCCAGGCATCAGGGAGCTGGATGCTGGGTGCCGCAGGCTCCCCATCAGCCTGGGTCCCGGAGCCTCCCTGGCTGTCGTTTTACTCCACTGTGCTCTAGGAAACTGCTGACCTTTCTGTCCTTGTATGAGACTCTTTGTGTTGCGTTCTCAGGTTTGGACATTTAAGAATGTCACTGAACACCTACCCGCCCCCGCTGGAGCAGGGGACTCTGGAGTCCGGGCCCAGGGCGGGCGCGGGCGCCAAGTGCGAGCGCTGGGCGGCGCCCGGCTTCTCCGCAGAGCAGCAGCGCCCTCTGGCGTCCCGGGGCTAAAATGTGAATTCTGGGTTCTGAGTAGAAGGAAAGCTTGGGGTCTGGGCCTTTTTCTTTTGCCCTCTGGCTCTAGGGAAGGGATGGCAAGACTCTGCGACAATAATCTCATTTTAAGGGACTTCACATTAATTCAGGAAGCTGAACTATTTCCATTCTCAAAACGACACAGAAACAGATCCTTTCCTTGTTCTACATTTTAAAAGTTATAAAACTTGCCAGAGTCATAGGAGACAAGAAAAGGGAGGGCAGAAACAGTGCTAGCCAAAGGAACATAAAGTGAATTTACCTGGTAGCGAGACCCCTGCCAAAACGACGCTGGTTTAGGAGGGAGGAAATGACCACTCAGGACCAATGACGGCTGACCTGCGTGGACTCCACCTCCCCCCGCCCCCCGCCCCCGCCATCTCCCACTGTTTCCCAGAAATAGTGTCTCCCAGCGGTCCCTGGCCTTCTGGGTAAAATGCCACAGGCTCCTCCTTTATCCCTCATAACTACCTGATCAAATTTATTTTGCAGTTAACTGCCTTCCTGTCTTGACCGATCTACTAATTCAGTATTTTCCTGGTACTGCTAACATCAGCTTCCTGTGCAATGTTTGTGCCAGCATGCTCACCTGTTTAAAACTCTGCTTCCTCTCCTGTCTAGATGTGTGCTTCCTTTCCAAAAGTATGTAACTGATGGCATCCTCCTTTATAACTCTGGCTACCAGAAGACTCAGGCAAAATTGAAATTTAACTCTGTCAATCGTGCGGTCTTTGTCAGCCATGTATTTTTAAAGTGTTTTTAAATTGAGATACAATTTGCATACCATACTATTCACTCTTTTAAAATGTGTAGTTTAGTGGTCATTAGTATATTTGCAAAGTTGTACAACCATCAACTCTTTCTAACTCCAGAACATTTTCATCACCTCCCCAAGAACCCTGTACCCGTTAACAGTGCCTCTCTGTTCTCCTTTTTTCCTAACCCCTGGCAACCACTAATCTGCTTTCTGTCTGTATGGTTTTATCTACTCTGGACATTTCTGATAAGTGGAAGCACACAACCTGTGGCTTTTGCGACTGACTTCCCTCACTTGCTGTTTTCAAGGTTGGTCCATACTATAGCGTGAATCCCTATTCCATCGAATGGATTTACTACATCTTCTTCATCCATACATCAGTTGATGGACATCTGGGTTGTTCCCACTTTTTGGCTATCAAAAATAATGCTACTATCAACATTTGAGGACAGGTTTTTTGTGGATATGTGTTTTCACATCTCTTAGCTATGTACGTAAGTGGAGTCGCCTGGTCATATGGTAATATGGTCATATGGTAATTTTATATTTAATTTATATTTAATTTAATTTAATTAATATTTAATCATTTAAGGAACTGCCATACTGTTTTTCAAGGGGATGAGTTGCATATTTTTTGTTCTTTCCTCCAAGGTAGAACTTTTGCCTTTCTACGTATTTTACTTTAATGTTACCATTACCTTAATGTGTTCAAATTAAAAGGTACCTCAGAGACTTCAAGGGATGAAATGGGATATAAATACATTAAGAGGACGTAGAGATTTGCTGGCACCCCTTGCTTGCACTGTACTGTGTGAAGAAAGACATTTTGGAATACATGCAGAGATAGCAAGGGTTACTTTTAACTAGAATGATCTCTTTAGGTTCATGAGAGGAGAGAGGAAGGCCTGAGTAGGGGAATATCTGTTAATTTGGAGAGAGTTCTCAGTATTTTCAGGGAGCAAAGAGAGGTTCTGTTGTCTTCCATTGGGTCTTTTGGTCAAAGGCACTGTACTTTCTTCATTCTTCTGACATTCAGCACATTTCAACTGTTTGACCAGGATAAGAGAACTAGCTATTCCTAAGCATCTACCACATGCCAGATGCTCTACTAGGCTCTTTACACATGGTGTCTCAGTCCTCGTAATAAAGACCACCACGAAGCAGGACTTAGCAAAGTCACTCTAGTAACAGATGAGTGTCAAGGAGCCCAGGATCTCTGCAGATGCCTCTCTGCACATGGCCTCTCTACTCACAACCCAGGGCCCCTGGGTCCTACCCCATAGACTGGCAACGGTAACATCTTCTTCTTTCTTGAGCGGTGGTCTGGTGGGGTCTGCTGCAGGCTTCTGTTGGTCATTCATGGAGGAGCAGGTCCTGCCTTCATGTGGAATGGATCCGGTGGTTCCTGGGATGACGACCAGAGAAGGGCCTTGATCAATGTGGACGCAAGCCTAGCCCTCTCCGAGTCACTCCCTCTTGGAGAGAGTGTTTGGATTGGGGTGGTAGTGACAGGCAATGGACAAACACTCTTGATCAGGACATGCCCGTCTGACTTAGATGACAGAATTCACTCCCAAGAGTCACTCCAAGGCCCAACCAGACCAAGACCAACCAGGAGCAAAACCGTGGGGGGTAAACAAGTCCGGGACAGGCATTCCCAGCCAGCAGAGCCAGAAGTCACTGCCGTCATCTCCTGGGCAGACCATGGAAGGTTTGCAGGAGTCGGGGCTCCTCTTCTAGTGCTCCTCAGAGAGGGCTGGTTGGCTGTCAGTTGGTTCAAAGACCAGCCCAGGAAGGGAACGCGCAAATCCTCACTTCTTGAAAGGAGGGCATGGCCTGACCCATCTCCCGTCAATGTCTCCCTTAGGAATCTCAGTTGAAAGACTGCTTGATAAGGCCCAGGTTTTGCCTCCAGGTGATTTTTTTTCTAGAAGGTATCCATAGTTCAAACAGATAGGGCTTAAATCCTTGCTGCCCCACTTACTACCTATGTGTGAATTGAGGCAATTTCATTCAACTCTTTAAGTCTCCGCTGATCATGTGTAAAACAGAAGTAATATTAGTTCTTTTTTTTTAAGATTTATTTATTTAGAGAGAGAGAGAGCAAGGGGGAGGGGCAGAGGGAGAGAGAGAAACTCAAGCAGACTCCCCAGTGAGCATGGAACCCAATGTGGGGCTCCCTCTCATGGCCCTGAGATCATGACCGGAGCCGAAAACCAAGAGTAAAACACTTAACCGACTGCGCCACCCAAGTGCCCCAGAAGTAATATTAGTTCTCGCGTAATTACTATGAAGCTTCAAAGAGACGATGTATGTAGACACTTAGTCTAGGACCTGGCTCAAAGGGCCCGCTCAAAAACAAATGTTAGCTAGGAAGATGATGATGGCGATGACGACGATGATGATGGGTCAGGAGGGTGGTTGTCTAAAAGTCAGAGGACAGGAAGTTGTGCTAACAAGGAACTCTCCGGGGTCGTGCCATCCATGTGGCTTCCCAGAAAGGCAGAGGGGTAGATTTAAAAGGCTCTGTCCCCGTCGGGTACTGTGCAAAGTCAGAACAACTCTGTTCTGGCCTAAGACCCGAGCTTAGAGATGGAGGTTATCTAGGAATCCAGTGGTGTCTCTTCTCTCTCTTCTCTTATCAGGGTCATGGAAGCATGGGGGAGCTCCCTTGGCCTCATGATTCTACCAGATTCTCACTTGGTCCTGTACACTCGCTCTTTCCTCAACCAAATCCTCTGCTGCTTCCCTTCTGAAACTCTGCTTAGGAACAGAGCGCCCCCCATTCATTTCCACATCACGATAATGACAGCCAAAGTGTTTACAAACACGGCATGGTGAGTCTGCCTCTGGAATGGTGGAGGGTCATGACTGAGGTAAGAAAAGATCTGGAAATAACACTCATGATCCTCAAAAAAGGCAGGCCCTGTCTTTGGAAATTAGTGGAGAGGCTGAAAAGTGCCCTAAGTGGTTAGGCCTAGGACTGCCCGCAGTCTGGAATGGGAGAAGCACACATTATTGGCCATTTCTGTCAGGCTGGTTTTTAGAAATTGTTGTTCAGGAGAGAACCACGGAGGCACACCTCTCAGTTATGATGAGTGAGGAAGAAATGGGCAGGGGATAAGGAACAAGTCGGCGGTGAGAATGGGAAACTAGCCAAAATGATAGACCCATGAACAATGGGGGGAGCATTGACCACCCTCCACCCACACAGTCGTTAAGTCTATATATAACTTTTTGGCTCCCCCAGAACTTAACTACTAATATAGCGTATTGTTGATCAGAAGCCTTACTGATAATGATGTGGGAAACAAAGGCGGAAGAAAAATTATTAAATTTCCTTACTACTTACAGCCCATTGACAAGTCCCTGAAACAGGCAGAGTGACGTTCCTCTAGGGACTCAGCTGCCCCGATGTTGACACTTTGCTAAGGGCAGAAGGCAATCCTAGCCCAAACCACCCCCTGCCCCAGGATCCTATAAGTCTAATTTAACATATAAAAATTTCTTTGGAAACTTCCTTTATCTCTAAACCCCCCAAGATACGTGTTGGCAATCACCCCCGCAAGCATATGGCCCATCGATATACATCTGAAGGGTCTCATGACTAAGGTTTTATTAGATGGTAATAAATGACCTCTTCTCAACAATAGCTAGCCCCCTCAAGGTTCTGGAAACCTTGCTTCCAAATTCCTTAGAGACTTACACTATCCCAAACCCCCTCGAAACTTTAAAGTATATAATGGGCCACTCCTCGTGACCCCAGGGCATCTCTTTCTGCCCACAGGTCCGGTCCGTGTGCTTTAATAAAATCACCTTTTTGCACCAGAGACATCTCAAGAATTCGTTCTTGGCCGTCAGCTTCGAACCCTAACATTCTTTCCTACATCAGTAACATACACAGTCGATGAACACATATTTGTATGTTATATGTATTCTATACTGTATTCTCCAAAGAAAATAAGCGAGAGAAAAGAAAATGTTATCATGAAGAAAACACATTTACGGCACTGTACTGTATTTATTGAAACAAAAAATCCTTGCATAAGTGGACCCACGCACTGCAGTAATCATACCGCTCCTCTGGAATTAGCTCTTAATTCCTCAGCCTGTGCTCAGGGCATGGAAACACAACTGAGAAAATATCTCCTGAAAGACAAGCCTGGATGGTCCTTGGAATGGTCTGTTTTGTGTTTCCTGGGCTGCTTTTTTGTAGCAGTGGGAAGATCTCAAACTGAAAGCAGAGCTGTTGCCATTGGCCAGATCTCTGACTCAGGGGCCAAGGACCAAGAGTGGACTCTGGAAAGGGCCCGGAGCTCTGTGACAACAGAGGGGCTTGTTCTTGGACTCTCCCATTGCAACCGGGAGCTCCAAGAGGCAGGCAAGCTCTCTGGAAGACCTGTGGTGCTGAGCAGAGCAAGAGCCAATGGCCAGCTGTGTGTCTTGTCCCAAAACAGGGCCCAATACCAGGCAATTTTGGGCCTTGGTGGTGTTCTGGGAAAGCTCTGTTAAGCTCCCTGGGTGTGTGGCCGACTCTAGAGCTGCCACCTGCTGGGCCAGCAAAATAGCTCCTCCTTTCTTTCCTTGGTCTGAGTAGACTATGTGTGTGCCTGGGGCTGATCTCTGGGTGCAATGTGGCTACAGGGAATTCAGCCCTGGGTGTCTGCGGAGGGGTGGGGGTGGGGGTGGCTGCTCCTCGTACCTCAGAGTCAGCTGGATCCTATTTATCATTTCTCAGGGCTCAAGGGTGGCTAATGGTGTCCTAACACGACACTGTTAACGATAAACTGTCTACTGTTTCCCGAGACCCCGTGTCTGTTTGTTTACAGTGGGGAACCGTGGGAAAGGCTACATGCATCATGACCCCACAGAGCCCTTCAGAAGAGCCCCCACTGTCTCCCAGAACACCCTGGGTGCTTAATTTGGAAGCAGGCATTAGAAGAGACGACCTCTCAGGGCTGGGCATGAGACAGCCTTAAAAAGATAAATCTGTGGCTCCTTGAAAATCTCATGCAAACTCATCCCTCTCTAAGGTGACAAGTCTTGGGTCGCTTCCCACTTTCCTTCACCCTGATCACGCCTCCTCTGGGCCCTAAGGCAAAGGCCTTTTCCCTTTTCTGAGTAACTGCAGCTCAAAATCTAACTGCCAGGTAATGATGTAAAACGGCAAATATTACAGTGAGTTAAAATGCTAATACTCCTCCCTTGTTTTGAACAGGAACTGAAATTCTTGGCAAGTCAGTTCGTATTATATTCTCTACGTTAGGAGTGTGCACATTTTTTGCAGTTGGCTACATGCTGCTGCCACTGTTTGCTTACTTCATCCGAGACTGGCGGATGCTGCTGCTGGCGCTGACGGTGCCCGGGGTACTGTGCATCCCGCTGTGGTGGTGAGTGTGGCTCGGTCCCAGACAGCCCCTGCCGCGGGCCAGCACGCCCGGAGCCGGTGTCTGCTGCTGGCCCCCGTGCCGGCTCGCCCGTTCTCGGACTCGCGGTGCAGCTGGCTGAGGCCGGGGCTTCCGAGCCCAGAGCTTGGGTGCCTCGTTGCGGGGGGCTCGCTGCGGGTGGGCTGTGTGCTGCGGTCTGCGGTCTGCTTCTCCACGGTCCCACGGGGCACCGTTCTCAGGCAACCCGTGCCCACAGAGGCCCACCCCGCTCCTGTCCGCTGTTGGTGGTTGATGTTGTTGGTGGAGATGGTCCTGGTGGGTTTTGTTGTTTCTAACTCTGCCCCTCCTCTGCTCTTCTGACACTTTTCTCTCTCTAGAAATCCCTTTCACCTTATGGATTCAATTAATGTAATGTCCTCAAGCTTTCCTATCATGGGGAGATGAGCATCTAGGATGTGCCTGTTTTTCTGCTTTGTCTTTTTTTTTTTTTTAAGATTTTATTTATTTTTTTGTCAGAGACAGAGAGAGCACAAGCAGGGGGAGCGGCAGGCAGAGGGAGAAGCAGGCTCCCCGCTGAGTAAGGAGCCCAATGCGGCCCTGGATCCCAGGACCCTGGGATCGTGACCTGAGCCCAAGACATTTAACCGACTGAGCCGCCCAGGCATCCCTCTGCTTAGTCTTGATGGGCGAGAGAATTATTTTCGTATAATCAATTGTTAGAGAAATGTTCTCTCCTTCCTCAGTCCTGCCACCCAATTTTGACACATCAGTGTGGGATTAACCAAGTTTGGAGAGACTGGCCCCAGTTTCACCCAAATTGATTATGCGGGAAACTTCAGGTGAGAGAAGAGATTAGAATAATGGAATAACGTCCCAGTTGCACCTTCTTTTTGGGGATCTTCCCATTTCTTTGTTTTTTGTTTTTGTTTTGGGGTTTTCTTCCTCCCATATTCAAGCAAGAGGAAAAGGGATTGCTTCTATTGGTGGTTCTCTCTCTCTCACTAATTCTTCTTCGTTTGGTTTGGTTTCATATCAATATCAAATCTCCCAGCAGTGACAGGTTTTACCGAACTGCTTGATCTCCCTCTGCTTACACACAATGAAAGTTTCTTTGATCATTTTTTAAAAACTCGTGATTTAGACTAGCCCTCGTGGTTCCCTGTCCTTTGTACACAGCCTAGGAATTTGCCTTGCCTAAAGGTCCTTTATCTTGCTACAACTGTTAGACAGTCTTAGAGGCTGGCAGGCAGCACATTTTGGCCTTGTTGGACCAGTTAGCTCAGGTTGGACCACTCCCAGTTACTGTCTTGTTATCATGTCTAAGACCGCTATCGTTTTTCTTGGCATGGATGTGCCTGAGAGGAGAAAGCACTTTTTCCTTAGTTCCCTGGAATTTGAAAGACAATGTGTTAAGGGTTAGATACTATTCGGATTTGGAGGTTTCCTCTGCAACCCAGTCTGAGGGTCAGGAAAAATTATGGTAAATAAGGACAGGCCATTAACTACACAGCTCTGTCTCCAAGGAAGCACCCCAGATTTACAAGAACAGGGCTGTTTTGTGGAATGAGAGCCATCATCATCATCATCATCATCATCATCACCAACATCAGCTTTGTCACATCTTCTGACCCTCTTTCCACAAATCCCTTGCTGACTGGATTTACTGTAAAAGGTGTTGGTGACCAGAGGTTCTCTCAAAACACAAGACAAGATTATTGAAAGGTTATTTTCTGCCTTCTCAGATGAATGATGTTATTAATCTATGATCCCTGGGTCTAGTTGCCATTTTGGCCGAAGAGACCAGTACTTCTAAAATATGTTATAACCAACCTTATTACTGTATGATTCTATCAGAGAGAGAGAGAGAGAGAGAAGGCGAATAAAAATAAAAGGGCCCTGACTGACTATAAGAGATGAATAGGGATCTTAATTTCTAGGGCTTGGACCTTTGCTTCAGATCCCAATATTGCAGCAAGGAACAACTCTGATAGGTCAGCCCCTTTGCTTTCCAGTAAAGACAGTCCATCCCATGAGGAGCTGCCTTATTCTTGCCCTAAGGAGTGTTCTTCCTTCTGTTGCCCCCGGGCTCACTCGGGAGCGCTCCGGGCTGTGGGCACACTGTACCAGGGACAGGACTGCCCCAGAACGGAGGGCAGCCCAGGGCCAGCACTACGAAGCCGTGTGCTCGTCCTAAAAGTTTAACAACAGTCTTATCATTTTCCTATAAAAATGAAATAGCAAAATAGCTTTCTTCGAACACCTCGTTCTTGAGGGTGGGGCTTCCTGAAGCCATGCTAGTCAGTCTAGGTGGGCTGGGGTCATGGGGGGTTGGCTTCGGGCTGCTGTGTTCCCTGCTGCCTTCTCAATGTGTAATAGAGACTCTCCAGGAATGCCCTTCCCCTGTTCTATGTGAACTCAATCTACAGAGAGGCTACAGTGTACAACCTCGTTTGGCGGTCCACTAACGATCAGCTAGACTTGATTCTCTGTACAGCACAAAAGCCATGGCCAAAGTAGAGATCGCAGCACCCCGAGCACTGTGGGCTGGAAATGGGAGTAAACCTATGCAGAGCCCTGCAGTTAGTTTGGGGATTTTTGGTATCTCAAGTTCCCTTTAAAAAGGTTCAGCAAGAACGGACCACAAGTATGAATGGAGTAGGTGTGTAGCGGGTGGGGAGGGAGCCCATAGATGTAACATGGGGGAAGCTTTGCAATATCTAGCCAACTAAACATTAGGAACTTGAGGTCCATGAGGGCCCTGAGAGCCTGTGGGAAGAAAGGTAGGGTATTTCTAAGAACAACCTTGTGGGGGAAAGACATTGCTCAGAATCAGAAGTGAAGTTTACATGTCTATGTGCATGAAGTATACAGTGGCCGGGAAATAAGAGCTCTAATTCTGCACCAAAGCGCTAGCCACATGCACATACTTGAATTAAAAGTAAATAAAATAAAAAATTCGTTTGCTCATTCACACTATTTACACCCGCTCAATAGCCACACGCCATTATTGGCTACTATATTAGGCAATACGGCTACAGAACACTGAAGAAAGTTTTCCTGGACAGCACAGCTCTCATTACTGAAGGTCAGTGACCTAACATCATCAGAGTTACTACAGGGACCAACTAAAGGCGTATTCCAAAATGACATAAACTGGGTTCATTTTTCAACCCATGTGCCAGTAGGCTGGGGGAGGGAGCTAAGGCTTGGCCATTTGGTAAGTTGTGTTTTGCTCTGCGGTTAATTGCTGTTGCGGCTTTGGAGGGGTCCATGTAATGACAGGAGGCCTTTGTACCTGCTACATGTAATTTATCTTCTCGGATAACTGAGTACTGACCGATAGGTGAGAGAACCAAGAGCTGGCAGAAGAATGGCTAGGAGATACTGAGAAATAAAAAGTAGGACAGAATAGAAAAATATAAATAAATTTAAGTATGATAAAAAGAAATAGGAATAGAAAAATAGAAAAGTTAGGAAAGAATAGAAGTGAACTGTGTGTAATAAAAAAAATTTAAGTTTCTAGGCATTAAAAAAAAAAGACAACATTGTCTCCCAAAACCTTGTTTGGTTACTCACTGCCCTGGGAATCTGAGAGCCACAGGGACAGCCCGCCGGGGGGTGTCCATGTATACACCTTCTCCTCTGACTGCAAGAAAAGCCCAAACAGCATAGATGCCTTGGCCACCTTTACCTGGTAGACTTCTGACCATCGTCAGCTGGGGCACCAGGAGTTCTCCAAGGGATGGACGCACTGAAGACACTAGATTGTGTTTCTTTAAAGAGCCACACAGGCTATTAAGTTTGAAATGATTTTTTCCTGCTGCCCTGGCTTACAGCGCCCACAGTTAGTGTTATCCCTTGTAGTCTGGTCTTGCCTTCAAGCATGATGGGTGATCAGCCTTGTGATTTGATCAGAGGTGATCTTGGAGGTGATTTTATTTATTCCTATTATCAATGGAAATCTCACGAGGCCTCCTTCCTGATTTTTTTTTTTAAATAGACAAACTACAATCTCACAAAATAAAAATTATTTGGGGGCAACTTATGGTGAATAGTATTAAACCTCACTATTGTGAAAAATTATAAACCGTTACAAATTTATTCCAGGTTTATTCCTGAATCTCCCCGGTGGTTGATATCCCAGAGAAGATTTAGAGAGGCTGAAGATATCATCCAAAAAGCTGCAAAAATGAACAACATACCTGCCCCGAGGGTGATTTTTGATCCTATGGAGGTAAGCATTTGCAGATGTGTCCTCTTAAAGTCAGCTAGGCATTCTTGATTTAATTTAATCCGACGTGGGCCCACTACGTACCAGGCTCTTTGTGAGTCCTTAGAGACACCGTGATGATTAAGTACTGAGGTGAAACCCAGCTCAGATGCGTAGGAATTAGGTGCAATCATATATGTAAACTGCTTAGCCTATAGCAAGTATTGATTAAATACGAGTCCCCTTCCCTTCGGCAAGTTGTATCTCCAACTTTTTATTGGTATTGCTCCATACCACTGGTGCAGTTACATACCAGTGATTTTTGAATGTCCAGATGTGGAAAAAATGTGGTTGAGGGGTATTCCATCCATGGATTTCCCCACCGTACTCTGAATCATGCCACAGCTGCTGAGGAAGCTGTATATGCCTTTAGTCTTGCTGTGTCGTGAAGGCACAGCCTCGAGGGGTCACCCCTGAAGGCAGGAGGCCACTCTGGTAGCATCCGTATTTCCTGACAAGTCAGTGAGGACTCGCAGTGTCCCCCTCCGTGCTCTGTGCTAGGTTCTAGAGAAAATAAGAAAAGTTAGATACAGTTCCTATGCTTAAGGAGCATAGCACGTAGCTAAGAGGGTCAAGAGGACGGGATATAACATAAATGATGCCAGGAGGGAAGAAGTGCTACGTATCCAAGGTGGGGATGCTGTGTACCAGCAGGGAAAGGGAACAGACGGACTCGGGGCTGCAGAGGCAGGTCCAAACTAGGGGGTGGGGGCTTAGATGAATGGAGAGGATGGGGGCAGGGCATTCCTGGCTAGGAGAAGGGTAGGGGACTGCTCAGGATACCCTAAGAAGACGGGGCAACTGCAGCGACAATATGCCTGCCCCACACTCAAGTCTGCACAGACTCAAGTCTGGCTACCCCAGAAAGCAGGAACCTGCAGAAGGAGGTGAGCATTGCCCGGCTCCACCCCAAGAACTTCCTCCAACCCCAGCCTTTGGGACCTCAGACAGAAGCAGATAACCTGGCAATAGCTGAAGGATTAACTACAGAGCCATGAACCCAAGCTCTCAGAGGACTATTAGGGCAAATATCTCTCAATCCTTTGCTCTTCAGGTCAAGAATTCCATTCCCAGACTTAGACAATTTATTGTGTCTAAGTGTCCAATGGACTCTTCCACATCTCAGGGCGGTGCTGGTTGTTTATTGATATTTATTGTGTCTATGATCTGATTCCTGTCTTTGAGGAACTTACAGTTTAGTAGTGGAGATCAGAGCTACACGGTTGAAGGCAGTCATAAAACATGGAAGAGATAGTTATGGGCAAATAAGAATAAAGTCCAGTGTCAAAACACAAGCTTCTGAAAGCACCTTGTTTCTTCCTGTCCTGAGGCACGGGGAGCCTGGACTGGATGAGCCCGCTGAAGGAAAGGGAGCTTGTGCTCATCTCCACTGCTCACCTCCTGGCAAAGGGGGGGCTGGTTCTCTTTAGGACGATCCACAGAGCCTTGTGCCAGCACATACAGCCTGCTCAGAGTGACAACGGAGAGTCTCCCAGATGTCAGCACAGTGTTCAGCTTTTCTGATGTTCATGCAAGCCATCAGTAGTGGGGACTACTCTAGGCCCTTTCTTTTTAGGAGAGGAAATTGAGGTACAGAGAAGTTAAGGAATTTGCCCAGAATCACATTGCTAGAAGTCTCACTAGGTGTCTCTGGTGCCCAAGTATATGCGCTTATAGCATGTGATTTCTTATCTCATGTTAGAGGCAGTAGACAGAAAAAAATAGAGGGTAGTGTCATCTTGGAAAGCTACCTTGGGCTTTTCTGGCTTTCCTTCTGAAGCACCTTCAGCCTCTTCATGGCGTCTGGTCCAAAGGTATTTTGGTGACTCCATACAGGGATAGCACTGGATATAAGACCTTTCTTGTCCTGAGGTTTCTAAAACTGGCAGTCATCAAATCACCCAAGGGGAGGGGGGGAATCACCAAGTAGCTTTCAAAATACAGAGTCATAGGCTTCAGGGCCCCAGCAAAGATTCAGATTCAGCAGGCCCTGGGCGGGACCTGGCAATCTGCATTTTCATAAGGGCCCCATGGAAGCACCAAGTGTTAGCATGGGCCTGATGCGCAAGTCCCATCCGTGCATGGCATCCCCTCCAGAACCCTCCACGAAGACTTCTAGTTCCCGCTAGTTTATGCAGGCGCTTTACTTTGGTTGTGATCACAGGGTTATGCTGCCAGGGGCATGTTCTAGAGCTGTACGCTCCAAATCATGTAGAAGAAGAAAGGTAATGTCTGTGAGCAACAGGAGGGAGTGTCTCGTTATTCTTAGAAAGAAGGATGCTCCTATCTGGGGAGCACCTGCTGCAAAGGCAGGTCTGACTGTTTCACTCCTTCACAGTAGACACTCCTTGTTAAGCCACTTACTGCACACACACCGTATCCCAAAGAGATTCCACACCTCAGAGCCTTGTAACTTTTTTACAAGTTCCAATAAGCATGGTTATCTAGATTCCTACCACACGGCAAGTTAACTTTAGTAAATTAAAACTAAAGGAGGGAAGCCCATTGACAGCAGTAAGAAACTGCCATTACCCAGAGAGCTAGCAGTCTCAATGGTACAGTCATAGTAATAATTATAGTTAAAACGGATTGGGCATCTACCATGGTTCAAGTACTATGCTAAGCTTTATGTATATATGATCTCATTTAATCTTCTCAACGCCCAATTATTATACCTTTTTAACAGAGAAGTAAATTGAGGGGATACATAGTCACCTGCCCAAGGTCCCTCAGTGAACCCAAATCTGTTCTGACACTGAGACAACAACAAGAAAAATACAAAAGGCAGGCATGAACCTCAAGGCATTTGGAACTGTTTGGCCCTATCCACTCGACACGTCTTAAGGATCATAGCTCAGTGTGATTTCAAGTCCCCACAGTGATGACCACGAGTCAAGAAAAGGCTGTTAGCAGTCAGGCTTTATATAAAGAGACAGTGAAGCCAATGTTACATATTTCAAAGGCTCAGTCTAAAATGGGCCACAAGTATTTTAAAGTGTTAGAATAAGCATAGAATAAGCAAATTCCAGACTTCTGAGCATATTCAAGGTGAAAGAGACTTATATGCATAATAGGTCTTTCCCACATTGCCATGGTTGAAGATACCCCCTCCTCATTACCTCTTAATCCCATGGTTATTTGTGTTATTTTAGCTACAGGAACTGAAACTTCCAGGTCAGCAGAAAGTTTTCATTCTGGACCTGTTCAGGACTCGGAATATTGCCACAATAACCATCATGTCCTTGCTGCTGTGGTAAGTAATAAGTGATCTATGAATGTGCCACGTAACACCTAAGTATACAACTGATTTTCTCTAATTCACAGCAACGTCAGGGCAAGGACTGAGTCTTCCTGGGACAAAATAAAAATTATAGAATTCTAAGTTATTTGGAAATGCCTCCATTCAATTCATGGAACTGAAAGAAAGTCACAGGAACAATATTTAAGCCCGCAGTACTGTAGTCCACAGGGAAAGGGTCCCTGCCCTCCTAAAGTAATTGGGATTAATACTATAACGTTGTTGGTGCCTGGAACTGAGAGGCTAATTCAGCTCCTGCTTTCTAACATACTGTACTGCCAACAGAACAGTGCATTAGAACAACCTGAATCCCCACTGCCTACATGAGAGTTTGGACAAGCTTTTCACACTTGCCAGTAGCAAACTACCAAGTGATTTTCAGGCATAGAAATAATGAGTGGACTTTGTAGACTAGATTTAATAATGTATGTGCCAAGAAATGAGGAAGAAGAAAAAAAGGACATGCCTACCCCCCAGTGGCAACACAAAAAATCGTAGGTTCAGCGAGTCTAATTTTAGGGCCACTCTGTTTTGCAGTTAGAAGAAATCAATGACAGAGTTATGCCTCTGGATTCAGCAAGCATATCCTAAGCAGACAGCTTTCCTCACTTTAGACCTCCTTACTTCTTCTAGGTCAGCGTATGTCATTGGTGCAAACATATCCTGAGCACGACTGAGCCAGGAATAAACTAGTCACTAGTTTTGCCTACAATGTGCTTATTATCAAATGCGAACATTGCTGAGATCCCTAGAGCAATCAAGTTTAATTTTTGTTTTGGATGAGCCCTGGGCTACCCAACCCGGTAGAGTATGTATAAAAAGATCCAACAATGGTCCTGAAAACGTTTTTCAGACAGCCTCTGCTTTTCAGTCATGTTAATAATAAGCGAATATCTGCACAGAGGAGTCCGCAACGTACAGTTATTTTTGCAGAGATAAGCTTACGGTTCTGTGGAAGTTGACTGTAATGACAGGATAGGCAGTGTGTGTCTGTGATACTTTGAACCATTATGGGACTTTCCTTCTTTTCCCTAAAGTGAGTTTTAATAAATCGATTGGAATTCACCAGAAGTGAACCCCACAGGATTACCTATGTGTCTTTGTTTTTCTTTTTGGAAAGAATAAAATCTGGATTTTGTGTTCACTGACGTGACGGACAGTCTTTTCTTCAAATAACAGTTGTAAGGGAATGAGGATGGACAAAGTGTTCAGGAAATAATGAAATCTGAAATTATCTAGACCAGGGTAGGGGTTGTTGAATGTTGGTGCTGTCCAACAGAACTTGCCACAAGGAAAATGTTTTATGTCTGAGTTGTCCATTGTAGTAGCCACTAGCCACATGCGGCTATTAAGCAGGTGAAGTGTGGCTAGTGTGACTTAAAGAACTGAATTTTTAATTTAATTTAAAGTTTAATTTAATTTAATTTTAATCGATTTACTTTTAAGGAGCCATGTATGGCCAGCAGCTACTTGTAGGACAGAAAGATCAAGACAGTTTCTTGACCATCATGGAATCTTTGAGTGGTTCAGGCCATCCTCTTGTCATTTTTGCCTTTTGCCTTGCAGGATGCTGACCTCAGTGGGTTACTTTGCCCTGTCTCTCAACGCTCCTAATTTGCACGGAGATGCCTACCTGAACTGCTTCCTCTCTGCCCTGATCGAAGTCCCCGCCTACATCACCGCGTGGCTGCTCCTGCGCACCCTGCCTCGGCGTTACATCATAGCCGGAGTGCTGTTCCTGGGAGGGGGCGTGCTTCTCTTAATTCAGTGTGTACCTGCAGGTAAGAACTTAACCAACATTAACAGCTTACCAGAAAAAGCCCACACCTTGACTAGACTAATTATTAGTCACTGCACCCTGTTTGTGTCGCCTTTACCTCATAAGCTCTTTGTAAGTCCACCGGACAAGCGAGCGCTAACTACGTAATTTCCTGTGTTCATAACAACTGCCCTGAAATACAGAGGATCAGAAATCACTGCCCCAGAGGAAGACTAAGGCCGTCAGTCATCCCTTTGGTTCTTTTCTTTTCTTTTCTTTTTTTATTTGACAGAGAGAGAGAGACAACCAGCGAGAGAGGGAACACAGGCATGGGGAGTGGGGGAGGAAGAAACAGGCTCCCAGCAGACAAGGGAGCCCAATGCGGGGCTCGATTCCACAACGCTGGTCTCATGCCCTGGGCGGAAGGCAGACACTTAACGACTGAGCCACCCAGGTGCACACACCCCACCCCCCCCACCCCCCCCCGCAACCTTGGTGCTTTCAAAACCTCTTCTCTGAGGAGCATTTTCCAGTGTTGCAGTACGTAGGACGTGCCAGTTTCAATAGAAGTCAGTGATTTTTAGGGTCTGTAACCCTGAAGTTGTTAAAGAGCACACGAAGACATCTGCTTCTTTTTTCTCCTTATGCCTAACTTTCTCATATTATTAAAATGTTGTCAATAGATCATTGATCTATTTATGTACTTATGCATAGAAACATATATTTCTTTAATAATAAACAGGATAGAAAGGATTGGTCCTTCTCTTTGAAGATTAAACTTAACTATATTAACATGCTAACAACTCACCACCAAACCATTGTAACAAGTGGACAAAGTTCACTGAATGCATAAATAATCTAGAATAACAGTAGAGTAAAACAGAAAGCAACCTGTCTCTCTCCCTCTTTGTTCGTGTCCAATTATTAAGATATTTGAAGAGAAACTATTACTTGGGGAATATCTTTTTTTTTTTTTTTTTTTTTTTTTGGAGAGCGAGAGGGGAGGGGGAGTGGCAGAGGGAAAGGGAGGGAGAGACTCTTAAGCAGGCTCTGCACTGAGTGTGTAGACCCTGGCGCAGGGGTTGATCTCACGATCCTGAGATCATGACCTGAGCTGAGGTCAAGAGTCAGAAGCTTAATTGACTGAGTCACCCAGGTGCTCTAGGAGTACCTTTATATTATAAAAACACTGCTGTACAAGTAAAAAGGACAATGAAAGCCACTGAGTTAACAGTCTTACTTCTAAAAGCACCTCTATTTACCCTGGGTCTCTTTTCCAGATTACAACTTCTTGTCCATTGGTCTGGTGATGTTAGGAAAGTTCGGGATCACCTCTGCTTTCTCCATGCTGTATGTCTTCACTGCAGAGCTTTACCCCACCCTGGTCAGGAACATGGCTGTGGGGGTCACATCCATGGCCTCCAGAGTGGGCAGCATCATTGCTCCCTACTTTGTTTACCTCGGTGAGATGCATCTTGTCAATTTGTTCTTTTTTTAAAAATATAAAGGAATAGATTTCTCATTGTGAAAAATACAAACAGCCCAGAAAGTACTGGAAAAAGTACAAGTTCACCTCTTCTCTCTCGGCTCCCCAGACTGCAGCCCTAGAAGTAGCTAATATTAACACTTTGGTGAGTAGCCCTTCAGACATTTTGTTTTGCAAAATATAGATATACACAATAAGATTAAACACGTAAACAAAATTATAGATATCGTTGCACAACTTTTTTAACTCAATATTTTATCAGAATATCTTTCCTTATTAGTATACATAGATTTACCTTCTTTTTAATTAGTATATATTCTTCCAATGTGTGTATAATACATAATTTATTTAACTAGGGTCAATGGATGGACATTTAGGCCACTTCCAGGTTTTTATTATTACACATAACACTGCAATGAACATTCCTCTATCCCCCTAAGCCCCTTTGTTCATTTAATTACATACACTTGAATTCATGGATTGTTGGAAAATTTTAAAATTTTCATAGATATTGCCAAACTGGCCTCTAAATATTGTAGTAATTTACAATCCAGCTGTCACTATATGAGAGTGCCTCTTTCTCCATATCCTCACTAACTGGGGATGATCCAATTTTTTAATCATTGGTAATCTGTTATCTGGAAAATGGATATCATTATTGCTTGCATTTCTAATTCTTTAATTATAAATAAGGTTGAGCATTTTTTAAAGATTTATTTATTTATTTGAGAGACAGAGAGAGCGCAGGAGCGCATACTCACGTGAGTTGGGGGGAAGGGCAGAGGGAGAGAATCTTCAAGTGGAAGCCCCACTGAGGGCAGAGTCTGATGCGGGGCTCAATCTCAAAACCCATGAGATCACGACCTGAACCAAAATCAAGAGTCAGACACTTAACTGACCAAGCCACCCAGGTGCCCCTGATTTGTGAGAGCTCTTTGTAATTAAAAGAAACTAGCCCTTTGCATATATGTTGTAAATATTCTTCCTAGTTCGTCATTTACTTTTAATTTTATGATATTTTAAGACATTTTGGTTTCTATATAGTCAGATTTCTCAATCCGGAATAACACAAGGGGGCTTCAGTGGGTTGCTCAATGGATGTAGGATCTCACATTCCAGGCTTAAAACCCCATTAAGGACTCTGACGGTGAGAGATGCTGAGACATCTCCTCATTCTTCCTAGTCATCCATTGGTTACCTACTGGTTCAAACACACACACACACAAATACTATATCGGAATCCTCAGGAAAGGATTAAAGGACTTAACACTCTAATCTTTGCACAGAAAGTGAAATATTTTCTTTTTTAAAATTAATTAATTATTTAAATTAACATGCAATGTATTGTTTCAGGGGTACAGGTCTGTGATTCATCAGTCTTACACAATACACAGCACTCACCACAATGCATACCCTGCCCAATGTCCATCATCAGCCACCCCACCCCTCCCCCCCACCCCCAGCAACCCTCAGTTTGTTTCCTGACATTAAGAGTCTCTTATGGTTTGTCTCCCTCTCTGGTTTCTTCTTGTTTCATTTTTAACTCTCTTCCCCTATGATCCTCTGCCTTGTTTCTCAAATTCCACGCATCAGTGAGATCATGTGATGATTGTCGAGAAAGTGAAATATTTTCTTATCTTAAACATACTCTGCATGGCTGACCTGAACAAGCCCTAAGAAAGCACATTATAATATAGAATGGTGTCATTTTCCCTTTGTTCCTTCCTATATTTTCAAGCCACACTCACTTGGTCAAAGGGAGGACCATTGGTACGGAAGAAAGGTAGAAGTCTGAGGCAGAGCTTTCTATTCCCCAACAGCTACTCCTGTTAGTGACACAGATGCCTCAGAGAAGCTTCCAGATTAATGTTTTCTGTCAAATAAAATTCTTGGATGTGTTGTCCCTCTGTAATCTCTGTTTGCAGCAAGGAAGCAAGATGAGGATCTATTATTCTCCTGTCCAAGTAACGCCAGATAGGGAAGAGGTGGAATGGTTCTTACAAAACCAAGACACATAAATATTACAAAAAGAAACGAAATCCAGGCATAGTGCATTCACTATGCCTGACATTTAGTGATTAAATTGGATTGAACATATTACTTAGGTTGTGTGTTTTGTTTTTTTTTTTTTAAGAGTCTCATGGCTCTTTGGACCTAGCTGTCCACTGCAGCCTACTTACTAGTTTAGGCAAAAGAAAAGGTCACACCAGTTATCATGGCCAGTACCTGTCTCTGCGATATCCTTTTTCTCCTTGATGTCCTCTCATCCCCCATCTCCAATGACTTCCACCTTGAGAGGGAAAACTTGGTAGGCAAAGACTTCCATCAAAGGAACATCTGTCACACATGGTAAATAATGACTTAGAGAATGCCGACCAGGATGAAAGAGCTTATGATAATGCAAAATCATGTANNNNGGGAAATGACTATGGAAATCACAGAGGCAATGGCTTCTGCCAAAAAGAAACTGATCTTTTGCATACCTTTTTCTTTCTGACAATGTTCAGGTTTTAAACTGCTCTCAAATAGTGTTTGCCACCATTACAAAATAATTCCCAGGAGTATCTGGGGAATCCCTGTATCTAATTGATGTTCTTGTGCCTTCCAGGTGCTTACAACAGAGTTCTGCCCTACATCGTCATGGGCAGCCTGACTGTTTTCATTGGAATAATCACCCTTTTCTTCCCTGAAAGTTTTGGAATGACTCTACCAGAGACCTTAGAGCAGATGCAGAAAGTGAAAGGGTAAGTGGAACTTTAAAAACTGGTAGCAAAATTCCTCAGAAAGAGTAAACGTGCAAGAATAGCCAGGAAATTTCTGGAAGAGCAGAATAGTAAGTAGAGAGTAGCTCTATCAGATAATAAAGTGTATTACTAAGCAAAGGTAATTAAAACCATATGATTGATAATGGTGTAGGAATAGAAATCACTGGAGTAGAATAGAGTTCAGAATTAAATCCAAGGAACTATGAGAACTCAGTCTATGCTGAAAAGTAGCAATTCAAAATCAGTGAGGAAAAGTAGATTATTCAGCAAGGGTGTTAGAGAATTCAGCTAGCCACATTGGATAAATGAAAAACTTGCATCCTACTTCAGAATAAATACAGCAAGATAAATCGCAGAGTGATTAAAAATGGAGGCCTAAAAATGTAAAATCATAAATGTACCAGAAGAAAACATACATGCTTTTATAACCTCAGAGAAGGCTTTTCCGAGCATGGTATGAAAAGCGAAGAGACGTAAAGGAAGATTGCTACGTCTGATCGTGCAACTTTAGAAATTGTTGGCACAGCAAGAAAGGAAACCATAAGTAAAAACAAAGGTCACAAGCCAGGGGGGAAATTTTCAGGGGGGAAACATTGCAACACACAATATACCTATAGAGCTAATACAGCTAATATACACGAAACTCTCGGCAGTCAGTGGGAAAAAGACAGACAACTCAGTAGGAAAATTGGCAAAGGTCATCAACAAGCGGTTGACATAGAATGACATTTCAGTGGCAGGTATGTACACAAGAAACAATACTTGTCCACATTAATAAAGAAAAACGAAATAAAACAATTTAATATCTTTTTTTTTTTTTTTTTTTTTTTTTTTTTTGCCTATGAGATTGTATGAGAGTTTTTCTTCCTGATACCCACTGCTTCTGACACCAGCCAGGTGTCCCACAATTTCATTCAATTCCAGCACTAACCATCAGAGTTTGCATCAGAATCCATAGGTTTAAGCTTAGTCCCACAAGACTGCCCTTCCTTCAGATGCCCGTGGTAAGTATCAGGTCCCCAGGTTATCCACACTTCTATCCAACTTGATTTCAAGGTCTGGTGTTTCCACAACCTCCCCTCCCCCCACTCAAGTTCTGCAATTTGGCGGAATGACTCACAGAACTCGGATAACAGTTTCCTTACCATTTCAGATTTATTATAAAGGATGCCTATGAACAGCCAGATGAAGAGATACAAAGGGTGAGGTCCAGAAGGGTCCAGAGTGCAGGAGTTTCTGTCCCCGGTGCAGTTGGGGAATCCCACCATCCTCACACACGGATGTGATCACCAATTCAGAAGCTCTCTGAACCTCAGTGTTCAGGGGGTTTTATGGAGGTGTTATCACGTAGGCATGATCAATAACTAATCCAACCTCTAGCCCCTCACCCCTCCTTGGAGGTTGGAAGATGGGGCTGAAAGTTCCAGGCTTCTAATCAAGTCCTGGTCTTTCTGGCGACCAGCCTCCATGCCAGAGTTATCAAGGGGCCCCCCAAGAGTTGCCTCATTAGAACAAAAGACAAGATGCTCCTATGACCCCTATCGCTGAGGAAATAACAAAGGATTTAGGAGCTCTGAGTCAGGAACGGGGACAAAAATCAAATATCTTTCTACGGTATCACAGAGTGGCAATGAAAGATGAGTGGATTTGTAGGAGAAGTTGAGATTCTCAAGTGAAACAGCCTGGCTTCAAATCCCAGATCTAGTGTATGAATTTGGGAAAATTGCTTAAACTAAAGGATTCACTAAACCTCAGGATTCACATTTGTTATATGGGAATAGTTCATATGGCTTTCATGAGGTTCTGTAAGAGAACGCATCTTTAGTGCCTGGCCACGAAGAACACAAGCCTATATATGAGTGGATCATTCTGATCCCTTACAAACATGTGCAGCGAAGTCTGCACCAAAAGTTGTTTTCTTCTAATGACGTGACTATTTCAGTATCAACTGTAGCTTGCTGAGGACTTCATGTTTACCACGCCATGCTTTCCTCAGGGAAACTGTAGATTTAGAGAATACAAGCTCTGGACCCCTGAGCTATTACTAGAGTTCTGTTCATTGACTGGATAAATGTTTTTCTGTATCGGTCTGGCATTTTGAGGAAGAGAGTCTTGAATATTTAATTTTCTTTAGCATCTATTTTATTTTCAGATTCAGGTTTAGAAAAAAACCAAGCGATTCAGTGGAGAAGGAAGAAAATCCCAAAGTCCTAATAACTTCATTTTGATAAAATGTCCACCCCATTTCGTGACCTGAAGACCAGATGCATCAGACTCTATGAGAAAACCAAAGCCTTTCCTGAGGAACTGGACCAAGCCTGAAAATGAACACTTAGATGACTCTGCTATTGGGAAATGCTTGTCATTGAGCACATCCTGGGCCACTCTTCCAGATAATCTCCTGATTTTAAAACAAACCATTTCTAGAGTGTCCGCCTTGCGAATGAATTCGATGAAATGGGTTCATAAGATTTTTTGAAAATGTGTTGGTCAAGGACTGGTAAATCCATACAAAGATTAACACTCATTCCCAAACATACAAATACTATTTAAATAAAAAGACCGTCATCGTATTAACACAACTATCAGGTGACAACAGTATGTGTGTGTGTGTATGTGTATCAGTGAACCAGCACAATCAAAATTATAGCCGTGTATGAGGTGAACTCATATACTGCTGTAGCTAAATGATTAGATGCAGTATTCTATCCAGAAAATTTTATACCATCCTTTGAGGGAAATTGATGGCAAATATTAATAGTTTACAAGTGAAATGCTGCAGGAGATCAAGTAGCCGGGGTCATATGACCTGTTGGCCTTTAAGAAGGGAACCCAGACAGTTCCCTGCTACAGTTTCAGTGGTTCTAACTCACGGCCTTCTGATGGGTCCACATTCGTTGTGATCTTTTTGAGCACGTGTTTAAACTTTCTGTTTCTTTAGAGCGGCTGAAGAGGTATTTTGCTGGTAAACAGAGAATCAGGAGAACCACAGACCAGTTAGGGCAGTAAAGACGGTGTGTATGCCCCACAGTCAAGAACTACCGACCCCCAGGAAGAAGGCCATGTAAGCCAACAATCTGGAGAGACTTTTCAAACAGTTCTTTCCATTAATAGATTCCTTCCTAAGCGTGGTCTGCAGCTGCAAGTCTCTTCAACCAGGGGTGCACCTGGTTCCAGTTCCACGAGTGAGCTGGGGGAAAAAAATCAAGGCCACTACTGGGGTCACATATTATCAGCTCAGGAGAGAAAGACCAGGTCTCTGTCTCAGCATGTTTTGGGTGTGCTGAGATGACAACAGAGCTGGAGGTTACTCCTGGAGACCTGGGCAGCAGGCTTTCATTGAAAGTGGCCTCTCTGACCGCAGCACAGTGGTAAGCTCTGGACCCTTTCCTATGCCCAGCGCCATGCTGTGTGCGTAAAAACAGGTAGCCACTGGTTTTCAATATGATGCTTGATGGCATCAGCCCCAAAAAACAATTATCCCCAAATGTAAATTTTCACTATTTTTTAGAGGAAACTTGGATGTAACATTTTTTATAAATAGTTCTTTTTATTTCAAGTTCCTTATCTTGCACTTTTCTGATTAACCGCCAGTTTCTTCTTTTTTTTTTTATTTTAAAGATTTTTTTTTAATTTATTTATTCGACAGAGATAGAGACAGCCAGCAAGAGAGGGAACACAAGCAGGGGGAGTGGGAGAGGAAGAAGCAGGCTCATAGCGGAAGAGCCTGATGTGGGGCTCGATCCCAGATCGCCGGGATCACGCCCTGAGCCGAAGGCAGACGCTTAACCGCTGTGCCACCCAGGCGCCCCAACTGCCAGTTTTTTCTATTGCCATATTTCTAACACGTATTTTATATCCTCCTGACACACTGATCCTACCTTTTGATTGTTACTTTAAAATTCATCAGGGTATCCTAGAATAATTTATCTTTTGTCATAGGAGATGCAGGTGCATAGCTTCACCCATCCAGCGCTTTTCTCCCCTGTGGAGGCCGCCCGTCTGGATCACTTTCCCACCCACCTTGCTGAGCACTGGGCAGCCTGTCCCACAGACAGCAGGTCATGTTGCTCCCAAGAAGCTCTCCTTGAACTTCCTTCCCACCGGCAGTGGCTGTTCCCTCCTCTGTGCTCTTCAGGTACTTGTTAACCCTCACTGAGTTGGTCTCTTGTTGCCCCCCACACCCCAGCCGCTGGGAGGCTAGGGACCTTACCTTGTTTCTCTCTTTATCCTTTATAGATCCGTTTAGCATATGCTTTCTTGCATTTGACAAGCATTGATACATATTTTATCTATCAAATAATGTTTGTTTGATACATAGACATTAAAAATTTTAAATGCCTATATAGAAAATGCTCTTAAACCTTTTTCTAAATATAAAAAGTAAGGATGTGACAATTGCCTTTTACTCCTGTTTGTACAGGTGCTTTATATTTTAAAATAGTAAGAGATGGCTTTTTAAAATCTATTTCTATAAGGGCAACAAGGACACAGATGATTATCTCTTTGGTAGTTGGAAGACCAAGTAGATCAACACATGCCAAAACAGCATTTGGTTAAATTCGCGATACATTCCTGATTTTTATTTTTATTTTTTTATTTTTTTTTAAGATTTTATTTATTTATTCGACAGAGATAGAGACAGCCAGCGAGAGAGGGAACACAAGCAGGGGGAGTGGGAGAGGAAGAAGCAGGCTCCCAGCAGAGGAGCCCGATGTGGGGCTCGATCCCATAACGCCGGG
Organism: Ursus maritimus; assembly: GCF_017311325.1. Lineage (NCBI taxonomy): Eukaryota > Metazoa > Chordata > Mammalia > Carnivora > Ursidae > Ursus > Ursus maritimus. The sequence continues at coordinate 60,441,083 of NW_024426663.1, read as the reverse complement.
ATCACGCCCTGAGCCGAAGGCAGGCGCTTAACCGCTGTGCCACCCAGGCGCCCCACATTCCTGATTTTTAAAAACTGCTTTTAAAGTTAGGGCTCCAAGGCAACATCCTGCACTCGCTAATGAATAGCAGTCTCAGACTGGCAGCCAATCTCCCGCTGCATGTTCTAGAAACTAATGTCTTGCCTGGATTCTGTTAGCTTCTGAACCAGTCCCTCCTTAATTCTGCTCCTGCCCTCCTGGAGTCTATCCTCAGCACAGCAGCCCGAATTACCTAAATGAGACCATGTCACTTTAACAGTCAAAACCTTCCAATAACTTCCCATCTCAGGTGCGCTTCCCCTCCACTTTTATGGTCTCACAACACATGCTTTTATTTATATGAGTTACATCCCACTTCAGTCAGGTTTTTGAAAAGTTAAAGTCTTCACAATAGTCTATACATCGGATGATCACATGTCCTAGTTTTCCCAGGACAGTCACAGTTTCAATCTGTGGGCCTAGGGTGATTATTAATAACCCCACACACAACCTTTCACTCTAAAAATGTCCCAATTTGGATGACAAGTTATATATGCTCACCAATTATAGGGTCCTGCTCTGTGTGTCCCCAAATGTCCTTGCTCAAATGTCACCTGCTTGATAAATACTTACCTGACCACCCAATTTTAAATTGTATCTTGTTCTCTCTATCCTACTCACCTGTCCCTGGTTCATTTTTCTCCATGGTTTTTCTTACCCTCTAACATCCTAATTTACCTCTTCATTTTTTTTTTAAATGTCCTTCTTCCTCATGGAGCTTACGTTCCATCCTCAGCAGTTAGAAGTGTGCTTGGCACATAGTCGATGCTTGATAAATATTTGTTTAAAAATGAGTAAATATATTATTATAATCATTATTATAGTTAAATTGGCAAAGTAATTATTAATTTTCAAACAAGAAAACATTGGCCAATAAACATACCAAAAAAGTGTTCTGGGTCACCTGGGTGGCTCAAATGGTTAAGTGTCCAACTCTTCTTTTTTTAAAAAGTTTTAGAGAGAGAGAGTGCACGCAAGTGGGGGGAGGGACAGAAGGAGCAGGGAGCCTGATGTGGGCTCCATCTTAGGACCCATGAGACCATGACTTGAGCTGAAAACAAGACTCTAAAGCTTAACTGATTCGGCCACCCTGGTGCCCCGAGTGTCCGATTCTTGGTCTCAGCTCAGGTCTTGATCTCAGGGTCATAAGTTCAAGCCCCATGTTGGGCTCCAAGCAAGGCATGGAGCCTACTTTAAAAAGAAAAATGTTCTGCTTCACAAGCAATTGAAAAGAATACTAATTGGTATGACAATGTGATGCCATTTTCGAATTAGCAAAGATTACAGAATGACGGTATTCAGTAATAATGAGAGTATGATGAGATACGTTTTCATATTCTTCTGATGGGAGTGTAAATTGGATTATTTTTTCTGGAAAAGAAATTGGCAAAGTATTTCCAGAGCCCTAAAATGCTTCGATTTTTTTCCCCCTTTTCTTTCTTTCTTTCTTTCTTTTTTTTTAGAGAGAGACAGCATGCACGTACAAGCAGGGGTGGGGGTGGGGTAGGGAGGAGGGGTAGAGAGAGAAGGAGAGAGAGAGTCTTAAGCAGGCTCCATGCCCAGCACAGAGCCTGATGCAGGGCTCAGTCTCACAACTCTGAGAACATGACCTGAGCTGAAATCAAGAGGCAGACGCTTAACCGAGTCAGCCAGGCACTCCAGAAATAGTCGGATTTAAAAATGGGCAAAAAATTTGAATAAAAAGTTCTCCAAAGAAGATACACAATGGCCAGCAAGTGTATGAAATGATGCTTGACATCACTAATCATTAGAGAACGTCAAACCAAAACCATGAGACACCACCTCACACCCATTAGGATGGCTGCTATAAAAAGAGCAGAAAACAAGCATGGACAAGGATGTGGAGAAACTGGAATACTTATGCACTGTTGGTGGGTGTGTGAAATGGTGCAGTCACTACGGAAAACAATATGGAGGTTCCTCAAAAAAATTAAAAATAGAATTACAATATGATTCAGCAGTCCTGGGTATATATCCAAAATAGTTCAAAGCAGTATCTCAAAGAGCTATTTGCACACTGATGTTCATCACAGGATTATTCACAATAGCTAAGAGCTGGAAGCAACCCAAAGTTCATCAACAGGTGAACGGATAAACAACATGTGGTGTACATCTACAATGCAACATTATGTAGTCTTAAAAAAAAAAAAGGAAATCCTGTTGCATGCTCTAACATGAATGAGCCTCGAGGACACTATGCTAAGTGAAATAAGCCAGTCACGAAAGGACAAGTACTGTATGATTCCACTCACATGAAGCACTTAAAATTAGTGTGGTTAGTGGGTCTCAGTTTTGCAAGATGAAGAAGTTCTAGAGATCTGTGCATAACAATGTGAATACTACTGAATACTACGTCATACTACTGAACTGTGCACTTACAAGAGGTTAAGATGGCAAAAGTTAATGTTATGTGTGTTTTTTTATCCCAACAAAAAAAGGCTGTGTGGGAGTAGTTAAATAAATAAATAATGGTGTGCTCTTCTGAAAGAATATTATTCAGCCTTTAAAAACGGTATTTAAGAATTTTTGTTAAAGTTTTATTTTTTTAAGTAATCTCTACACCCAATATGGGGCTCGAACTCATGACCCCGAGATCAAGAGTCACATGCTATCCCAACTGAGCCAGCCAGGTGCTCCTAAGAATTATTTTTTAATAATATGATAAAATACTTAGGATATAATGCAAGCATTAAAAAACCATATGTAATAGTATTAACTAAATAATGAATGCATGCATGAATAAACTATGTCTAAAACACATGAAAAAACAACTGGAAGGAAAGATCTCAAGGTATTAACAGTAGGTATGTTTGGATGGGGGACTTCTGTTTTGGGTTCTTTTTTGTAGTTTTCCGTACTTCACAAATGTTTCACAAAATATATTACTTCTATAATCATAAAGAAGTTAAAAAATAAAAACTTTTATTAAGTGTCAACTAAGTGTGAGGTCTCGGGAGGCAAAGATGAAGAACATGAAGAATGCTTGCAGCGGGCTCAGCGTAGCCAGATGATAAATTCCTGTCTGTGGCCTCGGCAGCTAGCCCAGTGCCCCGACCTGGGGCTGAGCTCCGTGGAGCTGAAACCCCGGTCAAAGTCATTTTCTCCCATCCAGACCTGCACATGTTTAGATCTCTCTCTGAGCAGCAGTCACGTCTCCCCTGATGTGTTTTACCAAGCCACACTCACTCTTGTGAAGAGAATTACCTTATCGCTGAAGTTATATTTAACAGATTATAAAAAACGGATTATAAAATGGATTATAAATAATTGTGAGGATTTGAGCTATCGATGCCTCTATGTTGGCACAGAAAAGTCTTAAACCTGAGTTTGAGAACCTTAAGAACTCCTTTATCAGACACTGCAAATTTGACCCTCCTTGTCACTCTGATTCTAACTTGCCTCTGTGCTCTCTGTCCCTGCAAAGCCCACCACCTCACCCTCCCACTGCTGCCTTCCCCACTGCTGTGTTCCACTGTGGACAAACACCTGTGGTCCTTCAAGTAAATCCCTGGGTGCTTTTTCCACATCCCTCCTGACAGAGACCTGGCTGCCCCCTGAGCACCCCGCTTCCCCCCTGGTGCTGTCTCAGCCGGAGGCTATTTACTTCCCCCTTCCTGTGAACTTCAGAGCCAGGTAAGTTCTTAGCATTTTCCCAGTTGCCCACTGCCAGTTCCAAACCACAACTCCTTCACCTTCACATATATGAAATACTTCCTTCAAGGATTATGCTGTACCCTTCCGGGTGCTGTTTCCAACAATCTTCCCAGTTGCTTATCCACATTCTACGAGCTTTCTGGAACCCAGCCTCAGGTATTGATGACTTTTGTGCTCAGGAGCATGAGTAATCACACACCTCAGTCTCAGTGTACTTAACCTTTACCTGTACTTCAGTTCCTTCCTGCCCACGACACACCCTGGACCCTGTCTACCTCATTCCAGTACCTTTTGGGTTCCTCACAACACTTTAGCTCTGACCTTGACACGGTTGGTTCCTTTTCCTTCTACTTTGTACTTCGTGATCCCCTCAATTCACACCCACTACCCTGGTCCTTTTGTTTATTCATCTTGCAAAATCTAAACCCCAAATAAGTCAAACTATTTTCCTCTTCACTCCCAATCCAAGCTGCTGAATTAAGATATAGGAGAGGAGAGGTCTTTTATAGGCTGGAGGAACATGTGGGTTGAGAAAGGGACAAGCAGGTTGAGGGTCTAGCTGTGATTGGAAATGTCAGTGTGTAGAGATCCCAGTTCACATGATTGTGTGATTTTCTCCAGTGTCCCGGGTAGGAGTAAGATGCACGCATGGTTGGATTTGGGGGTGGCAGTACAGGGGGACAGAATGTCAGGACAGTGGAGGAACTGAGATTGACTAAAGCAAAGGACCATCGTATTTAGGTTGAAGAGGAAACAACAACTTCTGTTGTCCTAGTACGCTGTGCCTATCTGCCTTTTTTTTTTCCTTTATTTGGGTTGTATGAGAACCTGGCACAGTGTTAAGACCCAGAGTGTTCAAAGGAAGAGACTGTCGATCACCCCAACGTGGCAGAATCCGCGACATCTCTCCTGGACTATTCACCAAAGACGTGACTTTGTTGATACGAGACCTGAGGAGACTGAAGGCAGTCACTCGGGAGGGGTCAAGGGCTAGATTTTATTTTTTAGCATCATGAGATGTAGCATTAATAATTAAGAGTGTAGGCTCAGAGGCAGACAGACCAGAGTTCTACTTTGGACCTGCCACATACTAACTATAGCAACTGGGAAAAGTAACTTCTCTTCAGTTTCTTTGTCTGTAAAATGAGGACAATAAGAATAGCTATCTCATAGAGATGTTGTGAGGACTAAATGATGCCATGGGCTATTGTCAGTATTATTGTTGTAATGATACAATAGCAGAGAGGATGGATGCTTGACCAGGACTAATTTCTACCCTAACCTGGCATCTAGTTCAGAAGATTAAGATCATCAGTAACTTAGATTATCCAAATCCAATCCAGCCAAAGCCTCCCGATATCTTCCTTTGGAATCTTACTCTAATATGACACATATCCCATCGTATCTCATAAGGAGACCTATATGTTCCTGTTTATCTTTTCTCTTAGGGATCTCGTCCAGACCTGTGGTTTTAAATACCACCCAGACCTGTGGCTTTAAATACCATCCATATGCAAATAACTCTCTAATTTATATCTCGTTCTGACCGCTCTTATGAACTTCCTACTTACATATCCAACTATCTCCGAACTCATGCTGAAATGTAAGTTTACAATATTAATATACTTAAATGTAAGTTCATTTTCATAGTTAAAATAAAACTCTTGCACAGGCAACAAAAGAAAAAATAGATAAATTGGACTACACCAAAACTTAAAACTCTTGTGCATAAAAGGACATAATCAACAGAGTGAAAAGGCAACCACGGAATGGGAGAAAATATTTGGAAGTCATATATCTGATGAGCAGTAAATATCCAGAATATAGAAAGAACTCCTACAACTCAACAACAACAGAAACAAACAGCACAATATAAAAATGGGCAAAGGACTTCATAGACATTTCTCCAAAGAGAAGACGCAAATGGTAATAAGTACACAACATAATGCCCAATGGCACTAATCTTCAAGTAAATACAAATCATAACCACAATAAGATATCATACCCATTAGGATGGCTAGGATTTTAGAAAAAAATAAGTGTTGGTGAGGATGTGTAAAAACTGGAAATCTTGTGTGCCGTTGGTGGGAATGTAAAATGCTGCAGTCCCTATCGAAAACAGCATGGGCGGTTCCTCAAACAATTAAAATCACATTGCCATAGGGTCCATGCAATCCTGCTTCTTGGTATATACGTAATGGAACTGAAAGCAGGGACTCAAAGAGATATTTATGTACTTATGTTCAGGTAGCAACATAATTCATGGTAGCCGAAAGATGGATGCGACCCATGTGTCTATTGACAGATGAATGAAAGAACAAACTGCGGTATATACCTCCAGTGGAATATTCTTCATCCTTTCAAAGAAAGAAAATTCTGACGCATGCTCCGGCACAGATGAACCTTGAGGACTCTATGCTTAATGAAACAAGCTGGTCACAAAAGGACAAACACTGTATGATTCCAGTTACACGAGGTATCTAGAGTGGTCCAATAAAGTAGAAGGATGGTTGCTAGGGGCTGGGGGGAGAGGTGGAGGGAGTTACTGTTTAATGGGGACAGAGATTCAGTTTTGCAACATCAAAGGAGTTCTGGAGATGGATGGTGGTGATGGTTGTACAATGATATAATGTACTTAATGACACTCACCTGTACTCTTAAAAATGGTTAGGATGATAAATTTTAGGTCGTGTGTATTTTACCACAATAAAAAAGTTTAAATTAAAAGGAAGTAGAATTCTTAATTTTCTATGCCCCCACCCCACCCAATTTCCTCGTTCTAAAAACTGGCACCAAATTGCTTAGGCCAAAAACCCAGGATTCATTCTTCATTTCCTCCCCTCCTGCCTATATCCAATAATAAGTCATATCAGCTTTTGCTTCCGAAATATATTCTGAATTCATCCACTCATCTCTTCTGCGGATACTGCTGTGCTTCAAGCTGTCATATGCTCTGGTCCGTGATGCTGTAATAGCTTCTTAACCAGTTGACTTGTTTTCATTCCCTTCCTCTCCACTCAATTCTCTTAGCAGCCAGAGCACCCTGTTTAGGGTAGAAATCACACCTTAACATTTCTGTACTTAAAAATACTCTGATAGTTTCTCACCAACCCTGGAATAAAATTCAAACTCCTCGCCACTGTTTAAAGGGCGCTCGAAGATCTGGTGTCCATACACACTGGCCTCCTGCCAACATCTCTGACCTTATGTCCCGTTACTATTCACTTTGATCACTGTGTTCCAGTCACGCTGGTCTTCCCTGTTGTTCCAACACCCCAAGCACATGCCCTTTCCTTGCAGACTTTGCATTTGCTGCTCCTCTGCTTGGGACACTCTCTTCTCACATCTTCACATGATAGGTTCCTTCTGATCCCTTGCGTCTCTGCTTAGCTATTGCCTTCTCAGAAAAGTACTCATTTACCATCCGATGGAAGGTAGCCACCCACTGATTGTCACGCTTTATACCATCATCCTCTTTTATCTCTCTTTGGCACTTACTATTATAGAAATGCGTATTTTTTTGTCACAAGTTTATCATTAGCTTCACCATCCTCCAACTAAAGTGTGAGCTCCGTGAGAACGGATATATTGTTTGTTTCTTCACTTCCCAGAATGCTGTTGGGCACATAACTTCCTAGTCAAATATTTGCTGACTAAAGGAAGAAGTAAATAACATTAATGACCCAATTTTCCTTCTATGTCACACACACACACGCCTTTTGGGAAGGGATATCTGGGTAACTCATTCAGTTAAGCTTCCTCTTGATTTCGGCTCAGGTCATCATTTCAGGGTTGTGAGATCAAGCCCTAGGTTGGCTCTGTGCTGGGTGTGGAGGCTGCTTAAGATTCTCTGACTCCCTCTGCTGCTCCCCCCAGTTGTGGGCTCACGTGAGCTCTCTCTCTCTCTCTCAAAAAAAAAAAAAAAAAAAACAACACCTTTTGTATAAACTGCTATTTCTAACATTTAGACATCCCCAGTGTCTTTTCTATCTATTCTAGAACGCGGTAACCAGTCTTTAAAATGTAAGCAGCATATCTGACACTCCATTTTATGTAGGTATACCCTGAAGGAACAAGTTTATGTTCCTACTCTGGCCCAAAGTTTATGTTCCTACTCTACACTTTATAACAAAGTGTAGTTATCTATATGGAATTTTAAAATTGTCCTGTAATTCTTAAAACCCAACAGTAGGCTTTCATATTGGAAATTACACTCATTCAAAGTAAAAGTCTGGACGTTGAAGTCTTCAAAAAATTGTTCAGGGTATTTCACCACATACTTTCTCTAAAGAATGTTTCAAGGTCCATTTTTTTCATGGTTAGTTATCTATCTGTCTAAGCCAAAGTAGACTGGGCTTAAAAGGCAGGACCATATAGCAGCACAAATGTGATTTCTCTGGCCCTTCTACCCATGCAACCCCAATCTCCTTCAAAGTCAAACTTCTAACCACAGCTGGGCTCATGAATATAGACCATTCTGTCATTCCCACTGTGCGGCATTCCCACTGACAGCTGAAGTCCTGCTATGCCAAGTTCAACTGCAGCTGCTCTTGTGGCCCAACATGCTGACATGCATGGGTAATGACATGCCACTTGGGATGTTGTCTGATGAGGTGGATAGACTGCTGTTCTTCCACTCTTGGGTCACACTCTGATGTTCTGAGACCAAGGCAAATGGAGTATCACAGAGATCTTGGCAAAAATAGCTTTTTCAGATTTTACTCAAAGTGCTCTTTCCCTAAAATCTGTACATAATCTGTAGAATCCACAGCAAGACCTGGGCAGACCCTCTGAATCATCCTTTACTCTGATGCTGAAGCCAGGACCTCCTCCTCTCTTTTCCCAAAGGAGGAGTTCTTTCTTTGGAGGCTTCCTCTTCTCCAGGCAAGAAAGTGCTGACTGCTTCAGCCCACGTAACGATAAACATGTCCAAATCTATGGCGAACACATAGTTCCTAAGGTGCTTCTTTAGAGTTAATAATCAAAGTAAAAATAATAACTATAGCTAATATTTCTTTCACACTTAACACGTGATAGGCACAGAGCTAACCACTACCTTCTGGGAAACTGAGGTTTGGAAAGTTTAAGAACTTGCCCAAGCTTACAAGCCAGGACTTGAAGGAGTCGGCAATTGAATGTTGACAGCTATGCTCAGACGCTATGCTCTTAATCAATACACTGTATTGTCTCTTACCCTAGAAATAATTATAAGGTTTATAAAATTCTACCCTGTTGAATAGAAGGCAAAACAAATCAAGGAGCTATAAATGTTTATTCTTCCTTATTTTAATTCAACATATTGTTTCATAATCTATTAGTTATTTATTGCTGTATAACAAATCACTTCAAAATGTAGCCACTTGAAACAACAAATATTTACTACCTCTCTCAGAGGGTCAGGAATCTGAGAGCCCCTTAGCTGAGTGGTTCTGGTTCAGGGGCTCTCATGAGGTTGCGGTCAAGCTGTTGGCTATAGGGATGCAGTCATCTGAAGACTCATCTGGTGCCTGGCTAGCTTTCTGGTAGAACATGCGACTCTTGATCTCAGGGTTGTGAGTTTGCGACCCACGGTGGATGTAGAGATTACTTAAAAATAAAATATTAAAAAAGAGAGAGAGAGAGAGACTCAACAGATGCAGAAGTTGTCGCTAACTAGCTCACTCACGTGGGGGACAGAGGGCCGCAGTTCCCCATTGGTTGCTGACAGTAGCCTTCATCCCTCCTCACCACTTGGGCCTGTTAAAGAGCTACTTACTACATTACAACTAGATTGTCCAAAAGAAAGAGAGAGGGGGGAGGGGAGAGTGAAGAAACAAAGAAACACTGAAGATAGAAATCTTGTAAAACATAGTCACTAAAGTGATGAAACATCACTTCTACTCTCTGCTACTGGTCACAGAGACCAATCCTGGTAAAAAGCGGGTGGGGACTACGTAGGATATGACTATCAGCAGGCAGGGATCACTGGGTGTCATCTTGGAGACCAGCTGCCATGTCTGCTAGCATTGTAATCCATTTAAACTAGGATTCTACATCGGAAACCGGGGATGTACTGTATGGTGACTAACATAATATAATAAAAAATCATTAAAAAAAAAGAAACAGAAACAGAAAATTATATAAACATAAAAACAAACTAGGATTCTAACCCTGAATCTGCTATCTGTGGTGTAAATTAGTTTTACTTTCTGTTATTTATAAAATAGGAACATCCTACACTCAGAATCTTGAATGTTGGAGGGCCTCAAGTAACTAATTCTCTCAGAGTATAAATTCAATCTTTTAAAAGAAGCAATTTCAATAATAATAACATTCAGATAGTAATCACTGACCCACCTAGAACTGGAAGATGGGGCTACATACAGGTTGCTCTTTGCTTTGCACACATGGACAAGAGGTTTTTGACAAAACGTTTGTTTTCTTAAGATCTGCAGCTTCTCCTGTAACGTATTGAATTGTTTTCAAACCCTTTCAGGAGTGTTTTCTGATGTCCAACTGATGTTTCTTAAACTAAGACTTTTTCACATTGTTTGGTCTGGACACAGGTCAGCATTCTTCTCATAGAAGCTTTCGTTTATTTTGAAATATTGAAACAATTTTGAGAATTGATACAAGAAACAAGTTTATTTTCAAGAAGCTTGGTTTTTCCCTTTCAGTTAGTTCCAGAAAAGGGCTGTTACTTGAGATAAGATGTTAGAAAGGATTAAGTGTATTTCTGAAAGGCATAGTCAGCCATCTTCTGAGGGCAGGAATATTGAACACTAAGTATAAACAAAATGACTAATACCTGTGTTAACATTTTCATCTTAATTTTTAAAAAATTCTATTATGCTTTAAGGAAATGTTTGTATTTCCCTGCATAAAACATGCTGGCTTGCCCTTCTTTATTTTTATTTTCAATTTAGAATATAATCACTATTAAATAGTGTTTATCCGGTATATCACATTTAAAAATGTACAATAAGTTCTCCATCACTAAGCCGCTGTTATTACAAAAAGGAATATACTTCAATGTCAAATTCAGCAGCCCTCATTCTTAAAGGCTTTATAACAGTGCTGTCCAACAATATAGCCACTAAAGCTACATGTGGCCACAGAGCACTTAAAATGTGGTTAATACAAACTGAAATGTGCTATAAAATACAAGCTAGATTCTTAAGATTGGTGGAAATGAAAAGGATGTAAGACAAATGTTTTTTTATATTAGAATGTAAAATATCTCAATAATTTCTATATTGATTACATGATGAAATGATAATGTTGGACATATTGGATTAAATATATTAACATTAATTTCATCCATTCTTTTTTACTTTTCTTAATATGTAGGGTTGCCAGATAAAAACAGAGGACATCCAGTTACAGCTAAATTTCCTATGTCCCTGCTTATATTTTAATACTATAAAATTATTTCTTGTATAACTGAAATCCATATTTTAACTGGTTTTTTATATTTTTATTTGCTAAATCTCGTAACTTTATTAATATGACTACTAGAAAAATTTAAATTACAATTGTATTCTATTGGACAGTGAGGCTTTAGAACTATCTAGCTTTTTGGTTTTTGGTTTTTGTTTTTACCAACTATTGAGTTAACTGTGCAGAAATGCCTAATCTGAGAGAAACATTTAATCCTAGACTCGGATCGACAATACTGTTGAAGTTAAATTTTTACGTTTGTTTTAACAAGTTAAAGGCCAACAAAGGGGATTTGTTGCAGACCAAAGTATGGAAAGGGCATTTGGATGAGAATTAAAAGTCAATGCTCCCAGCCTCTCCATTGGGGTAATTAACGGTTCCGGTTTCAAAATAATCCCTCCCACTCTCACAAGGATGGGCGGTGTCAAGGGCAGCTAATTGACAGTGAGACTCTGGGCCAGTCACAGTCTCTCAGCAAAAAGTTGGCGGGGGTGGAGGGACGGTATTTTTAATACTTGAGCCTCGCACCCGGCTTGTCTACACATCCCGTCCCCTGGCTCCGCGCTGGGCCAGCAACCTTGGCCTCAGACACCGGGGGTCCGAGTTTCGCTGCCTTCCTTAGCCGAGCCAGGACTACCTGGGCTGCAAGCTCGAGGCTGAGCTCGCCGAGGGTCGGCCGGAACCACCAGACCCCGCGTCAGCTGCTCCGCGCGAGCCCCAGGTACGCGCGGCGGCCCGGGCCCTCCCCCCCGCCGTCACGCACAGCCCCAGCCCCGCCCCCGCCCTGGTCGTGCCGCATAGCCCAGTCCCAGAGCCCGCCCCGGCCTTGAGCTCTATGTAAGGCGGGTCGCCGGGGCGGCGGGAGCTCGCGAGCTTCCTCTACCCGAGAGCCGTCTTTCGGCCGGTCCTGCGTTCGGTAGCGAGGCGAGGGCCCGACGCGCACGCGCGCGCACGCTCCGCCTCTGCCCCCGCCCCCGCGCGGCACCGCGTCCTTCGACCCCGGGCCGCGCGCCGCGGGCCGCTGCAGGCGGCATGCGGGACTACGACGAGGCGACCACCTTCCTGGGCGAGTGGGGGCCCTTCCAGCGCCTCATCTTCTTCCTGCTCAGCGCCAGCATCATCCCCAACGGCTTCAATGGAATGTCAGTCGTGTTCCTGGCCGCAGTCCCGGAACACCGCTGCCGGGTGCCGGACACCGCGAACCTGAGCCGTGCGTGGCGCAACCACAGTATCCCGCTGCGGCTGCAGGACGGCCGCGAGGTGCCTCACAGCTGCCGGCGCTACCGGCTCGCGGCTATCGCCAACTTCTCGGCGCTCGGGCTGGAGCCGGGGCGCGACGTGAACCTGGAGAAGCTGGAGCAGGAGAGCTGCGTGGATGGCTGGGAGTTCAGCCAGGACGTCTACCTGTCCACCATCGTGACCGAGGTGGGTATTAGTCCCCGCGCCGAGGCCGGGGACCGGAACGTGGGGAGGACCTTCGCGCTGGATGCTGTCCCTCTCTCCCCCGACACACTACACACCTCAAAGTGGGCATCCTCCAGGCACCACTTTGCGAAGTGACTTCTAACCAGACCATGTCCTTCATAGCACGGGTGCCCTGCTGGCCACCTTTCTTTCTTTCTTTTTTTTTTTTTTTTAAGATTTTATTTATTTATTTGACAGAGATAGACAGCCAGCGAGAAAGGGAACACAAGCAGGGGGAGTGGGAGAGGAAGAAGCAGACTCCCAGCGGAGGAGCCTGATGTGGGGCTCGATCCCATAACTCCGGGATCACGCCCTGAGCCGAGGGCAGACGCCCAACCGCTGTGCCACCCAGGCGCCCCCTGGCCACCTTTCTTGATGGCCACATTGAAGAGGGAGCCAAGAAGGCCGTGGTGGCCCCTGGTAGATACTCTAAGATCCTGAATAATCGAAAACTTCTTCTAGATGGAGGTGGGAGTGTTGAGTGGAGCAGAGCCAGAGCTTGGGCTATTGGGCTGTCACAGTTTTTCCTCTAGTCTCTTGGCATCTGTTGACAGAGAGAAACACTACTCTTACTTCTTGAAGAACTTCTAAAGCTAAAGGAAGCATGTGTATGAAATGGTCACATGCTCCCTTCTCCAGTTACTCTTTCCTCACCCACCCTCACCCCAAAATGACGTTCTGGTCATACCCTATCAGAAATTGTTTACCTTTTGCTTATATTAGTTATCAGAATTTTAGGGTGCACGCATCTGAAGATCCATTCAGGGTGACTTGTTGCCCTGGGATGTTTTACAGTATTCGAAGGCAGTGTCGTTGGTCAGATTTAGTTAAAGCATACCACCTTTTTCCTAGGAATTGTGTGTGGGGGGTGGGAACTTCTCATTCCTGAACCCCTTGGATTTTCTTTTTTGGATGGCTTTGTCTGTTCCCTGGTGACCCTGCAGTCATTAGAGCCACATGTATGGCTTGTCCATGTGCCTTGCATCTTACTCAGGGGCTGGAACTCTAACTCTCCTGAGTCTTCAGCAGAAATGAGCTAACAGAACAGTGAGAAGAGTCCTGAACAGGCACCAGTTTCTCTGAGTTCAGGATCAGAGATTCACAGATTGGGAGAGCTTCCTGGAGGTGGCAGCCTCTCTGAGTCTGGGGTGGTTAGCTCTTCAGATGCAAAGACTGGAACAGCAGGCAACAACCTAGGAGGGCAGGGTTCACAGGGAAAGGGCTAACGGGGAGGGTACATGGATCCCGGTATGGCATTAAACCCTACTGGAGACTCAAAGGGGCTTACAGGGGTCCTGAGGCCCCTCTTATGTTTCTTCTGGGGGTGTCACCCTTCAGGGAAATCTAATCACTGCTCTGAGACTTGCGTGTGTGCTCTGTCTCTCTGTATGTTTGGACGTTTGATGTCCCCAGCATCTGTGCCTCCTTAACTCCCACAAAAATGTAGTAGGAGTGTGATCTGAGTCCCACCGGGATCTCTCAGCTAGTGACATCATTCCAGTGTCCTCAGGCTTGTTATGCCTCACAAGCAAGTCTGTCATACTCCTGGAAGCCAATGAGAGTTGTAGGAACAGAGGCTGTCCCTCAGGTTGCTGGCAGAGGCCACCAAGGAGAAGCCATACTTCACGACATAGGAGTCCCTGCAAATTCTGCTTCTGGCTGCCCATGGTAGGGGGAGGCAGTGAAGTCAGAAGAAGCTCATGGCATCTTTTTGGGTTTTACCCTGATGTCTAGGTTCCCTCAGCTTACCCTAGCCGTTTGGTCTTGCTTCACTGCCCCTGTCCTATCTTGGGCTGAGGCTGGTGGTGGCACTGATGAGCTCCCAAAGGTTGGCTCTAATGGAAGGGTCCTTGAGCAGCAGCTACATTGCTGCTAATGTCAGTCTTTCTTTTTTTGTATTTAGCCTATTTATTTCGCTGTCTTAGCAGTTTCATAAGAGCTGTGTGCCCTTTTACCTACTTATAGGCTGTCAGCCTTTTTGGGGAGGCGAGGTTAATACATTACTTAGCCCTTTGTTTTGGGATGCTGCAATGCCTGACTCTTAAGTCTGAGGCTGCTTGTTCCTCCCAGGTGAACAGTTGGAAGTTACTGCATTAACATTCTGATTTTTTTTCAACCCAGACCTGGCCTACTGACCACTGCAACTAGCCCTGTGTCTGCTAAATGTTTCAAGCCTACCCTCTGCCCCAGATCATAAATAGAGGTGTTTTTAAGTACATTGGTATTAAATTCTTCTTTGTTTTTCAACAGAAGATGAAAATTGTAGATCTCCTGCTTGATTTTTTTTCTTTGTTGAAATATGAATGTGTAATACTAAACTTTGTGGTAGTTTTACATCTTGGCATCTCCCTGACATGCTGGATACAGACAGAGGTACTCAGGGAAATTTTTGTTGAATGTATTAGTGAACAATTTAAGAAATGCCTGAAGTTTGAGAGCTAAAGAAGGAAAGGACAGTTTAATTCATAGAAAGGAAACTTGGGGCTGGTCAAAAAGCATTGACTGAAATATTTTAAAGAAAATGTAACGGCCCAGCCCACAAACTGTGGCTTGTGCCTATATGGATCTGCAACAAGGTGTTGGGATTGGTGGAGAGGAAGTGACACTCTGAGGTGAAAGGGAGTGTTTTGGGAATAGTTTGGTGGTCCCCGTGCTTCTAAGCTGGCCCCTTTCCCAGCCCCTCATTCATGCCTGGAGTACTGGAGAATCAGCCATCCCACCTGGCAGGGCTGCTCCAATCCCTGAGTGCTTCTTGGCCCAGGACTGCCCCCTCCTCTGAAACCTGGGTGATTTCTCGGGCTGCCTGTGCTGCCTGCTTTTAGGTGTCTCCCTAGCCCAGCTTGCAGCCAGAAATATTCTTTTAGAAACTTAGAGCCCTTCTGGCAGCCATGAGTTGGGGTCCCTTTACCTAAGACCTGGCAGTTGTCTGTGTCCCTTTGCTTCTGTCCTTTCTGATCTTTGAAGTCTCCTCCCCCAGCCCGTAGCAATATATTCTTACTCCTTCTTGTCATGAAACGCCTCTTGCTCTGGACTGTCTTTTCTGTCAGTCTTATCTCATGTATAGATACTCTTGGAAGATAGGAGGGCCTCCTGAAAGAAAAGCCACGTCAACCTGGGAGGCAGGGCTGGGCTGACTTCTTTGTGGAAAGACCTGGAGCTTGTGCCTCACTGTTAAGTCCTTGCTCTCACTTAAGGGAAATGCAGACCCTTAGCCTTGCCTTCGGAGCTGATGGCAAGCCAGAGAGGTCACTTGCAGGGGTCCCTGAGGCCCCTGTGCACATACAGTCGTAGCAGACATATCTGGCCATGAGTGGTCAGATGGAGCCCCACTCTAGCTAGCTGAGAAGCAACACCCTGGGTCAAAGTTCTTAGAGCTGACACAGGGAAGTGGGTGAAGGAGCAAAAAAATAAATAAATAAGTAAAATCTATCCTAGAGATTAAAGTTCAGGGTTCATATGGGTTTTGAGCAGCCAAGCCTAAGGTCCAAGCCCAAAGGATACTATGGTGTTGAAAGTTAACAGCCCTTTTATTCACCTTTTCCCCCACTCACCTATGTACCAAACAGCCTCTCCTCTGCAGGGTGCTGGCAGGCATTATAGAGGACATAGCAGCAAATCCTTTGTCTTCTTGCCCTGACACCCTTGGGGCAAGGATCTGCCATTAACTGCAGCAGCAGGCAGGACAAAATGTGGGTAGGAATACATGGCATTCAGTAACAGGTGGTGCTTATCAGGGTGTTTGACCATCGATGACCATCGATGCGGTCAGGCTAGGAACATCTCAGGGAAGAGCTTCTGCCCTATGGGCACTGACCCTATCTTTTTTCCCTTCCAGCCAATTCACAAGTAAGAACATTTAGTCCCAGGGAACTACATCATCTCTCTATATCTCATAACTGAGAAGCAGCTCTAATTATATAGTGTGTACGAGAGACACAATTCTCTCACTTCTTAAAAATGTTAACAGCTTTATTGAGGTGTAACTGACACATAAGAAACGGCACATAAGTGTACAATTTGAAAAGCTCCGAGACAAAGAGAGAGAGATCCATGGAGGCATCACAACTAGAGAGGCACATTTCTGACCAGGAAGGGTGACAAGTCAGGCCCCTTGCCAGAGTGGCTTCCAGATGTTTTTCAGGGTGTGCCCACTCTCACATCTCACCCAGCTGAGGGGTCACAATGCTAGACTCATGACTTGAATCCTAAACCCACACATTTAGTTCTAAGTCTGAGACTTGTTATCATCAGCCAGTACAGCCCATCCCACACAGCAAGTGGAAGCATCAGTGGACTAGTCTGTAGCTGCTTTAGTCCCGGCTGGGGAGCCAGGAGCTCAGTATAGGAACACTAGATTCCTTTGCAAACGCAACCAGCCTTACATGCATAGCTTGGACTCCATTGGGCTTTTCATCCTGGCCCCACCCCAATCCATTTGGTGGTTGACAGGTAAGTGAGTGGCTTGGCTGGGTAGGATATGGTCCATGCCTGCCCTTGTGTTCATTTTTTGAGACCTATTATCTCTCCTGGCCCTATCCATAGGCTCCCTGTGGCCAGTGGGAAGGAAGTATTAACTTATGTTGGCTTTTGGAGGGCCCAAAACCAGGGCTTGAGGATTGTTAAGAATCATCAGTGGTGGGGGCGCCTGCGCAGCTCAGTTGGTTAAGCTTCCGACTCTTGATTTCTGCTCAGGTCAATATCTCAGGGTCGTGAGATCGAGCCCCATGCAGGGCTCTGCACTGGGCGTGGAGCCGGCTTAAGATTCACTCTTTCCCTCTCCCTCTGCCCCTCCCCCCAAAAAAGAAACAAACAAACAAACAAACAAAAAAACAATTGTCAGTGGTGGATTGAGAGCCCAGTTACTCCAGGGAGTTACACATTTGCCCGGAGTAAGGACAGGCTGGACCCAGTGGTGGGGGTGAGGCTGCTGGCCCTGGAGAGATGCTCTGGCAACCTACCCCAAGATGAGCATGACAGATACCTTGTCTGCTGCAGAGCATAGTCTGACCTGGTTTCAGGTAGCAGCTGGCCTTGTCAGCCCAGAATTCCAGCCGGTACTGGGGGACCCGACATTGTGGGGGCGGGGGAGCGTAGAAGCCCCTGTGGGTTTGTAGTCTCACTCAGCTGTAGGAGTCCCAAACCCTCGTGAGAGTCCTAGTGAAAAGCAGCTACTGACCCTTTCTTCCTTTTTTCATCTCTGTTGCTACAAAAGTTAATGCATGCTCACTGGAAATGGATCCCATTATCAGAGCAGTGACGGCTGTAATCTGGCCCCTGAAGCTCCCCCTAACACTTTACCTAACACTCGGAGGCCGGTAGCCCCTCACCAGGCTCCTAGCTCTGGCTCGCTGGCCACTCTCATTCTGACTGACCGACTTCCTTTTTTTCTTTTCTTTTTTCTCTTTTCTTTTTTCTTTTCCTTTCTCCTCCCTCCCTCTCTCTCTCTCTCTCTCTTTTTCTTTCTTTTTTTTTTTTTTTTAAAGATTTTATTTATTTATTCGACAGAGATAGAGACAGCCAGCGAGAGAGGAAACACAAGCAGGGGAGTGGGAGAGGAAGAAGCAGGCTCATAGCGGAGGAGCCTGATGTGGGGCTCGATCCCAGAACGCCGGGATCACGCCCTGAGCCGAAGGCAGACGCTTAACCACTGTGCCACCCAGGCGCCCCTCTTTTTCTTTTTCTTTCAATATTTTATTTATTTGTCAGAGAGATAGAGAAAAAAAGAGCACAAATAGTGGGAGCGGCAGGCAGAGGGAGAAGCAGGCTCCCTGATGAGCAAGGAGCCCGATGCGGGGCTCAATCCCAGGACCCAGCGCTGGGATCATGACGTGAGTCGAAGGCAGACGCTTCACCGACTGAGCCACCCAGGTGCCCCATCCCATCCTGACTTTAGCAGCCCTGTCTGTATGGAAGCTGCCCTTGGAGCACTCACCCTTCTAGAAGAGAGGTGGTGTCTAGGTGCTAGCACCACCGAGGCTACAGAGGTGGGAGGGCTGCTATCGCCTGAGTACCCCGGCATTGGTGCTCCAGTATTCTTGCCTCCTGCTAATCTGAACTTTCTCTAGATCTGAGTTTGAGATCTCCACTTCTTCCTTGTGGCGGGGGGGGCGGTCACCACACCATTCTCAGCCCATCCAAGGTTTATTCCGGAGTGAAGAGCCAGCTGTGCGGCTAAGTGATCCTCATCATGAGCTGCGGGGGTTCTTCATGTCCACCCTGGGGACTGCTTCCCGCCCCTCTGAGGTGCCCGCAGGCTGTGTGCACACACTGCCCAGCAGGGAAGCAGACTTGTTTTTCCCTCTGTCACTGGCCTGGAAGAAATGCTTTCTTGGAAGCTGCACATTCCCCCTGCCTCCGTTACTGGGGAGCCAGCAGGCCCCACGGAGCATAGGCCAGCAGCCTGGCACCAGGCGGGCCAGGTTCTGAATTCTCTGGAGGGCAGCCTTCTTGGTGATTACTGAGCACCATCTCTCTGTTCCGGGAAACATTTTTCTGGGAACCACCAAGCTTTTTGTTTTGCTTTTTCTTCTTTTTTTTGGCTCCTTGTTAGGCTGGGACGACCCAGCGTCTGAATGTTCCACTGCTTCCCCCTGCCTGCAGACCTCTTTTCATGGGAACTGTAGATGGAACTGCACATTGCAAGCTGGGAAACAGTGCAGCCTGTTCCATACCCCCATCCCTGTTTTATACTTGGGGAAAAAGGCAAAATGGGGGGGTGGGAATCTTGTCTGATGTTGGATAACCAGTTACAGTGGAGTAGAAGCTAAACCCAGTTTCTTGACTCCCAGCTCAGAGCTCTTGGCTGTAACTGGGCCTGGTGTTGTGGGCACGGCATCAGGGATCCCAGCTGTAAATGTCACCTGAGTGTCCCAGGGCTCATTGGCTCAGAGGGGGGCCCTGAACAGAACTGCAAGAACAGATTCAGATGGTACGTACCCAGGCCCTCTGGTCGCAGTCCCTTGCTGGATGCCTTGACTCTTAGAGCCCCAGAGCCCTGCTCTGGAACCATTCGTGTGCCATTCCTGTCTATGGCCTGAAGCCCACTGAAAGGGTGCCCTGCCCTGTCCACAGCTCCGGGCTCCCCCCGGATTCTTAGAAGTAACCATGAAAGACCTCACCTTCTCCTGGATTGACAGATGGACACTGTACTTGCTCCCTACCTATCCTCCCTCCTCCAATTTATAGCAGAACAATGGAGCTGAAAGCTATGAAAATCAGGATGGGAAAGGGCTCACTCTTCCTGTGAGGGGGGACCCTGTCTGCTTTGCTGTCCACACAAGCCTTTGCCTACCTGAATGAGCTCACGTACCCATGCAATAATGTAAACAGAGCCTGAAGGGATATAGGATATTCTCATTTCGTTTTCCAAGAGGCCATAAATTTAAAACATTTCACAAAAGAAGTGAGTGATACATCTCTTTGCTCCCCTTACAGTGGAACCTGGTGTGTGAGGACGACTGGAAGGCCCCGCTCACGATCTCCTTGTTTTTCGTGGGTGTGCTGGTGGGCTCCTTCGTTTCGGGGCAGCTCTCAGACAGGTAAGGTGGGTGTCTATCTGCTGCAGCTGCAGGGGACCAAAGCACGAAGCAAGGAGCATGTATGTGCCTGGCTCTTGACCTCAGATGGTAGTGTTATCTCATCCCAGGGCTTTGCGTTTGAAAAGAAAAAGAAGCTGTGTCTGTAGTATAGACTCCATACCAAGTAAAGAGAGCCAACAACCTCTTCTCCCTCATTCCTGCTGAGCAGGACAACCTAAGTGTACCTATAATCCAGTTGGCCGGGTGATATGCCATGATTCACTTCTTGCGCCAGCCTGGCTGGCCTCCCTAGGTGATTCTTTCATGTCCCCGAGCATGGGAGAGGTGGACACCACACACATGCACATGAACTTTGTGACGATCTTAAGGTGTACTGTGAGTGACACACCTCTGTGTGTTCCCCGAGCCATCATTCTCTGTGCATGAGGAGACGAGGTCTCACTAGCTAGTAGTGGCATAATGGGCAAAACTCTTGTGCTCACAGTGCTGATGCCCCTTAGCTAAGATACCTGTGCTTATAGCACCTGCTTGACAGCAAGCAGGATATGTACTGTTTTGACCCATAAGCAGGTGGTTTATGTAATTCCACAGCTTTTAACTCAAATTCCATGGCTTAAGGAGTTCTACTCTTGAAATTATGTGCAAAATTTTAGAGATTGTATATGAACATTTTTTTTTCTGGAGAAAGGTCCATAGTTTCCCTGAAGTTCTCAGAGGGGTCCATTATGTGGTATCTTCCTACCCCAGGGCTCCAGAGTCTGTTGGAGAAGGCCACGGTGAGAAGAGTAGCCTTCACCAAGGTCCTTGGTCGTACTGGATCACCCAGTGGAGTCCAGCATCCTCCTAGCTGGTTGGGGTCTAATAGAGTTCAGGGTGAGAATGTCATCCTACTTTAAGAACAAACTTGTATTATCCCGTAGCAAACTCAGGTGATATCTGGCATGTTTACCTCTATAGATTATTGTCTTTACCTGAGAATCCATTCCTCATGAGGAATATGTGCATTTCTCACTAAATTTGTGTTTCCCAAGTGTCATCTAGCCATTAGAAAAGGGACAAATTCTTGCAGTTACCAGTGAGCATTGAAGAGTCAATAGGCCATGACCACTGCTTGACAATTGTAGACAAGCCTGAGCCACATTCCCTTTCAGGGGAAAGACCTTTGCTTCCCGAGATCCTTAATCTAGCTGCAAGCATCAATTGATTACTTATATTTATCTAACAAACGCACAGCACCTAATATGTGCCAGCCACTCTTAGAAGCACTGTACAAATTTAAAAGAAAGAAAAACAAATAATCCCATCATAACCTATGAAGTAGGAAGTATTATTACTCTCATTTTACAGGTGGGGGAAATGAAACCCAGAGGAGCTAAATGACTTACACAGTCCCAAAGCCAGCAAGTGGCAGAGCTAGGATTTAGGCCCAAAGATTCTTGACCCTCTGTTCTCGGGCCATCCTCTTCTAGAACTTGCCTTCTAGCAAGGCAGAATATATTAAACTTCTAACTGAGGGGTATACTTGTCCTTCGTGGTGTAAGTGATACAGAGAAGAAGTACAGGATGCTAAGAGAAGGTCTGATGGAGGAGGCCCGGAGAAGCTGCCCTGAGAAGGTGAGTGGAAAGAGGAATAGAAATCAGCCAGTGATAAAGGAATGGAGAGAGGAAGGAGCATTGTGGGCAAAGAGAGCTGTACTTAATTAAGCCTGGACTCAAGAAGAGGTGGCACACTTTAGGAACTGAAAAAAAGGGCCACCTGGGTGGCTCAGTTGGTTAAGCGTCTGCCTTCGGCTCAGGTTGTGATCCCAGGGTCCTGGGATCGAGCCCCACGTCAGTCTCTCCACTCGGTGGGAAGCCTTGCTTCTCCCTCTCCCTTTGCCTGCTGCTCCCCCTGCTTGTGTGCTCTCTCTGTATCAAATAAATAAATAAAATCTTTAAAAAAAAAAAAAAGGAACTGAAAAAAGTCCTTTGTGGTGGAGGTGTGGAGAGTGATAGAGAAGAAACAGGTGAGGCAGGTGGAGGCCCAAGCAAAAGAGCAGGCCAGGCTTAGCTGATGACACGTAGGAGTTTGGGCTTTAGTCACAGAGCAGTGGGGAGCTATTGAGAGTTTTATAAAGCAGGAGTGTGGCATAATCAGATTTATATATTTTTTTAACGATTATCTGATAACATTGCAGAGAAAGGATTGAAAGGAAGAAAGAGGGGTTGTGGAGAGACCAATTAAGAGGCTGTCACAATAATTTATGTGGGAAATGATGATGGTTTGGACTAGGCTGATCGTGGTAGAAATGGAGAAGAGAGGTAGGAGGTCCAGCCAACAGGACTTGGCTGTGGGTTGGATGCAGGAGAAAATTTCGGGCTTCTACAACCAAGCAGGTGACAATGCCCATCTCTAAGACAAAGAACTCTGGAAGAGGAACATTTCGTAGGAGAAGATGCGGAACTCAGTTTGAACGTACTGAATTTGGGGTGACTATGAGAGTCCTAAATGGATGAAGTGAGCCTGCAGTTGGATGTGTGGCTCTGGTGTTCCAGGAAAGGTGTGGGCTGGAGAAACACATTTGGGAATTGCCAGCTCCATAGGACCCTCAGCAAGGCATCTGGAGCATGGAGGAGATTGCCCGGGCAGAGTGTAGAGTGAAAAGAGGGGCTGCCTGGGACAGAGCTTTGAGACCTTCCAGGTGGGCTGCTGGGAGATCCCCTGTCACGGGGTTAAGTGGCAGCTGAAAGAGGAATATCCTTGATGTGAAAATCAAGGAGGAGGTACCCCAAGTTTGAAGTTGAAACTCAGTGCATTTTCTTGGGTCAGCTGTGTCATGGGTTAAGCAGACCTTTGTGGGCTAGCCTGAGAACCTGGTTACCATGAACACCATGATTGCCTGAGGAAAGTGTTTCATTTCCACAGATCTGATCCCAAGGAAACAGTAGAAGCAAAATTAATGAGTATGTTGAGGACCACCTTAGTCTTCTGAAGGGCAAGTACAGTGTTTTACAAACCCCCTAGAAATCTCATCAGCAGACTTCTTTTAAGCAGGGCATCTAAGTCAAGAAAATAAAGTAGCTAAAAGCGTGGCTGTTCGGGCTGAGGCCCTCCCTTCAGCTCCCAGCATCACCCCTCAAGCTTGGTGACACCCTCAGGGAAGGCGCCGGGCTCCGTGGTACGGACAGTTTGTGATCTCATTACTGCTAAATAAGCTCGCTCAAAACCCTAGGTCAACAAATGACCTCAGAGCAGTAGTAGGTGTAGGGACCAAGCTTGTCTGGAATATCAACAGTAACTTTTCGTGGAGGGCAAAGATCAATAAGCTGAAATTCAAGAGCAATGAAAATAATCCTGGGTGGTCACCACATTTTATCTGACCTTATTGAGTTACCTTTATGCGCATGAATTACAAGAGGGGCACAGCCCTGGGAAGAGGTAGACTGATAACTTACTATTTTTGTAAGCACATGTGTGGTTGATATTTTATTGACAGACTTTGAAAGTGACCATTTCTGAGCCCAACCCCAGACTGGTTGCTAAGGACCGATGCTATGTAAGGATTTGCTGGATCTTTCTCTTCCCTACCATCCATCCCAGGGAGCCCATGGGAAGGGAAGGCATGAGTAGAGGTCATACCTGTCTCCCTGTACGAAGGGACCTTCCCTTGGTTGGCATGTTGGGTGCTCTTGTTACAGAATAATGCAGGGGGACTTGGTCTCCTTCTAGACAGGGTTTCTCAACCTTGGCACTGTTGACATTTTGAGCCAGAGAATTTTGTGTTATGGGACACTATCCTGGGCATTTTAGGATGTTTAGAACATCTCTGGCCTCTACCTATTAGATGCCAGTAGCACCAAAAACAAACAGACAACCTGTTTCAGTGGAGAGAAGCGCCAAACTCTTTAACATGGCAACAAGGCCTTTTGCAGCTTGGTGCCCCCCAACCCCTGTGGTCTTCTGTTGAACAGCTCATGCCGTCATGCTGGCTGCTGTCTACACAGGTCTTCATGCCCCCTCCAGCCATGCTTGTGTGTGCTCTTCTTAGCATTCCCCTACCACTCCCATGACCTTCCTTGACCATGAAGGCTAATTCAGGGTCCCTGGTTTATATTACCTGCTTCCTTGTGCCTTTTCTTCATAGCACCTATCAGAAATGGGTAAATAAGAAGTATTATCATATGTAATGTTGGTCCCCTCCAGTATACAGTGAATATCATCAAAAGCTTGGTCCCTACACCTACTCCCCCTTGTCAATAATAACTTCTTCTTTGGGCCTCACCTCAGTGTCCCGTCATCAGGGAGACCTTCCCTGAATGCCCACGTCCCCAACCCCTATTCTCAGACCAGGTAGGTTCCTTGGTCGTGTCTCTTGTGAACCTGGGCGCTAGTCCTTCAGCATGCTCATGTCAGTGTGTGATTGCACGTTCAGTAGTATGGTGTTTGATAGAATATGATTCCTGCCTGTCTTACCACCTGTAGGCTATAAGCCCCTCGAGGGTAGAAACAAGAGTTTTGGTCTGTGTTTTATAATTCACCTGTATCCCTAGCGCCTAGTATATAATTGAGGTTCAAATATACATTCATTGCATGAAAATGAGTATCAGCCAGCCCTGGCCAGAGTCAGGCTGAACCCGCTAGATTGAGTGAAGTACATTGACTTGTTCCTCCCTGACTATGATGCTGTCTTTAAAACAGAATAAACCCACCAAAAAAGCCAACATTAAAAAAAAATTTTTTTTAATGAACACAGATACAGAAAACCACACAGAACAAATGTGTGCGTTGATGAATTATTCCAGGGAAATAACCTTGTACCTACCACCAAGTCAAGAAATAGAACCTTGCTGGCCACCAAGGAGCCCCCGTGCACATGTCCCATCCCAGGCACCACAGCCTCCCCCCATAAGTAACCACCAGCCTGGCTGTTACAGTAATCACTTCCTTGTGGGGTTTTTGCAGTTTTATCAGCCAGATGTGTATCCTTTAACACAACTTTAGTCTTGCGCACTTAAAAATTTTGGTAAGTTTTTGCGGGATTGACTCAGGGATTCTCCCTCCATCCTTTTCCTTGCCAGACGTTTTATCTTTTGCAGCCAGGGCTGTTCCACATAGAATTTCCCTGTCTGGATTTTGCTGGCTGTGCACTCATGGTGTACTCAAGGTCAGCATTAATCCTCCTTTCTCTGCATTTCTTGCAAATTGGTGGCTGGATCTGGAGACTTCATCAGATCCAGGCTCATACCCTTTAGTGAGACTAGGAATCATGCTAATTCAGTTATGTCTTCCTGAAAAGACTGTTAGCAGTCACTGAAACATAATGCCCCAATATAATGCCCATTTACTGAATGATATAAAATGGGGATATTCTAAGTTTATCACTTGTTTTTCATTTAGTTGTTGGAATACTTTTTTATACAATGATATTTTCCCTCATCCGTTATTGGTTCCTGTTCATATACTTTACATAGGAATTTCAGGACAAATGTTTCTATCCCTCTATTTACCACTCTTCATTTAAAATGACTTCTCTATCATTCTCCAAAGTAAACCAGTTCTTTAAAAAAAAAAAAAAACGATTATGAATGTATGGATTTAAGCATAGTGAATGCATTTTGATCTCTTGCAATCATTATCGTAATTCTGGCACTGCCTTGAAGGCGGTCCTGGTGCCTGGGCCGCACATTCATCTGGGGGGGCGGGGACGCCGAGTAACAGCACCGGGACGGGAGACGGCGTCTGTGCCCTCTACCCTGGCAGCGCCGTCCATGACCCCTCCCTGGATGGCTCTGGGGAAAGTCCTTCCCGGTGGGGCCCATTTCTGCCGCCTTCTCCCAGCTGGATCTCTGTCACTCTCTTTTCCTTCCCAGGTTTGGTCGGAAGAACGTGCTCTTTGTGACCATGGGCATGCAGACGGGCTTCAGCTTCCTACAGATCTTCTCAAAGAACTTTGAGATGTTTACTGTGCTGTTTGTCCTTGTGGGCATGGGCCAGATCTCCAACTACGTGGCAGCATTTGTCCTGGGTATGGCCATCAAGTTGGAGTTGAGTACTTGATCCTGTGTTTCACCATCACTCCACCACCCACTCTCTAGAGACGGCTGTGGTGTCCCTCAAGGGGAAGTGGTATCTAGCAACACCAACCAGGGCTGTGTGCTGAATGCAGTTTGCCCAACCTTGAGTCCCCAGGAGCACGACAGCCAGAATGCCGAGTTCCAGATCTTTTCTGGTCTCGGAGATGTGCACCTTGGTCTCATTAGTATTCAGTAGCCATTTTACTAGAATTCACCCAAGATCATCCATGAAAAAAACAGGACCTTCCCAGAGCTGAGGTTGCTAAGAAAAGATAGAGACATGATATGAGGAGCAGGGGCCACGAATGGCAGGCTCACCAAGGAAGAAGGCTGCCTCTTCTGCAAAGCATTGTGTCCAGTGAAACTGGCGAGAACGAATTGATATGAAGGGGCTTGAGTCCCAGAGTTTTAATTCTGAATATATACTGTGGGGCTTTGGCTTGTTCTCACTGAAGAGTCACCAGTCTTACTGTCTGGAGGAATCTGACTCTAGCTTGTTGGTCTTTGGGCTCCTTGGGTGGTATGTTGAAAGGATTATTTCTTTCTCTTCACATCCAATAAAGTAATCTTTTCTTAAAAATATTTCCTTGAGCCTGCATGGGTATCCTTCATGATGACTTCCCCTTTCATAAATTCTTCCTCACGGGAGGATTACATTTTGAGGCCTCACGTGGCATCTTTAGCATATGGCTTGGGGAAGTGATGCAGTTTGCAAGGTGGAACCATCCCTGAGAAGCCTAAGCGGTCACGGGGGGCACCCCAGCAGGTGGTCAGCCTGCAGCAGGTTCAGAATGCCATCCGTCCGTAGGGCATAGCTGCTTTAATTCCTATATGTTGAGAATTATACAAGAGAAGGTGAATAAGGAAATGACCTAAATTAAAGGACTAACATGCCGCCTCCCTTGTTACGAACAGGAACAGAAATTCTTGGCAAGTCAGTTCGTATCATATTCTCCACGTTAGGAGTGTGCATATTTTACGCGTTTGGCTTCATGACGCTGCCACTGTTTGCCTACTTCATCAGAGACTGGCGGATGCTGCTGCTGGCGCTGACGGTGCCCGGGGTGCTGTGTGCGGCTCTCTGGTGGTGAGTGTCGCCTGTGCCCGCCAGCGGATGTCCACTGTTTGGCGTTCACTAGGGGGCAGGAGCAAGCCACAAATCCCTATTAGGGCTCCCAGAGACGGGAAGTATAAATTCTTTGTAAGTCATTTCAAGAATGTTTTCTCCACACTCAGAAGAACCAAAAAGAAAACAAAACGAAATCCCCAGACATCAACAGACTTGTTCTCAGTCCTGTGCTGGGCCAGTCGAAGTGCAGGGAGAAGAAGCAGTAGTAGCTGAGAGATGATGGGGTCTAGCATGACCTTCAGGAAGTTATCAGACTGACAAGACAGCCTAGGCCCCTGTTCTGGCTGTGTGTTCCTGAGGCCTCACGCCACTGGAGGGAGAGCACTGGAAGTGAGGGTCCTCGGGGTGGCTACACAGAGGAAGCCAGGCTCCCTATGGGCCTCCAAGATAGAGGAGTTAGGCAGGCAGGGAGGAGGCCTTCCCTACCAAGAGAGGGAACACAGCAGAGGGGCTGAGACAGGAATCGCACCTTGCAGGTAGGGTTGTTGAGATCACTGCTCTGCTCAGAGCTGAGAGCATTTCAGAGCATAATGGGAGAGGACACAGAGCACAGCATTGGGTCCTGGTCATGACCAAAGGACAGGGGCCATCGAGTGAGGTAGAAAATAAGATCCCCAAAGTCCTAGCTGCTTTGAGAAATACAGGTAGGGGGTCTGACAGGTCACTTGGATGGCTCTGAGGTGGGGAGTGAGGAAAAACTACAGGCTAAGAGGCCAGTGCAGAAGCTTCTGTGGATGCTGGGGCCAAGCAGGAGAGTACAGCAGGGCAGGGGCTGGGCTTGCCTGCGCCCACCACGGAAGCCAGGCTTCGGGAGCCCATCTTGTGCCTATGTCTTCAGTGCCCAGCAGGTGGCACCACCACTCTTCAGAAATGGAGGTGGCCAGCCTGAAGGGGAATCCCAGCGTGGTGTGCAGGCCTCTAATCTTGTGCACTCCAGGGTACTCAGAAGCTCGCACTTTGGATCCTTAGTGGGTATGGTGTGAACCATATCTTTGCTTGGTCTGGAAACACCAGACATTCCCCAAACCCACATCTGGTTCTAAAACCACCTTTCCCACCTCCACATATGCTACACCTGGTCTGTTGGGCAGCATGGTCTCAGCGGGATGGCTCCTTGTACTTCCAGGTTCATCCCTGAGTCCCCCCGATGGCTCATCTCTCAGGGACGACTTAAAGAGGCAGAGGTGATCATCCGCAAGGCTGCCCAAATGAATGGGATCGTTGCACCTTCAACTATCTTCGAGTCAAGTGAGGTAAGCATTGCAAGGGAGCTGGTGGGAGGGTCTCATGACCATGATGTTAGGGCAGCACCACGCAGGAGCCCAGCCCTGTCCCTGCCTGAGCCCCAGCTGTCCCCAAGCAGGCCCTGTTAAAATTCACAAGTTGGGGAGAAGGCACCAACTGTCTAAATCTCTTCACCTTTCCCGTGGGTTTTAAATTGTCATACTTTATGTAATTCTTTTCTAGGCAATCATATAGTTAAACCATTAATTTGAATAACGCATTGTCTGAATAATCGGCCTTTCATGAATTTGGCATTGTGGGAAATCATTGTTTCTTATGTCTTATGTAGTTTCTCATCTTAAAAGAAATATAGTATGTAAAATAGGAAGCAGAGGTAGGTTTGGAGTTAGAAATGTTCAGCCTCCTTCCACTCACCAGTCGTTAGTTGTTGCATGTCCCCTTGGAGCCAGGTCCTTCTTGATATCCGCCCCTTCCCCCTACTCCACCCCTCTTGCAAACCCTGTTCTCATGCACCATGAGTAATTTCCTGGCTCTGCCTGATTCCTGGGTCTTGCTTCTCCTTCCTGTTCCCTCTCCCTCCACCCTCTGCAGCAGGCAGTTTTCCTTAGTCTCATGACTACCACAAGAGGTTAGAAGTTATAATTGCTGGCTGATGGGCTTCTGGAATGTGTCTCTGATCTGCTGGGAACAGCCACCAACAATCACACTGAAGTGTCTGCAGAAGGAACGTGAGAGACGCCTGGGACTCGGGATGCAGACCCAGGGCTTAGGAAGGGGAGACCAGTTACTACAGGCATCAGAGAGCTGCTGGCTGGGGCCCTGCTGGCCTCACAGTTAAGTGCTGGCCCAGCAACAGCTCCCACTGAGCGTGTATTGGAAGGGGCTGTAAAGCACAGGCATCAGGGTGAGAGGAGATGGCAGGGAGGGCTTTTAAGTGTGAAGCCTTGATGGCTTTTCAGTGGAGGGGTCAGTCTGGGTGAACCCAGAACCCCACTGGCATCTTTGAGGAAATGAGGCTATTTCGGGGGCTCCATTAAGTCAAAAGCTGACCTCTTGTTGAACTGCTAACTCGAGAAAAACAAACTCCAAAGCTGGGTTTGCTTAAGAAAGCAACATCACTGTGTTTAGACGTGTGGTTTATTAATGTTCTTGGCTGTGCCAGATTTCATAGGAAGTTAACTCTGGGTGAAGCTGAGGTCAATTTTCCTGTTTTTCTATCTGAAATTTTTTTCCCTGGAAGTAGACCAGTAACTACATGGTATGAGGACTCAAAACATTAATTCTTTTAAAATATCAGATCAATAAACTACAGAGCCAGTTTCTCTCTCTGACCCAGAGGGCAGGGAGCCAGCCTTGGGAAGGAATGCTCAGAGGCCTCCCTGGAATGTGGCCACTGATGGAGGCTGGAGGTGGGGCCAAGAGGGAGCTGTCAGCTTGGGCCTCGCCTTGGCTGCATCCCCTGAGGGACCAGTCACCTACTTTTCCTCCTTATTCTCCTTCACTAATGGGTCATTGACAAGGCCTGGGGAGGCGTTTCACAGCTCAAGATACACTCCCCATACTTACTCTTTTTTTCAAGAAAGAAACAAAACACTCGCCAACTCGGAGATGCAGGGTTTTGGGTATATTATTGGATCCCCGAGTCTCCAGCCTCTCCCCCCCTTGCCCTTATTGTATTGCTCATGCAGCTGCAAGACCTGAGTTCTGAGAAGCAGCAGTCCCACAGCATTCTGGATCTGCTTCGAACCCGGAATATCCGAATGGTCACCGTCATGTCCATAATTCTGTGGTGCGTAAGTGAGACCTACCTGAAGCTTCCAGACAAAGCGTCTGGCAGTGGCTTTCATTTGCAGATGTGTCTCAGACCAAAACTGAAAGCCTTTGTCATCAAAAAGTAGAAAGGATCTGCCTTGCAATGAAGGAAGTGGGCATATCATAATCTGAGCTTGACGGAATCTCAGAAAAAGAGCATGAAATCTGTTGGGGGGATTTGGGGGAAGCTGTGGAGTCTTCGGGGAATCCCTGCAGGTCCTGAGGCAGATCCTTGGTCACTGTGGTCCCTGTTTTGTTTCTGTCACCTGTGCCTCAGACAGTGACTGAAGAGGACAGGGGAGGCCTTTAAGAAGGATCTAAGGGAAACCGTTATGTCCTTTACATTACACAGACTGCTAAGTAGTCTGGAAATGTGGAAGCAGGACATCTTCCCTCTGGGATGTTCAGAGACTGTCCTGGAGGCAGGGCCATGGCCTAGATGGCCTCCTTAGGCTCCTTCTAATGAGGCATTTCTCCAAGTGTGTCAGGAGGGCATTTGTGAGTTACCAGAAAGGGGGACACAGCCTAGTGCCTCAGTAGCATTTGCTCAGTGGCTAGACCCTTGGGATTCTGGAATACCTGAGCCTGCTGGGTGACAAAGGCAGACTTCATCTCCAAGTCCTTATTACTAGAGTCATCTAGCTTTGGGGCAGCCAGCTTTTGGCTCCCTGGAGGGGTACTGTGAGTCACCCATTTCCAAGGAATGGCCCAGGATCCCTTAGGGCAGTGCACCACCCTTCTGTTGGCCTCAGACAGGACCAGCATTCAGCCTGCACCACAGACTGGCAAGCCTGCGATGAGTCACCTCTTCTGTGGTTCACCCAGGTGCCTCTCTCGTTCTGGATTCCCCAGGGACTCCTGGACATTCCCTTTTCCCTGAATGGTAGCAGCTGTGGTTTCAGCGTGCAGATGAGTTAAAAGCCTTCTAATCCATAAAGGTCTGGTCATCAGCAGAGAGTGCTGGTCATCAGCAGAGAGAGTGCCAACTAGGGACAGGGCCCAGGCCTGGGACGCCGGGGAGCACGCAGAGGAGAGACGACGTGGCCCGCCATTGGGAGCTCCTCCTCTTCTTCACGAGGACAGTGGGGTTGGGGTCTGCCACCTCTGTCCAGCCTCCTCCTGGCTGGACGCCACAGACAGAAGGTCTGCTGGGGAGATCTTTCTCCAAATGTTTGACCTAATGATTGTCCCTTACGTTGTCCTGTCCCTCCAGTCCTGTCACACCCCACTCGATACCGGCCTCTCTGCTCATTCCCTCCCTCCTTCTGCAGTTGCTGGATTTGGGGAGGGTCAGAAGGGAGGGAAGTAGCTTTTGTAGGTACTTCAGCTCAGGGTTTTTAAAGCCAAAAGGCAGGTTGGAGGCTCTATTGGGTTTTGGGCGGCGTGGGGGGGCGGGGTTCAAAAAAGTAAATCTGTCTAAACTATATAAGCCTTTTTGCCGGGACACTCTGATATTGCTCTGGCCCAACATGGGGTTAGGAAAAAATTATCTTTTGTCCTAAGAAGACTTGGGGTTAAACCTGCTGTCCTCCTGGTAAGGATAGTTTTGAATTTCCTGCAATAATTGTGTTTTTAAAGTTGTTCTGGCTGGGAGGCACGTGGCTGCTGCTTCTCCAGCTTTGCTGCCCTGCACTCTGTTTCAGGATGACCATATCAGTGGGCTATTTTGGGCTCTCCCTCGACACTCCGAACTTGCACGGGGACATCTATGTGAACTGCTTCCTTTCGGCAGTGGTTGAAGTCCCAGCGTACGTGCTGGCCTGGCTGCTGCTGCAGCACCTGCCCCGGCGCTATTCCATGGCCACAGCCCTCTTCCTGGGTGGCAGCGTTCTCCTCTTCGTGCAGCTGGTGCCTCCAGGTAGGCACCCTGTGCGTCTGCGGTCTGGGGTTTTCGCTGAGTCACTCATCCTCTACCGGGCTGTCTCCCCCAGTTCATAAAGCAAAGAAAATCATGCTATGACAGCTCACTTGAGTATCTGCATCCTTCACCAAAAAAATCAAGAGACAGTGTCTCCTGGGACCAGACACTGGTCATGGCCGGGGCTTTGGGGGAGTGGTGAGAGCAGCCATATAGGGCTGGTGGTTAATGGTACTCTCTGCCCAAGTTAATGAGTGCATATGTGTTTTTCTCTGCAGAGTAAGGGGGAGGAAAGAGAGCCAAACCCACGGCTTTTTAACCTGGCACTATTTTAGTCATTTATTTATTCAATGAGTAGCTCCAGAATGCCTCTCTGGGCTAGGCGCTGTGTTTAGGGCATGAAGTAATGACGCAGAAGTAAACAAGTCGGGCAGATCCCCAGGCCCTCCTGGAGCTCACACTCTAGTTGAGAAGACAGCAGACAAGTAAATAAAATGCTTACTATGGTATGGACTGGGTTATCTTTTATAACAATAAAGGACGGTGGAGAACAAGTTTCTATAGAGTGGTCATGGACAGTGGCCCTGAAGAGGGGGCAGTCGAGCAGAAACATAGGTGAAATAAGAAGCAGAGAGCCTGAGGAGGGCAGAACCCTGGAGTGTGTGAGGAAGAAGAGGGAGCTGGAAGAGACGAAGGGAGGGGCCGGGAACAGCATGGTTCTCACAGGCCATTAGCTGGATTTTATTTTTTAAACTGTCTTGGTATCCCACAGATGGGCGGGAGGTAGCCCTTTTCCACAATTCATTGAACAGTTTGTGGACCCTCCTATTCCACCATGGTGCCCAGAGTTATCAGTGTACCTCTGGATTTGGGGGTCTCTGGGGATTGTGTGTGGGTCCCTGAGCCTGGCAGCACTCTGCACAGGAACAGCCCCACTGCAGCCTGGCAGGGGACTCCATCAGGGTACACACATAGAGGTTCACCCCAGAGCCCAGGGTGACCACGGGCCACTCAGAGTCTTGCCACTGGCACGGCAAGCAGGGTAGTTTGGAGGATCATTCTTGGGTGTCTGTTGGCCTTTGAATTGTTGAGGTCTAAGTAGAGGGACACTCCCATTCATCCCCAGGTCCTTCATTAATTCCACTGTGCATGCGGAGCGTGGTTCTGAGGTGCCACCTGACCCCTTGACAGGCATGTCTTTAATGACCTGTGGACTGGAACAGCTCTACTTGGGCTGTTGAGGGGCTCACCTCGGTGGTCTGTAGGCTAAGAAGAGCGGCTCCTCACACAGCTACAGGTCCCAGCCTCCTCTCAGTAATTAACTTGGAGGGACATCTTGGCTACAGCCACTTAGCCCACAGCAGGACATCAGAGAAACTGTCCCCCACATCCCAAAAAGGAGAAAGTATGTTTGCTTCGAGCCCCCCCTGGTAGCAGCGTAGTGTGAGCTGGTGCCTCCTACTCTCTTCCCTTTCCCTCCAGGTTTGTATTACTTGGCCACCATCCTGGTGATGGTGGGCAAGTTTGGAGTCACTGCTGCCTTCTCCATGGTGTACGTGTACACGGCCGAGCTGTACCCCACCGTGGTCAGAAACATGGGCGTGGGGGTCAGCTCCACAGCGTCCCGCCTGGGGAGCATCCTGTCTCCCTACTTCGTTTACCTCGGTGAGTGCTGTGGGCCGAGGGCACGTAGGAGGTGGGGTGCAAGCACTGAAGGCCCTTAACGTGAGCCATGGGGGGTCGTTAACAGCAAAGCTGGCACCCACAGCAAATGGGATCCGTCCAGGACCAGACCTGTGCCTGGGGAAAGCATGTGTCCAGGCATCCTGTGGAGGACGCTCTCACTTGTACGTGGAAGACAACTTATAGACTAGCTGGAAATCAGTGAGATAAGCCAGCAGAGAGTTTTGTTTCTGTTTTAGCCATCCCAGGCCTTCCGTCAGAGGTACGGTTTGCTTATCCTAAGAAACTGCCTGGTGGTGGCGGGAGCCCATGTACTTAATTGGAGAAATTTCTTCTTGGAATCAGTATAAAAGGAACACAGAGGGAAAGATGGCCATTCAAGAGGTCTGATGGGCTGAGAATTATTGTCATTTGGAGCACTTTGGTTTTATACTATGTATAGATCTGCCTTGTGCCTTTTTTTAAGATTTTATTTATTTATTAATTTTATTTATTTATTTGAGAGAGAAAGAGAGTACGAAGCAGGGGGAGCGGCAAGCAGAGGGAGGGGGAGAAGCAGGCTCCCCACTGAGTAGGGAGCCCAACACGGGGCTCGATCCCAGGACCCCGGGATCATGACCTGAGCCGAAGGCAGACACTTAACCGACTGAGCCACCCAGGTGCCCCTGCCTTGTGCCATTTTTATGTAACGGAGCACCGATTTATTCTTCCTTGAAATTGTTTTCTCGGGGCAGCTTCTGTTCCCTGGCACATCCCCTCACCGGCACATCTTTGGGGTGGGTTGGCAGCCACCTTGAAAATACCCAGAACATGTTGTGAACATACGACATGGATCTGACAAGCAGAAACACCTTATCTGGCCTAAAGGCAAACTGAGCAAGTTGTGACCCATGTGGAGAGGTGGAGGAGTTATTCCTGTGCCTGGATGAGAACCTTGAGTTCCGTGGAAACCCAGCATTGGGAAATAGGAATAGTAATCACGGCTCAGTCCCCTCGTCGCGGTCTGCATTTCCTCCCTGCACCGTGAGGTGCTGCTGGACCTCTGGGCACCTCTGTGCCAGCTCGGTTCTGAGACTTGTCCCAGTGCCAGATTCCAGTCTGGCAGCTCAGACTGTGGAAGGTGCAGAGGCCTAGGAGGCATGTGGCTCCCTTTAGAGTCCTGGGAGCACAAAGGGAGGGAGACCAAGTCTGACCGCATCCCTGGCATGGGGTTCTGTCTACTTTGCTATAGGTGCCTATGACCGCTTCCTGCCCTACATTCTCATGGGAAGTCTGACCATCCTGACAGCCATTCTCACCTTGTTCCTCCCGGAGAGCTTTGGCACTCCCCTCCCGGACACCATTGACCAGATGCTAAGGGTCAAAGGGTAAGGTTGTCTGGGTTGCAGTGTTGCACTGAGTCTGGGCCTGGCTGAGAATTCCCCACAAACTCTCACAGACACCATGGACTAGTTTAGTCATCAGAGGGTCAGAAATGACAAAGTCTGACCCAGACCACCTTGTCACCATGTACTTCTACAACCACTATAGCAGCTCTGGGACAGCAGAGACCAGGAGAAGCCTTTCAGAATCTGCTATAAGATTTTTCTTCCCCTTAGCGAGATAACCTCAGGTCTGGGTTTTGTTTGTTTAGAGACTGGTAGACATCTTTTTAAAGATTTGTTACTAACATTGCTTTTGCTTGTTTTCATAGAATAAAATACAGGCAAACTCCAGGCCACACAAGGATGTTAAAAGATGGTGAAGAAAGCTCCGCAGTCCTTAAAAGCACAGCCTTATAACACAACCTCCAGTGCATGAGAAGGTGAGGAGGGAAGACCGTGTCTTGTCAGAAGCTGCTTGTGTAGACACCGAGTACTTCAGCGGGGGAGGTCTTTGCTGTTCATCCTGTTGCCCCTGTGTCTGACCTGCTCCTGGCCGGACAGCCGGACTCAGAGGCTGCCTCTGGTCCTGGCACACAACCTTCCCTCTAGACCAACAACTTGAGATGCGTCCTAACGTGCAGACTTGGCAGATGGTGGGTGGGCGCTTCCTAAGAAGTTAATTATTCACCAGGACGTGTGGGACCTGGCAGAATAGGAGAGGCACCTGCTAAATTTACATGTTAATTTCACACCTCCCAAAAAGGACGGGAGGTCACATCTCCCTGCCTAACCTTCTCCCCGTTTCCCTCTCATGGTGCACTTTAGAGGAAAAGAAAGGATCGCACAGGGAGTTTGATTTCTCACACTTTTTTAGTCACAGGGCACATTAACTGGGATTGTTGCTTCCCCAGGCAGGGGAGTACAGACCTGGGGAAACCTAAAGGTGATTACTGTGGAGGGAACTGATCAGGTTTAGAACAAGGGCAAGTGTATTGAATGTGAGCCCTTGTACACTCGGTGTGACTACTGGGCACACTTGTTTACTTCTGATCCAAGCACTGGGCTTGTCCAGGCTCATATGAGATGCACCACTGAATCTCCTCTTCTTGTTTTCCACTGCGGTGTAAATCAAATTTAGTTACTGTGGTTTCTGATGTGTGGTTCAAAGGAAGTCGATCAGTGAGAAAGAGAGACAAGCAGACTCATCTCTTCTCTCAAAACTATAAAGTAACATTTATTTGTGTTTTGTTTGTTGTTTGTTAGTCTTTTTCTGCTTAAGTTATTTGCCCTTCAGAATAGACTTAGGAAGGGCAGGTTCCCAGCCTCCTGGTCTGTGTCTTTGTTTTTGTTTTTGTGTTTTTCAACCCAGAATCCCTCTGGCGAAGGTGTGCAGTGGCCATTCATGCAAGGCCTTATCAGCCTTCACCACAAGCACCTTCTCTGAGTGCCAACAATGACGTCATTGTATGTGTTCCTTTTGTGATATCTAATCATAGGAAAAAATTACAAAGAAGAAAGTCAAATTGTGTTCACAGTCTTTCAGCGTTGCTCACTTCAGTCACATCACATTGGGAGATATGTTGTGTTTGGTGTAACTGTCTTTTATGATTATGTTACCATGGTACTCCTAAAGCATATGCTTCACATGGATAAAAACCATATTTTTGTGAAGGCTCCTGAAGTGCCTTGGGAAATGAGGATGTTTTAATAAATAAAATGATTTTTTAAATAATAGCAACTGCCTACCCCCTTTACTTCCACAATTTGGTGAGTCAGGCCGCACCATCGCCTGGCTTTCGTCTGTGTCAGCTTGGGCTAATTCTCCTCGTGAGTGCTGATTAGTGCCTAAGGCTTAGACTTAATCCCTGTGTGCTAGAAACCCTCACTCCATTACTGGACTGTGGACAGAACCAGGTTCTTACACAAGTGTCTTAGCCTGGGTTCCCCTGAAAGCAGGGCCTCAGACCAGCACTTCTGTGCGGTTAGGTAGTATATTTGGGAACAGGATTCCGGGGAGCAGGAATAAGGATGGGGGAGGAAACGAGGAGAGAAGGAGACCCAACACAAGGATGTGCTATCAGTGCCACAGGCACTGCTGCCGCCAGCCAGAACTTCCGAGGAACCTTCTGCAATGTATCTCAACACCATCCGATCTGCCTCATGGATAAAAGGGGGAAGCATTTATATGTTGGCCCCCCCTTCCCCGTTTATCAGAGGCAGCCCCACAGGAGTCTGCTCCCCACATTTCCAGGTTGCACCTGTGTGAGTTCCGAGCAGGGTCTTCCCTCTGGGTAGAAAGCAAGAGGTGATCTGTCACAGACCCGAGGTGAGGCACTGTCAGGTTGTGTGTCAGGGGACACGGTCAAAGCTTGTGTGAACTGGTTACTGCAACAGTGGCTGGAGTAAGTGGTGGGACTGGGAAGACTGTGGTTTGGACACAGTCCACAACAGATATATATATATAAAATGTGCCACAGGGCGATTTGAGCTAGAACGTACAGACAGACTTGGGTAAAAAGCTCCAGTGTTGGACAGATAAGTCAAAAGTCCTGTTGCATAGTATAACATGCAACATCAAACTTCGGTGGGAAGGAAGGAAGCTCATCTTCTGTAACCCTATAGGCTTCTCCACTCTCCTCAGACCTGATTTTGTGCCAGGTTCCTGATTAACTGCCTTCACTGTGGTTCCAAAATACACTTTACGGCCCTGCCTGCCCTTTCTCCTGTTGCATGAACAAACAGTTTCTGAGTTTTCTCTCTTAACCTCAGTGCTACTGATGCCAATCATTTGTGTCCTTCTGGGAGCCAAAAACCATAATGACCTGAACGCTTAGAGCTCTTCTTTTGGCAAGGCAATAGCCCATGTCAGTGCTTCTGGGGCTGAGCCAAGTATCTGAACATCCAAGCCCTCTGCCTGGGCCTGTTGGACCTGTTTCTGTCAGAGTCATGGCTTGGTAACCAAGTTCTCCTGATCAGGAATCTCCTCTTGGGGAGAGAGGGGAGCATAACCTGTAGTCGCAGGGGGAGTTGGTGCTCAGTTAATACCGGTAAGAATGAGAAACCAGGATACCCACAGAAGTACAAAGGGCAAAGCAAATGAAGTGAAGGAACAGTTCAGATTTTAAAAATACTAAGTGTTCTGCCACAGATAAAGATGAAAGCAAGAGTATACCCTATGATCTTTCCTATTCCTGGCAACTAGTTCCTCTCTCCCTCAGAGTTCCCTAAACATTCTCATGAATTCCAGAAGGGCTGGTGTTTGCCAAAGAGAATTACTCTACTTAACACCTAGTTTAAGCGATGGTGAATGAGTTGGGCAGAGGGCCCTGTTCTCTGTCAAGTGGTAAGTAGCCCAACAAATCTTTCCCCTAGGTGTTTATCATCCAATTGCTTTTCCTAAACGGCTTTTAGGCTGACAGAAGCTGGACACAACCCAATATTAGCAATACCATATGTTGTGTGTGCCATTGCTGTACAAGCAATTTGGAAAAATACAGGCCTATCTTGTTTTATTGCACTTCACTTTTTTGTGCCTTTTTACAAATTGAAGGTTCAAGATGTTAGCAGAGGAAGTCACGGCGGATATAACAGAAAGAGCAAGAGAACTAGAATTAGGCATGGAAGCCGAAGGCAGAACTGGAATGGATGAGGAGTTGCTTCCCGTGGATGAGAAGAGAACGTGGTTTCCTGAGACGGAATCTACTCCTGGTGGAGACGCTGTGACGATTGTTGAAATGACAACAAAAGGGATTTGGAATACTGTTGATAAAGCAGCAGTAGGGTTTGAGAGGGTTGACTCCAATTAAAAGAAGTTCTATAGTGGATGAAATGCTATCAAACAGCACCACGTGCTACAGAGTGAGAGAGTATGGAAAGGAAAGGCATTTAATGCAGCAGACTTCATTGCTGTCCTATTTCAAGAACTTGCCACAGGCCCCCAACCTATAGCAACCTCCACACTGATCAGTCAGCTGTTACCAACATCGAGCAGGGCCCTCTGCCAACAAAAAGATTACCACTGGCTAAAAACTCAAATGATGGTTAGCATTTTTTTTAGCAACAAATTTTAAATTAAGGTGTGCACATTGGACTTTTACATATAATTCTATTGCACACTTAATAGACCACAGCGTAAACATAACTTTTATATGCACTAAGGAACAAAAAAGTTCATCTGACTTGCTTTTTTTGGTGATATGTGCTTTATTGCAGGGGTCTGGAGCGAGCCTGCCGTATCTCCAAGTATGCCTATTCACCTATTGGCTCATTTGATACTTACACAAATCCCATGGGATCGATAGAGGATCCCCAGAATGACAGAGTCAGAGGTTCCTCAGCAGAAGGCACATGCCTTCCTGTAGTCTCAGATGGTCCCACCCTGGAAGGTCTTACCTTGGGAGGGAGGGGCTTAACTGAAGAACAGTTGTGTAAGAAGCTGCCAGAGGCACTAGAACATCATCTTTCTGCTGGGCCATCCAGAGCACAGCAGTCAGGCACCTGACTGGCTCTTTTTACCTCAGAAGAAGTCTCACATGAGAAACTCTTCTCACGACTGTGTAGGGGTGTGGGCATACACTGTACACATCAAGGACATGGTGCTACATGCATGCAGTGGTATGAGTACTTCACAGAGCCAGTCTCCTGAGGAGATCTGAAATATTCAATTATCATGTAACCTTTGATCAGTTTTGAAAATTCCAAATGTCCTCATAGAACTGTGTTTCCTTACACCAATCAAATAAGTATAAAAAGGTACAAACCTATAAAATGTTTTCACCAACATTAATTCAACAAGCAGGCAGCATGATGTAAAACATACACTTTAAAAATTGGTGAAAGGAAAGAGAATATTCTAACACTGTATGTGAGAACAGTCTATGTACATTCTAGCAATGTAATACAACTTAATAACCCCTAAACTCTTTAGCCATAGTAAAAAGTCTTGAACAGCTGGAACAATCTTCCTAATATTCCCCAATCTGGGCAACAGTGGACTGGATGAAGGCCTCTATCTACTTCCCTCTTCAAAGATTTTTGTAAACTACTATAGAAATGGAGATCAAATGGAGAAAATGGACAATGGGGCTAATCACTGAAAGAAGTGAGACCTGCCCTATAAGAAAGGTCCAAGAGAGTCCTTCAGGCTGAAATGAAAGGATACTAGACAGCAGCCCAACTCCACATGAAGGAATAAAGCACATGGATAAAGGGAAACAACTTAAATAAATATAAAAGACAGTTAATTAATGAAAGTGAGGAAATTGGGGCACCTGGGTGACTCAGCCGTTAAGCGTCTGCCTTCTGCTCAGGTCATGATCCCAGGGTCCTGGGATCGAGCCCCGCATCACGCTCCCTGCTCGGCAGGAAGCCTACTTCTCCCTCTCACACTCCCCTTGCTTGTGTTCCCTCTCTCGCTGTCTCTCTCCATCAAATAAATAAATAAAATCTTAAAAAAAAAAAAGGAAAAAAAAGAAACGAAATTACTGCCAACCTTACAGAAATAATAAGAATTACAAGAGAACACTATAAACAAGTATGTGCCAACAAATTATACAACCTAGAGGAACTGGACAAATTCCTAGAAACACAAAAATTACCAAAATGGACTCAAGAAGAAATAGAAAATCTGAACAGATGTTAAGTAGAGAGATTAAAATTATAATCAAAAACTTCCCAAAAAAGAAAAGCCCACAACCAGATGACTACACTGGTGAATCTACCAAACATTTAAAGAAGAATTAATACCAGTCCTTCTCAAATTCTTTGCACAAATAAAAGAGGAGAAAACACTTCCTGACTCATTCTGTGAAGCCAGCATTACCCTGAGACCAAATCCAGACGAAGACATCAAAAGAAAGAGAACCATAGATCAATATCTCTTATGAACATAGATGTGAAATATTCCATAAAATACTAGCAACCCAAATCCAGCAGCATACTAAGAGGATTTTATATTGTGACCTAGCAGGATTTATCCCAGGAACACAAATGTAGTTCAATTTAAAAATGTTAATAATGTAATACAACACATGAATGAGTTTAAATAAAGATTCTATCAGTTGATGCAGAAAAACATTTTATAATATTCAACACACTTTCATGATAAAAAACAGTCAATGAACTAGAAATAGAAGGGAACTTCCTCAATATGATAAATGACATCTATGAAAACACCACAGTTAACGTTATACTCAATGTTGAAACTGAAACTCACCCCCTAAGACCAGTAACAAGTCAAGGATGCCCCTTGCCACTTCTGAAACTATGCTGGAAGTTCTGGCCATAGCAATTAGGCAAGAAAAAGAAATAAAAGGTATCCAAGTTGAGAATTAAGAAGTAAAGCTACAGTAATCAAAACAGGGTGGTACTGGCAGAATGACAGATACAGAGATCAATGAAACAGAATACAGTCCAGAAGTAAACCTTCACAGATATGGTCAAAAAAGGTGATTTTTCAAAAAAGATGCCAAGACCATTCAAGGGGAAAGGACAGTCTTTTCATCAATGATGCTTGGAAAACTGGATGTCCACATGCAAAATAATGAAGTTGGACCCTTATACCATATGCAAAAATTAACTCAAAATAAATCAAAGACTAAACATAAGAGCTAAAATCCTAATACTTTTTAGAAGAAAACAGAGGGGAGGAAGTTTCATTGGATTTAGCAGTGATTTCTTGTATATGACACCAAAAGCACCGGCAACAAAAGAAAAAAAATAAATTGGACTTCATCGAAATTAAAAACCTTTCTTATATGTCTATATACAATAAAGCTGGGGGAAAATGAAAAACTTTTGTGCATCACAGGACACTATCAAGAGTGAAAAGGCACCCCAGAGAACAGGAGAAATCATTTCTCTACTAAGGCATTAATATCCAAAATATATAAAGTATTCCCACAGCCCAATAATGTAAAAAAAAAAAAAAATGGGCAAAGGACTTAAGTAGACATATCTCCCAACAAG
Organism: Ursus maritimus; assembly: GCF_017311325.1. Taxonomy (NCBI): domain Eukaryota; kingdom Metazoa; phylum Chordata; class Mammalia; order Carnivora; family Ursidae; genus Ursus; species Ursus maritimus. The sequence continues at coordinate 60,398,798 of NW_024426663.1, read as the reverse complement.
GTATACAAATGGCCAACATGCACATGAAAAGAAGTGCCATTCATTAGGGAGATACAAAACAAAATTACAATAAGAAATCACTTCGTACTCATTAGGATGGCTGTTGTTAAAAAGAAAAAACAGAAAAAAAAGCAAGTATTGGTGAGGATGTGGAGAAATTCAAACACCTGTGCACTGCTGGTGGGAATGTAAAATGGGGCAGATATTATGGAAAACAGTATGACATTTCCTCAAAAAAAAAAACATAGAATTATCATATGATCCAGCAATTCCACTTTTAGGTATATAACCAAATGAACTGAAAGGAGGGACTCAAACATTTGTACACCTGTGTTCATAGCAGCATTATCTACCGTAGATTAAAGGTGGAAACAACCCAAGTGTCCATCAGTGGACGGGTAAACAAACTGTAGTATATACATACAATGGGATACTATTCGACCTTAAAAAAGAAGGAAACGGATACATGCTGCAACATGGAAGAATAATGGTTACCAGGAGCTGAGAGGAAGAGGTAATAGGAGTGACTGTTTCGTGGGTACAGAGATTCAGTTTGAGATGATGAAAACATTCTGGAGATGGATGGTGGTGTTGACCACCCAACAATGTGAGTGTATTTAATGCCGATGAGTTGTACACCAAAAAATGGTTATAATGATCAATTTTATGTCACATATATTTTACCACAGTACTTAACTTTTTAAAAGAATTGTTCACGAATAATGGCAATAAAAATTCTCAAGTACTTGATTCAAGTAGTAAGGTACCCATGAATCCTTTTTGAGAGAAACTATTTAAAAAGGCAGTGTAAGCCCCTAATAACTGAATCCGTTTGCAATTCATATAACAAAGAGCTAATTTACCTAATATAAAAGTCTCCTACAAATAAACAAGAAAAAATCATCAACCCCAAATGAAAAAAATGGAAAAGAGGTATAAACAATATATAGAGGCTGAAATAGAAATGACTTTTAAACATATGAAAAGATCCTGCACTTCACTCCTAATAAGAGAAATACAGATGAAAACAATACTGAGATATCATTTTCACCTACCCATCCATCCTCCTCTCTGCATAAATACAATGAAAAATGTATAGAATATTTTTCTAATATTAATAGCAATACTTTTTAGATGGTAAGATTTGGGGGAGCTTTTAGGGCATTTATTGTACTTTCTATGGTGTTTGTGTTCCTTACAATGAACACATATATGTTTTGAAGTGGTTTTAGTTAAAAAATAAAACTGGAAGTAAGTATGTAAGATGACAATAAAGATGAATTCTTCTGTGTATTTTTCAGTATTTTTAAATGCTCCCCCAACCCTCGCCCAGACCTTCACATATTTTTAATTATGATCCCTGATATAACACATCCCAGTTTTACATTTTTCCTTGACACTCCTGCCACCACCCTTCATCTCTGATTTCCCAATCGTACCCATGTTCAAGTTCACCTCAAGCACATCCTCTTCCTGGGAAGCACTGTAGTGTATACAAGTGCCCACACCTGGAGCACATATGTGGTCCGACAGGTCCAAAAGCAGCTTACTAGCTCTATAACTTCAGGCAAGCCACTTAATCTTTCTGAGACTCAGTTTCCTTGTCTATAAAATAAATCACTTAACTCACTGGGGTATTAGAGATTTTATTTTTTGTGTAATCTCTACATCCAACGTGGGGCTCGAACACACAACTCTGAGATCAAGAGTCACACACTCCACTGACTGAGCCAGCCAGGCGCCCCTCACTAGGGTTTTAAAAGGATTAAATTAGCATGTAAAGTCCTTAACAGTACTAAATTTGTGTTGACAATAATATTGCTGTCCCTCCAGACCTCCCTAAGGCAATTATTAACTCTACAAATAATTAGTCCTTATTATGTTCTGTTTGGTTCCATCAGGGAAATTATAACTACCTTTGGGAGAAATCCTTTTACTCATTCATCCCTTAATGAAAGCCAGAGCCCTCAGGAAAACATCCTTCACAATGCCCACACCTCCTCCTTTCTCTTTTTTAGTCCAAGCAGGCCGATTGTATCTAGGCTTCTTGTAAACTCACCTACCGTCAGCCTCCACACTTCACAGTGAGATGGGTATGAGCTGTCTGGGATCTGCAACTAGTGAAAGAAATGTTGTTTGACTTATGAGAGAGGTCAGTGTTCAAACAGTAGTCATGATGTGTGTCCAGGCCTGATTTAGGAGGATGGACCGATGTGGGACTTGAACATCCCTGCCCACTCACGGGTGATTCACTTGGACAGGCTGCTGGGGACCGTGATCTGCATGACAGGGCCCTCCTCTGCCAGCCTCTCAAAGGACACCTTGCTCAGGGAGACACATGTTAAAACAAGAGTGCCTTTTGGAGTACTAGCTTCTTTTCCCCCACAGAAAGACAGATTTCCGTCTGGGTTGCCAAATATGTAAGTCTTTTCCTTTAGGGACACTTATGAGAGACTACTCCTTTTCCACGGGAAACCAAGGCCACCCAAAACAAAATCACTTATCTTTGTTCAAGAACAACTGCTCACTCATTGTCTATTTGTTTACTTTTTCCTCCTTGAGAAAGTTAAAGGATATTTTTGCTATTGGTAGGTTGTATTTTTCTAGAGGCAAACAGTTTTAGTTCTGAGTTCTAAACTGAAGTTTGGAGATTCTCTGTGGAACAAACACTTTACAAAGAAGACCAGACACTAGCTCACACAGAGGACATAGCTGATGGTTTTGTAGCAAAGCACAAACACATCTTATGAGTGGGAAGGTGCACATGAGATTCCCTGCCCACCTGACACCTCACCCGAGATGTGCAGAATCAAAGTCCTGCAAAATGTGATCCTTTCCCAACATTCTCCAGCTCACTAAAGGGCACCGTTGTGTCAGCTCAGGTCCTCTTCGAGCATATGCCAAGATGGAAACAAACATGCCAGTGTTATTGAGGAAAATGCTCATGAAGGGTAAAGGGGAGAAGGAGCAAGAATATGCAGAGAGAGACTCAGATCACGATGCAGATCTGTCCCCTCCTGAAAAGGACAGGGAAGGGAAGAGAACTGGGCAGGAAGAGCTTCAGCCTGCAGGTTTAGTTCTGAGAAATTGTTGAGCACGCTGCTGGGAAGCTCCGCAGTACCGACAGCCTGTTAGACAAGTCCCAGCTCCGGCAGAAATGGCCTGGCTCTGGTAGCCCTTACTGAGTTCGTTAATGTGTCTGGGAGCAACCGAGCTGTGCATAGCCTTGTGTGTTTGCTGCAGCAAATCGAAAGGGATGGCAGCTGGTGGCTCTTAGCTCTGTTCTTTGTAGAAGATTCTCTTGAAGAGTGATCTGAGTAGCTACACATTTGCCACAATCATTCATTCAATTATGCAACCTGGGAGTCATGCCTGATATCTTCTTCTCCCTTATCTTTAAGACCCAGTCCACTGGCAAGATCCTAACCATTTCACCTCCTAAATATTTCTCACATCTGTCTCTATCTCCTACACCACTACCACCATCATCTTGCTCCCAACTGATGACCATCTTTCCATCTATTCACCACACAGCATGTAAAGCAGGCTTTTTATCTTTAAAAAAAAATTTAAGATTTTGTTTTTAAATAATCTCTAAACCTGACATGGGGCTTAAAATTATCACCCTGAGATCAAGAGTCACAGGCTCTAATGACTGAGCCAGCCAGGTGCCCCAGAGACAGCTTTTTAAAACATAGTCAGATCTGCTTAAACATCAGTGCTCATCCAATAAGGATCTAAGTCCTTAGTATGACCTTCAAGGTCCTGCCCGTTATGACTTTTGCCTTACTCTCCAGCCTCCTGTGGACTTGGGTTGTCCTTACTCTCTCTGCTCCATTGACCCTCTGAGCATCAGATAGATAATGGTTCAAATCTAGACTCCTTCCAGTTCCCCAAATGCTCCAAGTCCCTTCCTGCCTCAGGACCCTTGTACATGTTGTTCCCTCTACCAATTCTGTCTTCTCCAATCCCATGCCCCTTTACCCAGTTAACTAATCCTCATTCCTTAGCTACCAATTCAAATACCATTTCTTCAGGGAAGCCTTCTCTGACCCTCACGCAAGTTCAAATCCTTTGAAATTCTGTCATATAGTGAATTAAATGCACTTTGTAGCATTTAGGATGGTATTCTGTATTTGACTAATTATCTGACTGACTACCTCACTATAAAGTGTGTTTCCTGATGGCAGAGACTATGTCCATTTTTGTTCATTATTGTATCTCCAGCATTAGCAGAATGGCTGCATTTTGTAGTTGCAACAAAATATTTGTTGAATAAAGGAAGTATCTAAAAGAATTATTTGATATTTTTTCCTTTATTATTTGAGTCACACTCCAAGTGTTTTCTTTTCTAACCAGTGAATTGTATTTCTTTCTATTTATATTGTTCTCCAGCGGCATGATCTTGCCCCATGTCTACTCCCACCCTTCGCCCATGGTAAAATCTGTGAGGGCTGGCCTTGGATTTGGGAATTTTCGAGGCTTCCTTGAGCACTGCAGGCCTGGATAAAGTGCTTGCTGCAGAACTTGCTGTGGCACAAGATTTTATTCTAGAGTTAGAAGGTCAGGGAGGTAGGAAGGAGAAGAAAGTGAGTTGCCTCCAAAGAGTTGGGATACAAAGTTGCTCTTTGAAAGTTAAATTAGACATCAAACCAATCAGAGCAAAGATATACAACATGCCTCCTTAAAGAGCAAGAAGGACTCCAGGACCTACAAGGCCTAACAGTACTGTTACTCAGTAAGGGCTTGCTCTATCAAAAAAAGAAATGCATTCTTTTAAGGAGAGACAGCCCTGGTAGCATAATAAGGAGAACCTAAGTAACAAAGAATGTCCACCGGCCACCATCCCAGGAGAAGGGCTGGCCAGGACAACAGGAATGAGTGGCCAATCCTCACAGCAGCTTGTTTGACCTCTGGTGTGAAGGAAGATGCCCCAAGCTCCCCAAGGCTGATATCAGTAAACATTTAAGTCAGATAATTCACTCTTCTGATTCTGACTTAAAGCTCTCCCAGCCACCTTCTGACAATTAGGTTCCACACTGTACAGTTTCAAGAAGAGAGTGCACTCGCCAGACAACCTCAAGAGTCTCGTGTTCCTGACCGTTTGGCTTCTAACAGTAATGGTAAAGCTCCAGGCTTGGGTATCAGATGGCCTTCATTTCAACACTAACTCTACCACCTACATACTTTACATACTAACCCTGGGAATTCCCATCGTCTTTTTTACCCCAACAACATACCACACGATTACAGGGAGAATGAAAGGAAGTAATGCATGTGATGTACTTAGCACAGAGTTTAGCAAATAGTGAATGAAATCAGTAAGTTTGCCTTCCGATTTTATACAACGTGGATTTTTAATCAACACTGGAACATTGAATAGATGGAATTTTGGGTCCCACAGGATCGAAGACCAAATCTGGACTGTGGGAAATTACCGAGATGATAGATTATAGGCTAGCCTTTTACCTCCTGGCATCTCTCCAGTCACATGTGTTAACATCTATAAAAGGTAACCAGGACGCAGCTTTATAACCTTGCATCTCTACCTCTCTTTTCCTAACCATCATCTCCCATACATACTTTTTATGCAGAAACAGATTTGCCTCTACTTTGCTCTCATGGAATCAAGAATGATTGTCCTATCACAAGAAGAGCTCCAAGGCTCCCCCCCCCACCCTTTTTTTTCCTTCATGCTACAGACCAAAAGCGTCATCTCCTGGAGGGGAAAACATGGGCTCTTGTTTTTCTAAGGTCACCATTTGGCCTGCCCCACTTCCCCACGTGCTCTTGAGGGAAATACTGCAATTACACTTAGAAAGCCACAACCTCGGTCACAGATCAAGACTTCCATCATGCCGGGAACATGCCTGAATTTCAAAGAGGCAAAGCAAAGTGATTCTGCCAGATTAGACAGTTAATTTTGTTTTTCTGTTCCAGTTATCAGACTGCTCTATGACGAAAATGAACACACACACACATGGCCAATTTGGTTTGGAGTATGGAGTCTTATCAACGTTTTCCAAGTAGGAATGCTTACTTACAAAAGTATTTTGTAAAGTATCAGATCTCAGTGACTGATGCTGGGCAGAGCTGTAGGGAGTTCCTCAAACTTAGATTGTAGTAGCACTCTAATTTAACAGAACTGGTCCAGTGGCATCATCACAGGGGCTAATTGTCAGGTGAGGTGTCAGGTGCCTTCCAAAAGCCCGAAGTGCCTTCTCAGTCCTTCTAAGTCAAAATAACACAGTCTAAACTCTGAAAACGATCTTATTATCATGGAGATCTTCGATTTTATCAACTGACATTAGAGAATGTCTATCAGGCACCCAGAAAAACAATGACTTTGTTGCTGCCCTCAAACCACCTAGAGCCTAACAGAAAATAACCAAGAGTTTTCTCCCTCATACCGTTTCATTTAATTCCTACAATCTTGAGGTAGGTCTGGTTACCATCCTCATCCTACCAGGAAAGAAACTAAAGCTGAAGGAGTAAATATTCCCCCCAAATCACACAGCCAATAAGTGACAGGTGCGGGCTCTCTAAATCCTTGGCTATTGATGGGCACCAGTTAAAGCAGGGAGTCCAAATCCTGAGCTTGCTGTTCAGTTTTTCTTATCGAGTGACGTGTCCCCCATTTCACCGATACCATTGACTTTTGATTTCTCCGCGGACCCAGGACGAAGAGCCTGGTACCTCGTGGTCACGACGGGCTGTTCGAAGCCACGGGGCCGCGAGCTCGGCAGAGGGTCCAGTGCGCATGCCTGGGCCTGGGGTTTCGGCCCACCCCCGGGGGTCTGCGCACGAAACCTGCCCCAGCTGGCTCAGCGCCCCAACCCGGGACTCCTCAGAGGCTCGCTCCCAGCTGCCCAGGCCAGACCCGCCTCCTGAGGCCAGAAACCCACGAAGCGCTGCCAGCAGGTCCGCCGTCTGCCCCGAGGCCCAAGCAGGCGCTGACTGAGGGGCGGCCGGGGAAGCGGCCCCCATGGGCCGAGGCGCGGTGGGCCGCGGGGCCGAACGAGGGCGCGCTGCGGGGCCTCTCCCGTTGCTGTCGGGCTGCCCGCCTTCCTGCCGGGCACGGGCCCGGGCCTCGCTCGCCGCTCGCTCGCGGCCCCTCGGGTGCACGGGGCTCGGGCCAGCCCGCGCGTGTAGGCCCGAGGCCTGAGCCCCCGCCTCTGGCTGCCAGCCCGCGCTCCGCGTTCACCGCGCTCGGCCGCGGGCCCGCCTCTCGGCCATTTTCGCTTTCGCTTTCCTGCCGCGGTAGTTGAGGAAAATGAAAGTGACCGTGGCCGTGGCCCGGGCCCGCGCAGCAGCCGTCGGGGCGAGGGGCGCAGAGACCGGCGGCGGTCGGCGTGGAGCCTGCGAGCTGGAGCGGCGGCCCGCACCAGACGAGGTAAGCGCGCCCCCTCGGCGGCCGCCCCGCGGGCTCCGCCTTGCGGACCGGGCGGGCGGGACGCCAGGAGGCCCTGTGACGCGGGGCAGGCCGGGCCGGGGGTGGCTCCTGCCGCGGGGCCGGGGGCGCTGAGACGCTACAGGCGGGGGCCTGCATGGCGCTGCTGAAGAGCTGGGGGAGCTCAGACTAGCGTGCCAAGGGTCTGGCAGCCTGGGGCCGAGGTCGCACGGCGGAAAAGCAGGCCGTGCACGGTTCCCATCACACGTTTCCTTTTATACAACGCCACCCGTTTCCCACCCCGGACCGGCTTTCAGGAAAAATCAAAGTGGGAGAATGTACGTAAAATGCTGAGCAGAGTGCCTCCCCTGAGCTCAGCAGGGAGGAACTCATCATTTGCCCCTTCTTGCCTTTTAGATCCTCTTCTTTCCCATTTGGCTCCACTCCTGGTGCAGTTTGCCTTTCTACGTTTTGCAGATAGGGTGCACTTGGGCGACCCTGGGGTGCTTTCCAAGCGTTCCCTGAACTGGCAAGCTTGCAGCTCGCCTCTCTTGGCCATAGGTATGGGCATCAGCCAGTCCAGGATGTCGCCCCCTCCCCAAGGCCCTGCCTGTGAAAAGACAGGGGCTTACTCCGCAGAGATTCCACATACACCCCCGCCCCCCCACCCCCGGGATGGCGAAAACGGTCAGGGATGGTGCACTCAGGGACCAAGTCCTTCCCAGACCAGGAAACTTTCTGTCTGCTGCATCTGCCAGCAGAAGGGTGAAACATAAGTGCTCTGTCTTTGCCGTTGGTCGCATATAAACGAACTCGATCGTGGTATGGAGAATTGGGCTCCACCTCAAAGCTGTGGAGACAACCCCTGGCAAGGAAAAAAAATATATCTATCTGTATCTGTATCTATATATTTATCTATATCTATATCATCTGTCTCTCTCTGTACACACAAGTTGCCCACATGGCCAGTTGTGTGAGATGAGCATACAGGGTAGAAGGTACTAAGTGTTGAAAGTAAAGGGACTAAATCTGCAGGCACTTGACGTACATTTGAGTGATGACACTCTTTGTAGCCAATACCAAGAACCCCCTTTTAATCAATTTTTGTCTCAATAAAAATGAATTCAGCCTAATCACACGGATCTGATCATACGGCCCATTACTGAAACAAAACTCCAATGATCTTAACGATCTTAACTTTGAAAATAGCCATCTGAATTTGACAAACGATGACCTAAGATCCTAATTTTTAAAACAGTCCCTCCTCTGCCCCGCTTCACGGCTGTGTTGAGTATTCATTGCTTTTAGAAAATACTGCCTTTATCGTGAGCCAGAAAATCTGTCTTTGATTCAACGAGCTATTCCTTTTCTGCTGAATTCCCTGATGTCCTCTTCTCTCTTCCTCCTGTTAACTAAATTTGAACTGTCGTGAATCGTTCTCTCCTTTTGGTCCGCTGGCTTCGCCTGCAGGGGGCTGAAGAGGTGGGGTAGTGGAGACACCATGCCCTGCCTTTCTACCACCCTGTGTTCATGCTTCCATGTTCCAGAAAACAGAATTATTCAGCGGAAGACCTAGCAAGGCCCTGCCTTTCCCCCTACCTTCTGTTCTCCATAGCTTTATGATTCATTGAGTTAGCCACCAGCATGTGATGGACCTTCTTACGGTTTTAACTAAAAAGTAATGCATGGGATTTTGTGTGTTTTCCTTAGTATCTAAGGTCTACCAAATTTAATTGCTCATACACTTTAGCTCATGGCACACTAATCCTTGCTCCATCTAGAGTCTCTCTTTCGTGTTATGTTACTTTGTTATTTCCTCCCTTTATACTCCAGTTCTGTCACACTGCCCCCCCCCACACACACACACTAACAGGCAGTCATGCTGGCATATTTGTTTGTTCTTCCGAACTACCTTTCATTATATCTTCTTAGAACATGTGTATCTCTGAAAACTATGTCATGTTTTGCTTTTGTTGCACTTACCTAAATAAATACTTTCAGGCTGGGGCCGCCTGGGTGGCTCAGTCAGGTAAGGTTAAACGTCCGACCTTGGCTTAGGTCATGAACTCAGGGTCCTTGGTTGGAGCCCCACGTCAGTCTCTGTGCTCAGCAGGGAGCCTGCTTCTCCCTCTCCCTCTGCCTGCCACTCCCCCAGGTCCTGCTCTCTCTCTTTCTCAAATAAATAAAATATTTTTTTAAAAATAAAAATAACAGTGACTGAGTAGCTCAGTCGGTTAAGCGTTTGCCTTTGGCTCAGGTCATGATCCCAGGTCCCTGGGATTGAGACCCGTGTCGGGGCTCCCAGTTTAGCAGGGAGTCTGCTTCTCTCTCTCCTTCTGCCCCTAACCCTGCTCATGCTCTCTCACACTCTCTCTCAAATAAATAAATTTAAAAAAAAGATACTTTCATACTATAAATCTCATACTGTTTCTTTCCCCCTCACACATTATATTTTTGAGTCAAACCATGTTGCTCTGTGTAAGTCTAATTCATTACTTGTGGTTGTTGCATAGTTTTGTATGGAAAGTATACACCACAAGTATTTAACCAGCCTCCTGGGAATAGATGTGAGGTGGCCTGTAACTCCTTGCTTGCACGAATAGTGCTGCACCAAACATCCTTTTGGGTGTCTCCCTGTGTCCTGTGCAAGAATTTTTTTGAGATCTACAAATATGAGATTGCCGGTTCTAGGATACTTGTCTTTTACTAAAGGATACTTAGTCTTTTACTGAAAACTGCTACTTCGTGCTGCAGAATGGCTACATTCGGTTTCCTCCCACCAGGAAGGAGTGCATCGAGAGTTCCTTTGCCAACATCTGCTGGCACTTACTGTTAGCTCAGCTACACATTGCGGTCCAGACTGGTAGGTTAAAGCAGTACTCCATTTCTGTTTTACTTGAGCGTCTCATCATATTGTTTTGCCATTTGTGAACTGCTTACCCATCTATCCATCTAATCTGCCCCCCTTTTCTGTCTGATTTCTGATCTTTTCCTATATGGGGTTTGCATTTTGTTCTTTTTTTTTTTTAAGATTTTATTCACTTATTTGTCATTGAGAGAGAGAGCGTGCACACACAAGGAAGGGGAGCAGCAGGCAGAGGGAGAAGCAGACTCCCTGTTGAGCAGGGAGCCTGATGTGAGACTCGATCCCAGCACCCAGGGATCATGACCTGGTGAAAGGCAGACGCTTAACCGACTGAGCCACCCAGGCGCCCCTCATTTTGTTCCTTATTGGCATCCTTACATGTTAAAATGTTAGTTCTCTATCAGATGTGGATGTTTTAAGTCTTCCCCTAATCTTCTCACCCGTCTGTTAACCTCATTTATGGTCTCCTTTTTATTATACTAATAACTTTATTATTAAAGTAGATAAATATAAATAAATTAAATAAATATAACTAAATATAAATGTAACTGAATAAAAATAACTAAATTTATATAACATAAAATTCACCTGTTTGAAGTATACAATTCAGTGGTTTGTAGTCTATTTACAGAGTGTGTAACTATCGCCATAATCTAATTTTAGAATATTTTCATTCCTCCGTTAGCAGTCACTCTCCACTTTATCTCAGTATGCCCCTCCCCAGCCCTAGGCAGGCACGAATCTACTTCCTGTCTCTTTGCGTTTGCCCGCTTCTGGACGTCTCATACAAATGGGATGACACGACCTGTGTTTGTTGTGCCTGACTTCTTTCACTTTAGCATGGTGTTTCGTAGGTTTGTCCACATTATAGGCTATATCAGTCGTTTGTTCCTTGTTAATGCCCAACGATAGTCCATCGGTTGGGTTTACTGGATTTGGTTTATCCATTCATCGGTTGATGCACATTTAGGTCGTTTCTACTTTTGGGCTCTGATGAATAATGCTTCTGTGAACATTGATGTACCATTTTTGTGTGAACGTATATTTTCATTTCTCTGGGATATATATACCTAGAAGTGGAATGACTGGATCATATGGTATCTCGATGTTTGAACTTTTGAGGAACCCCCAAACTGTTTTCCAAAGCAGCTGCGACATTTTCCGGTCTTACCGGCAGCGCGTGAAGGTTCCATTCTCTTCACATCCTCGCCGTCGCTTGTCTGTCATTTGGTTAGAGCTGCCCTGTCCTGGCAGGTATGAAGTTGTAGTGCGCGGTGGTCTTGATTTGCGCTTCCCTGGTGGTTAATGCTGTTGAACATATTTTCATGCACTTGTTAGCCATTTGTGTATCTTCCCTAGAGAAATGTCTATTCAGAACTTTTAAAAAAATTATTTGTCTTTTATTTTTAAATTGTAATGATTCTTTATAGCTTCTTGATACATGTCCTTTTATCAGATATATGAGTTGCAAATAGTTTCCCCTATTCTGTGAGTTGTCTTTTCACTTTCTTGATGGTGTTCTTTGAGGCAAAAAAAATTTCAATTCTGTTGACGTCCAACTGGTCAATCTTCTGTCTTATCTCTTGTATTTTTGATGTCATATCTAACAAATCCTTGCCTATCTCGAGATTATGAAGAGTCACTCTTATGTTTTCTTTGAAGAGCTTTAGAGTTTACATTAGGTCTATGGTCTACTTTTTTTAAAAACATAGATCTTTAAATTTTGTGTAGTCATATCCATCATTTTTCTCCTTTTAGCTTGTGCTATTTACATCTTATTTAAGAAATCCTTATTTACCTGAAGATTGTAAATTTTTTCTATATTTTCTCCTACTAACTTTATCGTTTCTTCTTCTACATTTACATCTTTAATCCAATTGGATTTTGTTTTTATTATGGCTTTGTAATATGTCTTACTGTGTACCTTTTTATTTTTTTTCAAACTTTTTCTTAATCTTGTCATGGACTTGTTCTCCCATAAACATTTTAAAATCTGTCTGTAAAGTTCACAGAAGTCTTTCTGAAGTTTTGATTGGAAATTAATTGAAATCATAGGTTGATCTGGGAAGAATTGATACCTTTTAATGTCAAGTCATCTCACCCACGAATATGGTCTATTCTCTCCATTTATTCGTATTTTCTCTCAGATGAACTTTAATAGAGTTTTTCAAATTTTCTCCACAAGTCTCTTGCATTTTTTGTTAAGATAATTCGTAGCTTCAGTAATATTACTAATATAAGTGGTTTCTTATTTTGTCACATTGTTGCTGGTTACACTGTTACATATCTTCTCTCTCTCTCTCTCTGATTGGTTACTGCTGGTGTGGAGAAATGCAATCAGTTGTTTTTAGGTTGCTTTCATTTCTAACTACCTTTCTAAACTCTTATTAATTCTAACGGTTCTTCTGTGGATTCTCTTGAGAGTTCTATGTGAAATAATTATACCAGTTTCAAACACTGATTTTTGTCTCTTTCCTTCCAATTTTATACTTTGTTTTACTTTTTATTATTTTTTATAGTGGCTGCTTTTTCTTTAATTCTATTACATGGTGGTGGGAATAGCTGCACCCTTGTCTTGTTCCATTCCTTAAAGAGAAAATAGTTTTCTATGAAGTATGATGTTGGCTATAGGTTTGTAGATGATAGTCTTTGTTGAGGAAAGGAAGTCCTTTTCCTTGGGATCTGAGATACCAAGGAAAATAGATAAAAATCCATGCATTACTTCCTAATGAAAAAATTTTATAACAAAGTATATCACATGTGGTAGCTAAATCAATTAATAATCAAGCTGTGAAGAAAAGGTGGGGAAGACAGGGGCTTGGTCTCTTAATTCTACTTCTTTAAGACCTAGGTTTTGTGTTTTTTATTTTTGTTTTTGTTTTTAACACAAAATAGTACTGAGCTTTGTCAAATACTCTCTCTGTACCTGGTGAGATTATCGTCGTTTCCCCCATCCCAATTTTCCATGTATTATTAGGGTGTATAATCTTTTTTTTTTTTTTAAGATTTTATTTATTTATTTGACAGAGAGAGAGAGACAGCCAGTGAGAGAGGGAACACAGGCAGGGGGAGTGGGAGAGGAAGAAGCAGGCTCCCAGAGGAGGAGCCTGATGTGGGGCTCGATCCCAGGACTCTGGGATCACGCCCTGAGCCGAAGGCAGACGTTTAACGACTGAGCCACCCAGGCACCCCTAGGGTGTATAATCTTAGCTGTTGTAACAGTCCCAACATTTCAGCGGCTTACACCAGGAATGCTATTTATCTATCCCTCATGACACAGTCCAGGGATGTTGGTGAGATAGTGGACTCTCCTTTACTTAGTTGTTCAGGAACCCAGGCTCTTTTTCACCAGTTGCTTCCACATCTCCTTGGACCTAGGTCCTTCATCAGGTTCTTTGTAATGGCCAGAGATGACACCACTCAGTGTTCCTCATATTCCATGGGCAAGGACTAGTCACATTATCCCAACTATTGTAAGGTGGCTGGGACCTTTTATGTTTTTTTTTTTAAATCCATTTATTTGAGAGAGAGAGAGAGAGAGAGAGTGAGAGAGAGAACATGAGTGGGGGAAGGAGCACAGGGAGAGGAAGAAGCAGACGCCCCACTGAGCAGGGAGCCTGATGCGGTGCTGGATCCAGGGACTCCAAGATCATGACCTGAGCCAAAGGCAGACACGCAACTGACTTAGCCACCCAGGCGCCCCATGGTGGCTGGGAAGTTTAATGGCATTCCCAGAAGGAAAAGGAGAACAGAGAGATGGTGAGCAGTAGTAACTTCTTTCGTAATCCATTAATGTAGTGAATTACTTTGAGAGTTTTGTTGACTTTGAATCATTTTTTATTACCTTATCATGACATATTCTTAATACTTTTTTGGATTTGATTAGATAATATGTAGGTATTTGGCATCCATGTTTATAAGTTAAGCTGGCCTCTATTATTCTTTTTTTGGACAGTCCATATTCCAAATTTCAAAATTATAGTAACTTTAGGTTGGGCAATGTTTCCTCTTTTTTTATTTTCTAAATTAACATATTTAAGTAAAGATTGTCTATTCCTTGGAAGTTAGTAGAATGTTCTTGTAAAACCTTCTGGGACTGAGACTTTATGGGGAAGAAGTGTTTTAAATTACTTCAATTTCTGAAATGGCTATTCACATTTGTTATCAATTTGTCCCGATTTTGGCAATTTTTCTAGAAATTTATTGACTTTTTCTGTGTTTTCAAAATGAATTGTCATATACTTATTTATAGTTTTATAGTTATTTATAGGTATATAGAATAACATAGTTATATTATTCTTTTATAAGTTATTAAATGTCTGCTATATTTGTCATTTCCTCTTTTTTCTACAGTCTTTTTTTTCATCTTCTGTCAGTTTTTCTTGTTCAGTCTCCCTGTGTTCAAAGAAATACTTTGATCGTGATGCATACTGAGTAATGATGTACAGAATTGTTGCATCACTGTATTGTACACCTGAAACTAATATAACAGTGTATGTTAACTACACTAGAATTAAAATGAAAAACTTAAAATGAGATAAAATAAACTTAATTTAAAAATAAATTAAAATGTTAAAACCTCAAAGAAATACTTTGGGTTTTGTTAATCACCTTTATTTTTTGTCCTCCATATCTTCAATTTCATTGATTCTGCCATTATATTTACTATTTCATTTCTTCTTGTTTCTTTGGTTACATGCTATTTGTAAAAGTTTTAAACCATGTGGACACTTGTAAAGTGAGATAGGAAAGCCCACTCCTGTCTCTTACAGTCTCACTCTTTATAGGCAACCACCCTTACCAGATTGGTGTTTTTCTGGACCCTTTTCTCTGCTTATACACTTGTCTACAACTTTGCTAAACTATGTAAGTCGTGGGTCTCTTTCTCTGGCAGACACACATGCATCCATTAAAATGGCCTATCATAATTTATTTATCTGTTTTCCACTGATGGGCAATTGGGTTAAAGTCTTGGTTTTTTAATAGTGGAATTTAATTGATTCATATTTATTTTGATTACTGATAAGTGTGACCTTATTTCTGCCGTCTTGTTTTGCCAAATATTGATCATGACTTCTTCGTTTTCTTTTTTTCTTATGACTTCTTCTATATTAATCCAAGTGTTTGTTTCCATTCCTTCCTTCCTTCTTTTTATTTAGTGACTTGGAATTCTGTATCTTACGAGAAGCCCTCTTTAACTTCTTAAGCATAGATAAACTTATGTTTTCCTGTAAATACCAAAAATTAGTCAGAATCTCTAATGTCCTCCTAAACATAAGGAACTTTTTAAAAAGAGTTTATTTATTTATTGGAGAGAGAAAGAGCCCAAGGGAGCAAGCACAAGCCAGAGGAGGGACAGAGGGAGAGGGGGAGGGAGAAGCAGACTCCCCACTGAGCAGGGAGCCCGATGTGAGACTCAGTCCCAAGACCCCAGGATCATGACCTGAGCTGAAGGCAGACGCTTAACCGACTGAGCCACCCAGGCGTTCCAAGAAACGTTTTAGTATGTTTTTAATTCTCTTCTCTTCCGCTTTCCCTCATAGGCACATGCACACGTCAGTGTCTGCCCAGGAATTATAATCGGGAAGCTTCCTGTTGTTATTAATTCTTCATGCTTCAAAATACACTTTTCTTTCTCTACTTTAGAAATCTTTTGTTAACAATTGCATTAATTCCTAACCTATTTGTGCAGTTGCCTACCACATCAGGATAGAAAGGCTCACACATATGTTTCTTTTAGAGTTTTCATTGAATTCCTGAATACTTATAGTGATTGGTGTGTCATGAGTAATGCTTCTCTGGCTTTCTTATTTCTCACAAGTCTACTTTGGAATCCTTGCTATTCCGATCCTCGTTTGACCTTTGTTGGCACAAGAACTTTCTGAAGTCTTTGCAAATGCTAGTCACTTCCTCATGTTTTACTGAGTTTACTTTAGCTTGGTTAAACCAAGAGCAATATCAGTTTGTGTAAACTTACCACTAACTGGAGGTTCATGTAATGGCCCTGCCCCAGGGTCAGAGACTGGCTAGAGAAATACGAAAATCGCTTTGAAAATTCAGCTGCTGAATATCTTATGTTAAAAAGCTTAACATTTAGGGGCACCTGGGTGGCACAGCGGTTAAGCGTCTGCCTTCGGCTCAGGGCGTGATCCCGGCGTTATGGGATCGAGCCCCACATCAGGTTCTTCTGCTATGAGCCTGCTTCTTCTTCTCCCACTCCCCCTGCTTGTGTTCCCTCTCTCGCTGGCTGTCTCTATCTCTGTCAAATAAATAAAATCTTAAAAAAAAAAAAAAAGCTTAACATTTTAAGATCTTTGTTTATAATACCTAGCTATTTGAGGGTGAAGTAAAATGGGCACTCTCACAGTGAAACTATGGTAAAACTAACTTGGATGGTGTTTATCAACAGCTTTTTTTTTTTTTTTTACTTTTTTAAATTTATTTTTTAAAAGATTTTATTTTTTAAAAAAAATTTTAAGATCTGTTTATTAGAGAGAGAGAGAGCGTGCATATACCCGAACAGAGGGAGGGGCAGAGAGAGAGGGAGAGAAATCCTCAAGCACACTCCCAACTGAACACTGATCCAGACATGGGGCTCAATCCCAACACCCTGAGATCATGACCTGAGCCAAAATCAAGAACCCTACATTTAACCGATGAGCCACCCAGGCGCCCTTAAGATTTTATTTTCAAGTAATCTCTACACCCAATGTAGGGCTCGAACTCACAACCACAAGATCAAGAGTCACAGGCTCTTCTGACTGAGGCAGCCAGACCTCCCTATCAAAAGCTTTTTAAAGTGTCCATACTTTTTTATCTCAATAATTCTACTTCCAGGACTATATCTTAAGACGTGTTTCCAGGCACCTAGGTGGCTCAGTCAGTGAAGCGTCTGCCTTCGGCTCGGGTCGTGATCCCGGGGTCCTGGGATAGAGCCCCAGGTCAGGCTCCCTGCTCAGCGGGGAGTCTGCTTCTCCCTCTGCCTCTGCTCCCCACACCCCTCATACTCACGCTCTCTCAAATAAATAAATAAAATCTTAAAAAAAAAAAAAGATGTTTCCTGTGCAAGGTGATTTTAGGTGGTGCAGGGTAATTCTGGGTGGAACACGTCTGTGGCTTTGTCTAACACTGATTCACACAGTGAGGAAGTCATTCCTGTCGGTTCCTTTTCAGTCTTCTGATCAAGGGAAGGAGAAGCTGTCAGTTTGGTGCTAGTGTGTCTTTAACACCTCTCAACACCTTTCCAGTCTCCCTTTCGATATATTAATTACGTTTTCACAACATTGTTTTGTTTTCTGCTCTATTTTCTTTACGATTGCCTTTCTTTAGGACATAAGATGCTGGTTTTCTGTTTATAATAGTAAATTAAGTTTGCTTTTAAGGCTCATTTATTTAAGGGCAGAAATGAATTGATTTAAAGAGAAATGCTAAGTATAGTACGGATGGTATTTAATTGTGGTGAAATAGTTATGGTGATGTATGGATAACTGAAATGTGTGGAACATGACCCTAAGAATAATCAGAGCTTCAGATACAGATTTTAAATGGGGGGTTCTTATATATAAAGCTGTTCCTCTCAGTGAGACTTCTCTCAGAAAGTTAGAAACCACGAGGGTGTCTAGCAATAAGGCATTGATTAAATGAATTTGATAACTTCCTATGATATGATATTGCCAGCTATTAAAAAATATATTTAATGACATGGAAAAATTGTATAGTGTTAGGTAAAACAAAACTGGTTGCAAAAGAAAAATATATACAGTATCCTATTATTATTAAAAAGAAACTATATGTATTTGTTATATATAAGACTGTGCATATATTTTATATCTGTGTGTGTGTGTGTGTGTGTGTGTGTATACACACATAGGAGTTTATATATATGTAACTTCCAAATAAGTTATGTCTGGATGGTTGGAACTCCAGATTTTTGTGTTTTCCTATAATAAACATCTATCACTTTCTTACCAAAAAAAACAATGTATACATACATATATTTATTTATTTTTTTACATATATCTATCTTTTAATTAAGCTGTTCCAATCCGAACAGGACTGCTTGGCATTTTGCCACCAGCAGGTGCCCCTGAGTCCTTACATGCTCCTGGAATCCAGTTAGGTCCCTGTAGCCTGCAGCAGAGCCAAAGCGGGATAGTGCCCTCGAGAGTTCCTTGTCACCCCTCAGTAGGCCCCAAGAGTCTTGGTCTTAGTGGGTGTATGTTTAGACTTTTGGAGTAAAACAGAGGAGTATATACAAAATTGTTTGAAATCATTTTTATTGCCTTTTCTTCTCAACAGCCCTATTAGGCAGCCTCACATCAGGATCCCACTTTCTTCCTGGGTGTGGATCATTACATAGGTGTAGAGTAGATGCTGAAAGGGGGTCTCCTAGTTTCTCATTTATTCTCGTCCTGTAATTTCCACATTATTCTACTGGCCATGAAATTTTTTTTTCTTCTTAAATTTTTATTTGTAAGTAATTTCAAACTTACAGAAAAGTGGCAAAAATAAAAATAATAAAAAGAATATCCAATAGTAAAAATAATAGTTAAAAAGTTAAAAGTAGGGGCGCCTGGGTAGCGCAGTCTGCCTTCGGCTCAGGGCGTGATCCTGGCGTTCCGGGATCGAGTCCCACATCGGGCTCCCGGGCTGGGAGCCTGCTTTTTCCTCTCCCTCTCCCCTGCTGTGTTCCCTCTCTCACTGGCTGTCTCTCTGTCACACAAATAAATAAAATCTTCAAAAAAAAAAAAAAGTTAAAAGTAGTAAAAAGAATGTTTACCCAGATTCATCTATTAGCATTTTACCCCATTTGCTTTATTTATATCTATATATACAAATACATATTTTTTCGAATTTCAGCATATCAAATATATACTCCCAATATATAATACGTACTTTAGAAATTAAATATATATGTATGTATTTCCTGTACCATTTTGGCCATGAAATTTCTGTATGTTAGACATAATCATGGTTCTGTATCACCTGGGTTGGAGGGGCATATATTTAAATTTGGATGCCTTCTTTCCAGGATTATAAAATCTCTGTTGGGAAGAAAAAAATGTTCACTGCAAGGCCTAATGCTTGGCAGCAACAATTGCTATCTTTTGCCTTCTAGAAATTCCTTGGATGTTACTTCTTAGAGCTTGTTCCTGGAAACCCCTGGATTCCTTTGTGGGAATGGGGTTGGTCCCTGTTGAGTGACTAAATGCTGTCTCTCTCGAAGAGAGGTCTTACCGCCCTGGTGCAAGCTTCCTCCTTTTACAAGGGTGCTGGGCTTTGCCCAGGGCCAGCTAGCTAGGTTCTGAGCCTAACAGAAGTCTGTTGTGGCATTCCAGTAACATCTGCCAGGTTGTGGCAAGAGCTCTGACTGGCCATCTCTCTCCCCTACCCCACCCCAGGGTCCTTCAACTCCTCTCCACCCCCACAGCCACCATTGCTGTGATTCAGGCTGTCACATCTCTTGCTCGGATAACACAGTGACCTCTGACTGGTACTTACTTCCCCTTCCCTCTTGCCTATTTTTTTCTCAGAAGCCAATGTGTGTTAGTCTCCTATTGCTGCTGTAACAAATTACCACAAAACTAGTGGCTTGAAATAATACTAATTTATTATTTTACAGGGGCGCCTGGGTGGCTCAGTCGAGTAAGCGTCTGCCTTCGGCTCAGGTCATGATCCCAGAGTCCTGGGATCAAGCCCTGTGTCAGGCTCCCTGCTCAGCTGGGGGATCTGCTTCTCCCTCTGCATCTGTCTCTCCCCCCCCCCACTCATGGTCTCTCTCTGCGTCAAATAAATAAATAAAATCTTTTAAAAAAATTATTATTTTACAGTTCTGAAGGTCAAAGTCCTAGAATCAAAGTTTTAACAGGGCTGTGTTCCTGCAGGAGGCTCTGAAGGAAACTCATTTCATTGTCTCTTCCAGCTGCTTGAGGCTTCCTGCATCCTTTGGCTTATGGCCCCTTCCTCCATCTTTTAAAACTAACAAGTCTTTCTCACGCCGCACTGCTCTGCCGCTTCTCTTCTGTAGTCAAGTCTCCTCTGCCTCCCTCTTGTAAGGACACTTGTGATTACATTGAGCCCGTCTGGGGAATCCAGGATTACCTTCCCATCTCAAGATCCATAATTTAATCACATTCTGCAACATGACTTTTGCCATGTTAAGGAACATACAACTTCCAGGGTTGCAGACATCAACATCTTTGGCAGGGCCATTATTCAGTCTACCATACAGTGTAACCTTTTAGAAACACACACATCCAACCACATTATTCCTCTGCCTCAAATTCTCATGTGGTGCTCCAGTCCCCAGAGGATGAGGGCCTCTTGGAGCTGGGGGTGCCATGGAAGGGCTGCTCACACCCCTTCTCCACCTCCCCCTACCTCCTCTCTCTCTCCTCGGCCTCTGGCTTGCTGGCCGCCATCCAGCCTTTGCATATGGTGTGGTTTTTACCAAGGATGTTTCTCCTCCTCACACTCCATTCCAGGCCTTCGTGAGGCTCCAGACACGGTCAGGCCTGTCTAGGATGCTCTCATAGTGACCTGTGTCATTCTGCTGTCACACTTACCTGGGTTGTTATGCCTTTGCATTTATTTAAGTGCTCATTTGATTCATCTGGGCTTCTCCTGTGGGAGTAAGTACCCCATACAGGAGGGACCGTGTCTGGCTTTTGCCCACTGTTTCATCCCAGCACAGTGTCTGGCTTGTGGTAGATGGTTAGTGGGGGTAGATGAATAAGTGAATGAATATTAACAGCATGGTCATCACCCTCTGTCCCCTTTATGCTGCTCCTGCTTCTGCACAGCATTTGTTTCCTCTTGTCTTGTCACCCCCCTCCACCAGAACGGAAGCCCACAAGAGCAAGGACTTTGTCTTTTGGGTGCATGCCAGGTCCCAGAGCAGTGTCTGGTCCATAACAGGCACTTGAAAAATGGGGGGTGCGTGATAGGCATTGCTCAGAACCTCTCACAAAATTTTCATATCTGACCCCTCTTTGAAATTGGCTATTATCAAGTTTTACATTTTAATTATTCATGCTAACTCAGATAATCAGGCAGATCAGCAGGGACCTTTAAAATGTTCAATTTTCTGGTGAAGATTAAATGAGTTAACAAATGTGAATCATTTAGAGCAATGTCGGCACATGGTGAGCCCTGTGTGAGTCCGCTTGCTGTTGCTGGTAAGAGATGCTCAAGTCCTTGATAGTCTAGAATTTTTACTATGTCTGTCGCAACTCCGTGGTGGAATCACAAACACGGAACAGAGTGGGTTCTCCTGGCTCTTCACTTGGATGGACCCAGCTGTTCCAACTGCCTGAAGATAGGCCCCGGGTGGGGGGGGGGGTGCGCTTAAGGTGGGTGATCTGGTCCATAACTTTGTGCTTTTCCTTGTTTTGCCTGCAGGTGGCAGCACGCCCTGGACTTCTCTGCCCTGCAAGCAGTCCCCAGGCTGGACCACAGAGAAACAAGAAAATGGACTCCCAGCTGCAGTCTGCAATGTGAGCATTTGTGGGGAAGATTGTTTACATTCTATTTCGACCCCATTTGCCCTCAACAGACAATAATTCTAAGTTGCATATTTGGGAAGAAGGGTACTTTCTATCTGTAAACCTAAGGGCAATGCACCACTTCTTGGTGTTGTAATGAGAAGTCTAGGAAAGACCCTCCCTGATTTTTAGCACCTGTTTCCTTCGATGATGTTTTGTCCTTACTTGCAATCCCTTCAGGGCCGGGCCTGACAGGGACTCTTGACGTCTTCCTTCAGTGTCACTAGTCTTTGTAGGGATCTTGGTGAACCCTGTCCTTCACCCTCCCCGAGGCCAGCCTTGCCCCAAGCCTCAGTGTGTCAGGAGTTGTGCTGTGCAGTTTCCACCTCATTCAGTCCCCACAAAAACCTGGCCAAATAGGGGGTATAACTCCTTTGTTACAAATGTGGAACCAAGGCTCAGAGGTTAAATTACGTACAGAGCTTAGATGTAGTAAGGCAGGGTGGCGGCCCAAGGTCTCTGGAACTCTTGCCTCTTATCAGAAAATGAGGCTGGCTGCCTATGGGTAGAAGATGAATCATATTTGTTCTTGTAGACTGAAAAAGGAACAAAGTAAAACTAATGGAAAACAAAATATTAATCCCTAAATAACCTCCCTCTCTAAATTACCATCTTAACTTCACATAATCCTATTTTTCTCTCTGATTTCTTTCAACCTGAATGGTTGGCTCACTAGTAAAATTTGCCTTTGTTGCTCTTTGCCCTATGCAAATCCTTATGTGCGTTTTTCTGTGTACCAATTGATGCAGGGTAGTTTTGTGATTCATCTGGAGGACCTGTAACCTCCATAAATTGGTGGAGTCTGAAGAGTGGCAAAGTGTGAGAAGTCTTCTTCTGTGCTCAGGAGTGGGGCGACCCACCTGAGAGTCCACACACTGACATCCCTGAGCGCCCCAAGCAGGACTGTGTCGGAGCTTAGCTCTGATGACTGGTGCAACCTAAATCCTAAGTGTTGTCACAATCAGCTGTTTTCTAAACCAGGTCACCCTTAAGTGCCTGCCAATATCCGAACATTTTAAAATGCGACAGTTAGAACTGCGGTCAGTGAAAGAAAAGCTATCCTTTGTCCCCAGGGGGTACCTTCCTGAGTCCTACTTTGGGGCACTTCATTTCCGGCCACTCAGGACAAATAGCCTTGAGGACACATTCACTGTGGATGTTTCAAACTGATAGATTTACACAATAGTCACTTGCACAAGCGAGAGTCACTAACTTATGACTGTGAGATATTTTTTCCTTGTCCTTTAAAAAAAAAACAACAACAACAGCTTTGTTGAGCCAAAATTCTCATACCAAACAGTTCATCCATTTAAAATATATGGTTGAATAACTTTTACTATATTCACAGAGTTGCATGTCTATCACCAGAGTCAATTTTAGAACATTTTCCTTACCTCGAAAGAAGCTCTGCACCCCTGGATTGTCCCCCACCTCTACTCTTCCTGTCTCCCCCAACCACGGGTCATCTACTTCCCATCTCTGTAGATTTCCTATACTGGGCATTGCAGAGATCACGTCCCATCACCTGTGGTCTTCGTTGTCTGGGTTTTTCCACTTCGCATGATGTTTTCAAGGTTCGTGCATGTCACGGCACCTGTCGGACTCCATTCCTTTTCATTGCCAAATAGTATTCCACTGGGTGGTTATACCACTCTTGTTTATTCATTCATCATTTGATGGACGTTTGGGCTTGTTTCCCGTTTGGACTACTGTGAACAATGCCGTGAATATTTTAGAGTGCAGGTTTTTGTGCGGGCCGTGATTGTATTTTGTGACTCTGAAAGCTGTAGTGAACAAGTCCAGTTTCTAAGCGTTTGAGAGAGGAATAGAACCACATTGATGTTTGAGATTTAAAGGGACCGTTGCTTTGGGTAGACGCAGATTTGCGCTCAAAGAGATTAACTGTATGAGACAAGGTTAAAACCAAAAGGTATTTAAATCTAATTCTTCTCCATATCACTTGAGTTTTCTAAGTTCTATGTTTTGCTATTCTTTGTTTAAAAAAAAAATGAACAGGAAAGAAACATGTGTTGGTCCCGAGATCTCACTTGAAATAATGTGGAATTCGTTTGGGTGGAGGGTGGCATGAGGACTTTTTTCCGGGTGCGTTTGGCAGCTGGGTGGGTGAGGTGGAGGCAGGGGCCAAAGAGAGGAACAAGGCGGGAGGAGAATGTGGGGTGATGTGGGCCACCCATCCGCCCTTAGTTTGGCTTCCCTGTGGCCCACTCGTATGGCCAGGGGGCACTGACAGGTCACACATAGTGTGGCTATTGCCTGTTACCTGGGTGCCGTGCTTCACAGCTGAGTACCTGTGGGTCTAGTTTCACTCTGCTTCTGACTCACAAAGCTCTGGTGTTGGGCGGCTGGTTTTTAGTCAAAGCAGGTGTTATGAAGAATGTGTTGAAGGACAAACCAAGCCCCTAAGGGACTCTCATAGACGTAGTACTAAACATTTCCGGGCTGTTTGTTGGTGTGTGTGTGTGTGTGTGTGTGTGTGTGTGTGTGTGTGTTTTAACACCACTTAACAGTTTTCAGTTTAACTGTGTTTTCCTTCCTGAAACCTTTAAGTGAGGTTAGTCCTTGTGATTTATTCTATGCATGTTTTTTAGGGAGTTCCTCTACTTCTCATGTCTGGGTTGGAGTTAGAGACCTTTTTTTTTTTCTTTTCACACTGACCAGGCATGCAGATATAGGAGTGATTTGAGTTTTCCTCCAATTTAACTTATTTCTTTATCTTTATTTTCCTTCCCTTGGGACATGAGGGAGTATGGGGGGGTGCGTTTTAACTGAATTCTGACTTCAGGTGAGTCGGCGGAAATGGTTGTGTATTACCTAATGCCTGATGGGAGACACATTGTAAGAAACAGGCAGCCTTCTGATTTGAGAGTCAAAACTTTGTTCCCATCTGTTACGTGCAATCCCGATGCCCCCAAGTGCCCAGTTGTGAGTGCCCAGGAAAGCCTAAGTCAGGGAAGGCTTTGTGAGGCTGCCCTGGGTCCGTAGTAAATGGGAGAAAGAAGGTGGGTGGTAGTTGCAGGCACACAGGCATGACGGGCAACAGCATCAGGAGGAGTCCGGAGGGATCATGACGGGTAGGTTGGGTTGACAGGATTTGGGTGGTGGTAGGATTTGATTATCAAACCAAGCGGTTGGGCTTTAATACCATAAAGAATAGGAAGTAAAAGGGCTCCTGGCTGGCTCAGTTGGTAGAGCCTGTGACTCTTCCTTCATCTCAGGGTTGTGGGTTTGAGTCCCACGCTGGGTGTAGTGATGACTTAAAAAATAAAATCTTAGGCACCTGGGTGGCTCAGTCGGTTAAGTGTCTGCCTTCAGCTCAGGTCATGATCAGGATCGAGCCCCGCATCGGGCTCCCTGCTCAGCAGGAAGCCTGCTTCTCCCTCTCCCACTCCCCCTGCTTGTGTTCCCTCTCTCACTGTGTGTCTCTCTCTCTGTCAAATAAATAAATAACATCTTTAAAAAATTAATAAATAAAATAAAATCTTAAAAGAAAAAGAATAGGAAGTAAAGACTTTTGAATAGGAACACAAGCTTACTGTTTAGAGACTTTTATTTCCATTTTACACCTGAGAAAACTGGTGCTTTTCAAATATTTTCTTTCAAATAATTCTCCAAGATCCCGTGGCGGGGGGAGGTTGGATCCCGCAGACCCCAGAGTACATAGAGGTGTGCCCTGGCCCAGTCTTGGGCCAGCTCCGCCCTGTGTGGCCCTGGGAGTTTGTGCGTGACTGCATCTGTTTGTCAGCGTTCCTCCCTGGGCGGACCTGGTCAGGGGCAGAAGGGGGACTTTGAGTAAGTCACATCCCAGCCTCTCGGAAGCCCTGGGAAAGCTGGGCCTCCACCCGTCGGTGCAGCAATAGTCCAGGCACGTTCTCAGAGCTGCGGGGAGTTTGGGAGCTCAGGTCCCTGGGCAAGTCTCGCCTCCCCAGTGGGAGCCGCAGGGCTGGTGCCATCCGGGCAGACTGGCAGCACAGCTGCAGTCCCGGCACAGGCGGACTCTTGTTACCACTCTGCTGATCCAGGGCGCTTGGTTTGTACCCAAGTTTCCCAGCCATTCCTTCACTCGTGCCTTCATAGAGTATTCGGCAAACAGTTAAGCCCCTAAAATGTACTGGTTGAGCTCGCGGCAATGAACAGAACAACCCAAGGCCCTGGATCACCCCTGCTTGACCCTTCTAGTCTCACCTGTAGACTTTGGCTAGGCATAGCATTCCTGTCCGAAGGGAGGGAGGAAGGAAAAAAATGACTTGAGGTTCTCTCCCTTCTTGGTGGTCTCTGATTCTATAGACAGATTCCACATAACATTCGTGAAGGGATTAGGAATATCCCTAAAATCATGTCCAGGCATTTGTGATTTATATTTGTATTATGCAACCCCTGTCCCCCCCCCTTTTTATTTGCTTTCAAAATACATTTACTTCTGTCCTTGATCTTTATAAAGTAACTCTGTATGTCACAGCAGACATGGTACTGAGACCCAGGTCCACCTTTGCTAACCACGGACTGTGGGCATGTGCCCTGACTTCCCTGTTCCTCCACAGTTTCCTTGTCTGAAAATGGATATGGAAACTGTACCTCCCTCCAAGAGCACTCTGAGGATAAATGTGGCAATGTTTCTAGCACAGAGTAAAACCTCAGTGAATGGTGTTTACGATGATGATTATATGTAATTATTCCCACTTAACAAGAAGGAAAGCCTTAGACCAGGGAGGTTAAGTGACTTGCTTAAGGTCATGTGGAGAGTTAGAGACAAAGCTGGCAATAGGAGCCAGTGCTCGCTCTCTCTGGGATTCAGTTTGGTCACTAGGAAAAAATGTTAGTACACATGGACAGTTAGGTCTGAGCCTAATGCTCTGGTGGCTGGTTCTGGCTTTTGTAGGGGATTGCAGGATGGGGCTTCCTCAGCACACAGGACTCTTGATCTTGGGCATCAAGAGCCCCTCAGGGAGGGCACCTGTGGGACTAGAGGACAGGGAGCCTCCCTCTTTGTTTTCTGAGAAGCACAGGGGACTTGGAGGCAGTGGGCTTCCAGTGCTCCCCTGCTTCCCCCTTGCCTGGTGTGGCCAGATCCTACAGGTCCCCCTGGGGCTTCACAGAGACCCAACCTGACCTGGGGTGGTACTGGGACAGGCATGCAGGAAGCAGGTGGGTACTCTAGAATTCTCTATCCCTGAGCAGAGCTGGGCCCTTACTACCATGGGAGGACTCTTAGGCTTAGGCCTAGGAACCGGGTACGGGTGGAGTCTCTTTAAAACCTGACTTTTGCCGTATGGGACAGGGGTGGCAGATGCCCTTTGTGGCTGCCCCAGTCACCCTGTCGCCAGAGGACTGTTCCCACTGGTCTTAGGTACACAGTGCTGGCCCTTGGTCCTGGTGAAGGAGAGTTAAGGACTGCCCAGATGGGTTTTCCCAGGAAATGGATAGCACTTCGAATCTCGGGTCAGGCAGTCTAGCACAGCGGAGAAGTCCACGGTCAGTCAGACGTGGATTAGAATCCCAGCTCTGCTTCTTTGTGTGTGGGGGTGCGCGCGTGGGACGTGCCTGGAAAGTTATTCAGCCTCTTCAGGTCTCAGTTTGTACATCTGTAAAATGGGAATGAGAGTACCTACCTCACACGAATACAGTATGAAGTAACCTACTGGAGCATGCGCGTGCTTGGCCTGTGGGGGCTCTCATTCTTGTCGTTGTGGTGAACACATCACTGGGCCCTACTAGTATGTGGGTGGAAACGGCTTTCACGCGTGGCTCAGCCTCATAGAGCCTGTGTAGCTGCCGTGACTCAGGCGCCTCGAGTGAGCCGGGGTGCTCAAACCTCTCTTTGCTTGTTGTTATTTGCAGTCATTTCTGTCATCCAGTGTGTCATTCACTTTCTGCTGATGGGTCACACCATGTCATCTTTTGCCGTTCCTTTTCTGTTTAGTTTGGTGTTTTTGAAACTAAAGGTGTTTTAGTTATATGGTTAAAATGTATTGAGGGTTTACTCTAATAAGCAGGGTGGTGGTTGACTTGGGTGGCCTTGAGAGATCAGGTACTCTGGCCTGTTTCCCAGCCCCCTCTCTGGACTGAACTGCGTGCCCTCTGCCCTACCGTAGACACTTTTGGGAACGCCACTGATCCTCCTTTGGTAGCCATTCGGGGGGTCTGTAGGGACAGTGGCTTCTTCCTCATTCCCCTGGCAGTGTCCCTTTCAGGCCATCCACCCATCCTCAAGAGTTGTTAGGGACTCACTTGGAGAGTGTGCTCAGGGCCTGGGGTGGACAGGCAGACAGCGAGGGTGATGTCCCCCTGGTGTGCAGATGGTGGGGCCACTGCCACTGTGACTGTGGGATGCGGCATTCAGTGCCAATGTAGTCAGACACACTCCCCGTCTCCCCTCCGGCAGAGCTGCCAGACCGCGGCTGCCTCCTTCCTCACAGGCCTGTGTCTGCTCGGCTCTGGGTGCAGAGACATGGCCCAGGGGCCAGCCGGATCGCTGGAGGAGCTGAGTGGTTGTAGCTGGCCTGGCCTGCCGTCCCTGGGGTGATGGGGATGATGGGTGGGGGTGGGTCTGCTCCAACCACAGCAGCCACTGAGTGGTTATTTAGGGACCTTGA
The DNA here is from genome assembly GCF_017311325.1 of Ursus maritimus. NCBI lineage: Eukaryota > Metazoa > Chordata > Mammalia > Carnivora > Ursidae > Ursus > Ursus maritimus. The sequence continues at coordinate 60,370,388 of NW_024426663.1, read as the reverse complement.
GGCCTGAGAACGAAATACCCCCCGCCCCACCGAGGTGCCTTCATAAAATGAGCACTTATTGAGCACCCACTGTGCGCTTCAGGAGACTATGTGAAAGAGGCCTCACATGTGAGTTGGTCTAGAGCTGCCTCCAGCCCAGCGGGCAGGGCTACCAGTGGCCACCAGGGAGCTCCACTGCTCTCAGAGGATCTGGGGCTGACCGAGGAGCCAGCTTGGCTGTGTTGCTGTTTATCTGAGCAGCTTCCTTGACAACCAGGAGATAAATACCTGAGGTCAAGAAAAGCCTGGAGCAAGATTAGGTGTCTGGATAGGGTGGGGCCTGTATTGTGATTTGGAGACCCTTAAGTGACCAGAATCTTCCAGGTGGCCTCTTCAACATGCCCTATTAGTTTTTTAGTTAATTAATTAATGTCCCACCCACTTCCAGAGAAGATTCAAAGTGGCTCCAATTTGCAGGTGTCCGAAGTTTGCTCCCAGGGAAACATTGGGGTTTAGGCCCTAAATGGGTCATTTACCTGCTGCCAGTTCAGCTCCATACTCCCGGGTCTGGCTCCCTGAGAAGCACGGCATTTGCAGCTTCTGTAATCACCTCCTGGTCCCTTTGCAACAAGTGGCTGAGACACCTTCCTGCCTTGAGGCAAATCATGTGACTTAAGAGAAGCAAATCTGACCTCAATTACCAGGTGCAAATATCAGTCACTGGGAGTAACCAGGAGGCCTGCAGCCCCGGTTGTTTCAGCCTCTGGCGTTAAATATTAAGAGTGCGCTGTTGAGGGTGTGATAAAGGCTGTCTCTAACAGTTTATGATTTCCAGTAAACCCGAGGGCTTCAAGGAAGGGCCAGGGGCAGGTGAGAGACTCTAGGCCTGGCCCTCCGCTGAGCTGGCAGAGCCATTTCTGCAGGAACAGGAGGGGCAGGAGCAAGGCTCCAGCTTCTAGAGGCTAGCCCTGTTCTACAGCAGAGCCGAAGAGCCACGCTGCCCAGCCCGCGCTTCTGCACCCACCAGGCAGTTCTGTGCATTCTCGGGCGGTTCTGGGGGGAAGGAAGACGTCTGTCGGCAGCCACTGTGCCTGCTTCCTGCTGGGTGCCAGGCCAGCTTTGGAGCCTTGGACACATTCCTTTGTCCGTCTGGGTAGTGGGCAGCTGGAGCTGCTCTCACAGAAAGCTGGAGGAGCATTTCCAGCACCTGGGACCTGCCAACGCTGGGCTGAGATTCCTCAGCATCTGGCCACAAGGAGGCTGTAGGCGGGCAGCATACCCCACCTTGGACTAGGAAGGGACCTGAGGTTCCCCTCCCACCTTCCCGTGCCATGAGGGAGGTCCGTCTGAGATTCTCTGGGGCATCTAATCCAACAGCAGAGATAGAGGACATACAGCAAATTAAGTCAGAATACAATAACAGTAGCTCGCATTCAATTAACAAACATTTAATGAACACTTCATGGTATGGCATATGCTGTGCTAGGTGCTGGGCATAAAACCATGAACAGCCATCCCTGCTCAAATGGAGCAGACAGTCTACTGGTGAAGACTGGAAATAATTAAACACATAAATAAAATGTTCACAATAGCAGTAAGTGGTGTGTAGCAAATGAAAATACACTAATCTGTAATCAAGTGACTACTTCGGATGGGGTGGTCAGGGATGGCCCCTGAGGACGTGGCATTTAAGAGAATACCCGAGAAAGAAGAAGAGAGAGGACAGAGGAGGTGAGCAGTCACAAGCTTACTTGTCCTGATTGCTGTTGGGGCAGGAGAGCCAGGGTGACAGCAGGAGACGAAGGATGTTCTGGCACACATAACTGAGTTAACTCGATGCTCTGGGACTCGAAATATTTATTTTCTGAATTATGCCCTACACATTCATTCAGGAAACTTTTACCAAGTGTCCTCTGCGTGCCAGGCGCTCTGCTGGACGTGGTGAAAGGAAGATGGACAGATCAGCATCCCTTCTCAAGGCTGTTGAGTCTGTTGTGAGAGGGAGGACAGGGAACCAAGACAGTGTGGGAAGAGCTGTGGGTGGGAGAACCAAGGAGGGGCTTCCTAATCCCTGTGGGCCTTGAGGGAAGAAGACACTGTATGTGAGGCTCCCTGGAGGAGGTGACGCCTGAGGGGTCCTGGGGGATGAGGTTAGCCAGGCAAAGAAGAGAGCTCTTCCACTCCAGGCTGAGGGATTGACCTTGCGACGGCGCAGAGGGAAGGGTAAGCAGATGTGAGAAGAATGCCCTGGAGCCTGTACCACACATTGAGAGTGGCTTGTGGAGTGAAGACAGGTTCCGAGGGGGCCGAGTGAGCGGCGGCAGGCAAAGGCTTGAGGAAAGGACCGCTGAGGTTCACGAGCTCAGACCCCTCTCTGGGTGTCGCTGCCTGCTGGGAGCCTTCCCATGGAAGGACCAGCTCCCTCCGCAGCCGTTCCCCACATCAGAATAGAGGAGTCACCTGAACCAGGCACCAGTTGGGAGCAAGCAAGTACCTGCACATCCATGTGAACACATTTGACTGCTTGGTTTTTTGGAGGGAAGGGAGCACTGGGATAAAATGTGTTCGTCTAAAAGTAGGAACAAAGTTTTTCGTTTAGGGCAGGAAGGCCTTTCCAAGTCTCATTAGGCTTTCTGGTAAGTCTCTCTAGGCTGTAAAATTGCAAAGCCTGTTATCACATCCCAATAAATGCATAATACGATCATAAAGTAGAGAATGCTGTGTTTATTCCAGCCTGATAGGGAACATACAGCCTTCTCTCCTCCTTTCCTCCCTTCTCCCCTCTTTTGTTTCCCTCTCTCATTTCTTGCCCGCAGAGCCCCTGGTAATCTTTTTTACACACTCATTACTCCCTCAAAACCCTCCAACATAGATAAACCACACTTGATTCCTGGGAACTCATCCCAACCTGTTGAAAACCAGGAAGTAAGCAGTACGTAAAAAAGGTAGCCAGAAAGAGAGTGAGAGGGAGAGAGAGACCAAAGTCCAAAATTAATCAGTATTTATTGAGGATTCGTGGACTTACTGTGTTCAGTAACTGTGCTGAGCACATCACGTTCTCTGTTTCCCCAAACCTCTTCCAGTTGCCCCATGAGATCTGCTCCCCACCCTCCTGCCTGCTCCGTGCCCCGGGAGGCTGCCCTGTATGCAGTGTATCACCAGGTACCTTGTCTCTGGCTTCGGGCTTTGGCCGATGGGGGCCACTGGCAGAAGATCAGTGGACACAAGAAAATTAGGTCAAGAACTTATTCCCCTGGGTCCGCATCAGGTCATCACAGTCCAACGGCATCCTCCATGGGAGCCTGCAGCTCCTGCCAGACACCCATTCTGATGGCCGCCTTCTCTGGGCTCCCTTACCTCTTCCCTTCCTTCACCCCTTCAGGCTGGAGGTGGTGACAGCTCCCCACTGTTGCTAACCCTAAAGTGCTCCTCTATCCCTTGTTGGTTTCCTTAAACCCTCCCAGTTTGAGCAGGCCCTCTCTTTCCTATAGGATCCTGACAGTATAATAAGCTTTATGAGGTGAGTGCTGTATTCACCCCATTGTAAGACGAGGAATGTGAGGCTCAGAGAAGTTTAATAATTTGTCCAAGGACATACAAGGGTAAAGGGTAGAACTAAGACTCAAATCCAGGTGTTCCTGATACTGTGTTCCCGACGTTACTAAGCATGTGTGTGTTTAGTCGTTACATCCCCATTGCGCCCCATGCGATGGCCACGGTCTCCCTGGACTCCATTAACTATCTGTTTGTTCTTTTATTTTGTTTCCCAACGCACAACGATTTAAAAAGAGCAAAAATTCGAAGTGAGTGCTAAAGGCAGACTTTCTAGTAAATAACGAGAAGGACCTGGTGACAGTCTACAATGGAGAAAGGCCTAGTAACAATTAAAAATAGGCCTAAGAACTTCAGAAGCCTTCAGACTGCACACTGGCCACGTCTTCAGTGTGTTCTGAGGGATGGCGGCATTGACATTACGATCCTCTGGAGCCGGAAGTAAAGTTCCGAATTTGCCAAAAGAGTTAATTCGGGGTTGCCCAATTCTCCCTGACACTGGTTTTAATTTTAGCGGTCAGTTTTCATGCTTAGTTTGTAACACCCCAAGCACAGGGCAAAGGTTCTTTTTGGCTCTGAAACTGCTGATTCAGTTTGCATGAGGATATTACTTTTTAAGGAACTTTCAAAAACACCTAAAATTTAATTGTAGCCATAGTTTAGTTAGAGAATCCCTGGGTGAAGAATTTTCTCCACTTCCTAGATTTTACAGAATCTGACATCACTCGGGTTGGAGGGAGACTCTGGGGAGAAGGGCCAGGAGCCATTCAGTAGGTGGAAGGGCCTTTACCCTGGGACTCTGTCCACTGGCAGCTGTATGGAGGTTGTTACGAGGATTTCAACTCCTGGCTGTCCTGTCGATGCCTTATCTGGCCAGTACTTCAAGATCATAGCTGGACGAAACCATAAGAGGGCTGCTTTATGTTTATTTGACTATTAGTAAGGTTGACCCTTTAATAATCTTTTGCATTTGTATTTATTTTGGTAATTCTCTTCACATGCACGTTAGAACTTGCTAGCTTCTTTCCAATATCTCTCCTTCTTTCTTAGTAACAAACCAAGTTTTTAGCTGAGTCCTTTACCAGCCAACTAAAGGATTACATGTCCCGGGCTTCCTTGAGGCCAGGTATGGCCATGTTACTGAGTTCTGCCCAGTGAGGCGTAAGTGAAAATATCACATGGGACTTCCAAGAGGTCACCTGAAAAGGAGAGATGTGTACCTTTCTATTCATTTCTCCCTTTCTTCAGCCCACTTTCTTAAATGAGGGCACGATGACTAGAGCTCAAGCAACCAACGTGCACAGTGAGAACTGTGCCCTAGGGATGGGGCAGAATGAGCTAGAAGAAGCATAGGTCCTTATTGACTCCTGGTGCCACCATATCAGCCCTGGAACTACACCTCTGGATTTTTTTTTATTTTTATTTTTTTAATGTGAGAGAGAAATACACTTCCATCTTGTTTAAGCCAGTGTTGTTTTCTGTTGTATGTAACTCAACTAAGTTCTAACTAATACGGAATGCTCTGTTTTTCTTCTGGAGCATGTTTTTTCATTTCTGATCTGTATTCTTTACTTAGGAAGGATAGTTTCTCTGTAAATGTAGTGATTATTCTCCCCATTTTTGCTTGCCTTTTGATTTATATGAGGTTTTTTTTTAAAGTTTTTTTTTAACTTATTTATTTGAGAGGGAGAGAGAGTGAGATAGAGCACGAGCAGGGTGAAGGGCAGAGGGAGAAGCAGACTCCCTGCGGAACAGGGAGCCTGATGGGGGGACTCGATCCCAGGACCCTGGGATCATGACATGAGCCGAAGGCAGACGCTTAACTGACTGAGCCACCCAGGTGCCTAAGTTTTGTTTTTAAGGCACGGGTTTTTTTTAATGTTAAAATCTCTAGAGTTTTAAAATGCTATTTGCTCTCTTATTTGAAGTGCTTCTCCATTCAGATCAGATAAATATCCATCAATGTCTTTCTAGATTTTTTTTTCAAGATTCACTGTTTATACTTAGCATTTCATCCATTGGTGAGTGCTGTTGGTGGGTTGTGAATCTCTTGTAGGTCATGAGTTTCTAGCGCCGGGTGGTCTCCAGAGCTGTAGAACAGGAGCCAGTGTTACCTCTCGTGAACACGGTCTGTGCTGGCCTGAGCCTCCTGAGGGCCAGGACACTCAGCGCACACACCCCCTCCTACACCTTCTCCCACTCACGCCTGTGCGTTTCTGCCTGCTACCCAGGACAGCACTCTGGGCTGCTTCTGGGGCTTCTGTCTTCACCATCCTATGCTCAGCTCTATTCCAGCTCATCTCAAATTCCTGTTCACCTAGACCAGGCCACTGACAGATTGCCTAACTATCCCATTTTTTTTAAATTATTTTTTCTCTGGAAAGGCAATATGAAGAATTTTTATATCTTTTTGTAAGTAGACATGGAGCTTTTTTAATTAAAATTTTGTTTTCTGATAAGAGGAATGGAACATGTGCATCATCGAAAAAATCAGAAAATACGGAAAAGCCCCAAACAAAATAAACACAAAAGCCAGAAACTCTCTATTACTGCTACTTTATAAAAACACAAAACATAGCCTTGTGTGATGACAGATGGTAGCTACGCTTGCGGTGTGCATAGCATAACATAGAGTTCTTGAATTACTATGTTGTATCCCTGAAACTAATGTAATACTGTTCATCAGCTCTACTCCAATTAAAAAAAAAAAAATGCCTAGAGTAAAAAGTGAAATCCCTACCACCTCAAGAAGTAACCTCTATCGACAGCTGGAAGTATCTCTTTCCAGACTTACTTATACAAACACATGTAAAAGATACATATGTGCACAGTCTTGTTCATGAAAATTCCATCACGCTGTGTACTTATTCAGCAGCTGTGTCCCTCTTTCTCAGACAGTACAGAGACCTACAGCCTCCGTTACAAAGGCTGCATGGGATGATCTCACTGCATGCGTGCACCAGTATTTCCTCCTCCCTCCTGTGGTGAACGTGGACTTTTCCAATGTCATGTAACTAACTGTATGTGAGGCCGCTCTAAACATCCTCATCCTTATATTTTTGTGCATTTGTGCCACCGTTCCTGTCAGATTTCTAAAATTGAGACTGTTGAGTAGAAGAGTGCCTACATAGTAAATGACACAGGCCGCCACAACCTTGTACCAATAAACGCAGTGTCCGTTGCAACGGTCCTGTCGCCACCCCACTTCTGTCCCGCTGGTTGGCTCCTCACCTTGCTGCTAGAGTACTTTGGTGAAATTCAGATCTGATCCCACCCTCCCCTGTTGAAGAAGCCTCAGTGGCTCCTCACTGCCAACAGACAGAGCCTAGACGCTGAGCATTCATCCAGGGACCTCCTCAGTCCGTTTGGGTCCTCTGGGAGGCAGGGTGCAGGAGACTATGGGGGTGCCTCCTGTGAAAGAGAAAGGGAGGGGGGCAGGAGTAGGCAGGCAGACTGCAGTAGAGGTCTAAGTCCTGAGATGCAGGGGGGAAGATTCCCCAACTGTGATGCGGCGTAGAGCATGTCTCCACCAGCCCAGTGGGGAGCTCCGGCGCGAAGACTGCCCACGAGAGGAGTCACACTATGGGTAGAAATACACAGATGCTAGCACCCCTGCCATCATCTGCCATTGGCTGGGGGTCTCCCAGGAGAAAATATGACCTTGACCTGAATGGTTTGGCAGATCCTGAAGTTGCAAGCTGTCCCTCTGGGCAGCAGCTTCTCTGAGTGCACTTGTCCATGCCTGTCATGAACCACAGCCTGCCTTTTATTTTCTGCTCGCAGACCCCATGCTCTGGCACCACCAGCCTACCTGCCATAACCCCCCAACCCCGCCCCAACCCTGACCTTTGCTCACCCAGTTCTTTGTACCTGGTATGCCACTCCTTCCCGGTTATTCCAGTCTAAAGCCTAATGTGTTTTCAAAGCCCAACTTAAATGTCACCCCTCTGGGTCGCCTTCCCTGATCCCACCATGCAGAATTAATTGTTCCTTGCACCGGTGGTGCTATTTGTAGGTTAGTACTTCCCAGACTTGGAGTATTCTAGCTATTCTTTTCTCAGAATCTTGTCTCCTCAAACCTCAAAACGTAGCACAGCAAATGTTGACTGAGGTATTCACCTGCCCCTCTCGTGGCACCTCAAGGCTACGGGCCTGCACCTCCTGGAAGGGTTGGAAGCACACAGTCAGTGGTCCATAAATGTTGAATTGCCTGGGCCTCAAATGGGCAGGGCAAGGTGGGCAAAGGGTCTTGGGGAGAGGGTGGAGTGTTTACTGTCATTGGGCATCACCTAGCTTGGTACCAAGTCAGAGTTTCAAAACTAGAGCATGTCTTCCTCTGTTCATATATTCCTCCATGATTTGGAAAGACCCCAAATTTTTTTAAGTCATCATTTTATTGCTGCTGGTCAACAGATGGGAACTTTTGAGGGGGGCTTCCCTCTTTCGACCACATTTTTAGGAGTTGGGATTTTGCATTTCTTTATCACTCATTCTCCTTATGGGTGTAAGAACCATTATAAGACCTGGGATGAAATCTCCAGGTCAGATGAGTAGTCATTTTTTGATTGGATATTCGTGGAGGGGAGGGAGTTAGGAGGGATGGAAAGATGTTTTCCTCTTCTTTTTTCTTACATCCACCAGTTAAAAAACTCCCCTGGGAGGGGACCTGTGGAAAATGTCTGAGGGTCTCTGGAGCGGGCGTAGTTGGCCTGACATCAGAGCGTGGTAGGAGAGAACAGAGGAAGAAATGCTGGCCCAGACTCTCTACCCGCCTTTAGATGTCCTTTGCCTGCTGTCCCTCAGCTGCAGGAGGCTGGGGCTGGGGTGGCCACACCCTCCACTCTCCCCTCAGCGTCTCCAAGCTGTCGGGTCCTCCGGGGACACCCTAGGGTTTTCTTACCAGAGTGAGGGCCATGCGCCTCTGCCTTCTCCAATACCGCACTCAGCGCAAGTATCAGCAAGGAGGTTCTAAGCTGAGGCCTTGGCTGTTGGTGCTGATTTGGCAGTGGTTAGGAATTCTCAGAGCTTTGTGGTGTTAGGAAGCCCGTTGTAAGCCCGAGGTTCTTATCTCTGGGTTCACAGGCTTATCTTCAGAGGTTGTTGGACCCACCCTCTCTCCTCAAATGGTATCAAATTGTACATTTTGTGGAGGCAGAGTTCTCATCAAATTCTTTTTTTACCAGTAAAGTCCGTGATCCAAACCACTTCTTTAATCCAGAGATTAGCCTTTCTAATTAAAAAAAAAAAAAAAGAATGTTTTCCTACAAGAGCCAGATTCTAGTTGGATGGTGGGCACTGAGTAATGGAGACACCAGGGTGATTCTAGAAAGAAGCCCAGATCATCACCTTCACACTGTCATTGTCCACCCAGGAGCTTTGCATCCCCTTCGTAATCAGAATTTGTGGTTTAGGGACCACATGGATTCGGTTGGCACGGATCCAGAGAGCTGAACCCCTGAGAGTTGAACCGAGTAGTCTGACGCCCACCTCCAAGGAGGATGACCAGAGACAGCAGCCCCTGCGGCTGTGTGGAGGGGTGCAAGAGAGCCGTGTTGACCCTGGTAAGCATGGAATATCTATAAGAAGAGCCCCTTCCTGGCTTTTTAAATGAATTCCAGCATCGTCGTTCTTAAACACCCTACAAACCTGAGTTCTGGGCAGATTTTGGTCTCCAGGAAGACAGTTCTGATGTTCCCAGAAACTGTCAAGAGTGTTTGGTGCACCGCAGCTGACCATGAAGGAAAAGAAAACCAGAAAAGGGCGAAAGTGCGTGAAAAGAAACGTCTCAAAGTAGAATAAAATGTTGAACTGAGTTACGAAAGCACAGAACTTTAACGTGACAGCCTCTCAAGTTTTGACAGCCCCTCTCCTTGATTTTTGAAGTCCTGGTCACAAACAGGGAGCCATATCTTTTGAGACTTCCCAAGGGTTACGTAAACAGTTTGGACGGTTCTATATATTTTTTAAACAACAGTTTCTGAAAACACTGAAAAAAAAAATCCCACTTATTTAACATCTGAAGTCTGAGCCAGCCCTGGGAGTCCCTGGGATACCTTACAGAATCACTTCCTCCTGACTGTAGTGGGGGCAGGGCCCTGGCTAAGTCTGAAAGCTCAGTGCAAGAGCAGAGGAACAAGAGCTGGGTCTTCAGATTGTTCCTTGGAAGGGCAGCTGTGACTTGTCACCAGCGGAGAGTGGGGGCGCAGGATGCAGCGGACATAGGGCTTCTGAGGACATGGTCCTTGCAGGAGGGAGCATGTGCTCCAGGCACACTCTGCCCACTTGCGATCCTGTACGATGACAGAAGCACGGTTCCTGGGCCCCTACATCAGGGTGGGATTCTTCTCTTCTTTGTCAAGGTCTTAGCAGCCTCGGTGGCCTTGAGGGTTTCTGAGACCTGAAGGGCTGGGCTTCATCTGAGAAATGCTTGTGTCTTTTGACACATACTTGTCACCGACTCCTGTTCCCCCTCCAGTAGCCTCCGAAAGGTATCCAGAGAGAGAAACTGGTGTTTTATGCATAAGTGTCAGTGACTTAAAGGAAGCAAGAAGGTCCTCCTGCTTCAAAGTCCTCCTTCCCCCACGCAGATTTCAACCATACCTCAAGTTTGCCATTAGAAGTGTATTTTCAGTTAAGTATTCCCCCTCCCAAGGTGTTATTTTGGAAGTGCAGTCAGCTGAAGATGCATAGCTCATTAATGCAAATTTGCTTTGTCAAACTGATGGGTTCCGTTTAAAGAGGGCCTGGGCCAGTGGTTCTAAGCCTTGTTGAGGTCGCGCACACCTTCCAGAATCGGAGGAAATAGATGGACAAACGTCCAGAATTTTACATACTGTTTGTGGAGTTCAAGGACCCTTTTCTTGACCCTACCCTGGAGCTCTGAGTTCTGTGAGAAGATGGTAAATTGGGAAGAGGTGGTGGGGAGGGGTGGGGAACAGGCGCAAACAAGGAACCCGGGTGCTGCTAGAGATCGCTTGTGGTTTTCCCCAAAGCTAGTGATGTGAACATGTTAGAAATGAATGTCTGTCACCCAGCTGTGGTCACTGCCCTGCCCTGGAGAGGAGGTGTGCTTCCGTCAGCCCATCATGTTGGGGACTTGTACACCATGTCTCTGAGCTCCCCAGGCCGTGTGCAGAATATCTCCGTTAAGCTGGATGGGGAGAAAGATGCCCCAGGAGCTCTAGAGCTGGCTTTCTGCTGGAGGAGACAGAAAGAGGCTTGTGTCCGTCTGTTGGGTTGGGGTCCTCTTGGCACGGGAACAGGGGCCACCAGCCTTCCACTACCAACCCCCCCGGCAGAAGAAGTGAGGGCTTGATCCCTCCAGACTCCGTATTAGAACCCCGAGTCTGAGATCTGTTTTATTTACTTTGGGGAAGTCAGTTTTACAAGTCAGCTTGTGATTCCCTGGGTATTGTTCTGTTCAAACTGGGGGAAACGTGGGGAAAGTTTTTGGATCCAGACTTCATTTGAAAGCATCACGGGGGATTTTGGAAGTGATGCAGCATAGTGGAACAAGCTTAGTGATCGTTTGTCGTTCCGTGCTTGCTATGTGAAGCTCCTTCTGCCTGTGGTGACTCAGGGAGGGGAGAATTTCCCCTTCTTGAGCCAGCTGGACAAGTGTCAACACTTCTGTCTTTGCAGGCTCTGGCACAGAGGAGGAGGGGAAGGGCCTGGGTTACAGGGAGCCCGCAGGGTTCGGGGGGCTGGGCCCAGTTGAACACACATGAAAAGAGGGGGTCCTTCTCTTGAGTCAGTCAGGGGCCCCCTGCCCCCACAGAGTCATCCTCAGCGCTGGGCACAGCACCACATCCAAACTGGACACCAGCTTGTGTGTGTTGAACTGGAGAGAGACTCACCTCTCACCTCCATCCCGTCCCAGAACAAAGCCCAGGCTTTGCGCGTCACACTCAAGCAGGCACGCCCTCACGAGCAGAGCCAGTGTTTCTCCCACACTCGCTGTCAGACTTTCTCCATTACTTCTTTGTATTTTTTCTAGTATTAGTGATTTTTGTCATTATTTCTGCGTCCACTGGATTTCTTAATATTAAAATAAAGATTTCTTAAATAGGATCCAAAAAACACTAGTCATAGATGAACATATAGTTAAATTGACCTTTCTTGAACTTCTCTTCATCAAAAGTTACCACTGAGAGAGTGAAAAGGCAAGTCACAGACCGGTATTTTCAGTAACGTACCTGACAGGCGGCTTCTATTTAGAATGTACAAAGAACTCCTGCAGGTCAATAAGAAAAAAGAGAAAATAGGCAAAAGTCTTTTTTTAAGATGTATTTATTTGAGAGAGAGAGAGAGAGAAAGTGCGCACAAAAGGGGGGAGGGGCGGAGGGAGAGAATCTCGAGCAGGCTCCCCCTGATCTCACCACCCATGAGATCGTGACCTGAGCTGAAACCAAGAGTCGGCCACTCAACCAACTGAGCCACCCAGGCGCCCCAAAATAGGCAAAAGTCTTGATTAGCAAATCTTAAAAGTGGATATCTATATAGCCAATAAGCAAATTAAAACTTAGAAGATATACACTCACCCAAAGGACTAAGACTTAAAAGATTGATAATACCAAATATTGCCTAACCCTCATATGCTCCCGGCAGGAGTGCCAACTGGTATAATCACCTTGGAAAAATGTTAAGCAGTACGTACTAAAGCTAAGATTATACCCATTTCCTAGGCCATGAATTCCACTTCGGGTATATGCTCAAGAGGAGTGAGTGCATATGTCCACCCATGTTTATAATATTTTTTTCACAGAAGTCCCAAACTGGAAACAGCCCAAATGTCCATTCGTAATAGAATGAATAAATAAATTGTGTCATATCCATACAGTGGGACACACCACAGCAGTTTTAAAAAAGAACATACTATGGTGACACGGAACAACACAGATGGATCTGACAGACATGTGGAGCAAAAGAAGCCCCACACCAAAAAAAGTGCATATTGTACGAATCCGTGCTCCCGAAGGACCACACCGCTCCTCTGGGAACCCCCAGTGCCTGGCACAGTCTCTGCCACGGCAGGCCCTCCGCCGATGTTTGTGGATGGTGAGTGAAGTGAGGCCCTCACTACTGAAGGGGCCTTCAGCGTAAGGTCATGTATGCGCTAGAGTGGAATCCGTCCGGGAGGCAGCTAACAAAATGCTCACAGTTCCGCCTAAAATGAAGCAGAACCTACATGCTGTGAGGAGGAGCAGAAATGAAGCCTTTTCACCAGAATGGGGAGGAGAGCGGAGGAGGGGCTGTGTGTTCTCGGAAGAGACACTCACAGGTGCTCAGGGGACTAGGAGGGCTTCCTGAAAGGGCTAGTAGGGTGCTGAACTCTGAAAGGGGGTTGAGAGGACAACAGGCAGAAGAAGCCTGAGAAGGGCAGCCCAGGCTTAGGGGGTCGCATAACCAGGTGGTTCCTGAGCATTAGTTAGTGAGAGTCCGAATTGCCTGGAGGCCTTCTGAAAACATGGCTGGCTGGCCCCACCCCAGAGATTCTGACGGAGCAGGTCTGGGGTACGGCCTGAGAATTTGCATTTCTAACAAGTCCCACGTGACGTTGGTTGATGCTCCTGGTCTAGAAGCCACATTTTGAGAACCACTGGCTTTAGCCAAAGCCAGCTGGTCCAGCCAGTTGCATGTCACCTGAGCCACAGTGTGAGGTGAGCCAATAGCCAATGGGCGGAGGGTGGGGAGTGTGGATAGGTGTAGTGGACCATGACCTGGAGGCTGTCTGAGGAATTTAGACATAATTCTACAGACTTAATTTAAGGCCCCATGGATGGACATGAGTAATGGCTGTTCTCTGGGATGTCCCCACTCCAAGGTCTGGGTACCCTCAGCCAGAGCTTAAAGCTGTACGGATATGCAGGTGATAAATGCATCCTGCGTTGGGCCTTGTAGGGACAAGCTCTGCACGCACCACATCTGCAGAGGGAGACCCCGTTTACACTGATGGGCAAAAAAGGATTTTAAAAAGGCATTATTTTATTTTCAATTTTTTTAAATGTAATTTTTAAAATTTAGTTCCAGGATAGTTAAAATACAATGTTGTATCAGTTCCAGCTGTACAATATAGGGACTCGACAATTCCAACAAGTGCACTCGTTAACCTCATCACCTATTTCATCCATCCCCCCACCCACTTTCCCTCTGGTAACCCCATCACTTTGTTCTCTAGAGTTAAGAGTCTGTTTCTTGGTCTGTTTCTCTCTCTCTTTTTGTTTTCCCTTTGCTCGTTCGTTGTTTCTCAAATGCCGCATGTGAGTGAAATCATATGGTAATTGTCTGTCTCTGACCTATTTCACTTAGCATTATACTCTCTAGCTCCATCCATGATATTGCAAATGGCAGATTTCGTTCTTTTTTATGGCTGACTAATATAATATAATTATTATATAATTATGATTATATAATGTATAATAATATATAATATAATATTCCATGGCGTGTGTGTGTGTGTGTGTGTGTGTGTGTATTTCACATCTTCTTTATCCATTCATCTATCCATGGACACTCGGGCTGCTTCTATAATTCAGCTATTGTCAACAATGCTGCTATAAACATAGGGGTGCGTGTATTCCTTCAAATTAGTGTTTTTGTATTTTGGGGGTAAATACTCGCTAGTGTGATTACACTACACCGTACAGCTTTAAGCTCTGGCTGAGGGTACCCAGACCTTGGAGTGGGGACATAGGATAGTTCTATTTTTAACTTTTTGAAGAACCACAGTGGCTGTACCAGTTTGCATTCCCACCAACCCCGCACGAGGGTTCCTTTTTCTCCACATCCTCACCAGCACTTGTTTCTTGTGTTGTTGATTTTACCCATTCTGACAGGTGTGAGGTGGTATCTCACTGAAGTTTTGATTTGCATTTCCCTGATGATGAGTGATGTTAAGCATCTTTTCAGGTGTCTCTTGGCCATCTGGATGTAAAAAGGCGTCATTTTAAATATGCAACATCAGGATTATTAGTAGTCATGCAGTACATGCATGCTGTGAGGATGGCAGTGGAAAAAACGTCTGCAGATCTGACCAGAAGCAGCAGTTTTACTCTCAATAAAGAGATCATTGCTCTAGATTTTTCTTCCTGGTGGCCCACAGCCCTCCCAGGTTCCCAGGGAAAAAGGTGCTACACCACACACCCAGTCCGTTTCTGCCACCAGAGAGACACCTGGATCCTGGAAGTTTCCCCCAAAAGGTTTCTCTTTGGCTAAGGAAGGGAGAGATAGTCACTTGGGTGGGGTTTGGGGAGGGAGGTCAACTCTGAATGCCTCAGGTGAAGAGTCCCTGCCCCTCGCCGGGATTGTCCTGGTCAGGACACCAGACCGGCAGGACAGGCCCTTTCCTGGATGACCCAGGTACGAAAAGCAGATGCCATCTGTTGTCCTGGGTACTGGCTTCCAGTTATACCTCCGATAAGCTACACTGAGTACCTGCTCTCTGCCAAGAAATCTCCTGGGTGTGGTAGAGACACAGATGAATCAGCCTCTGTGTGCCCTCCAGAAACACACAATTTAATAGGGGGGAGGGAGACAGAGGCCATTCCTGGTCATTAAAAACCCTTCTTCCCAGGGATGCCTGGGCCGCCCAGTTGATTAAGGGGTTAATAAGCGTTTGCCTTCAGCTCAGGTCATGATCTCAGGATCTTGGGACCGAACCCCATGTCCAGCTCCCTGCTCAGCAGGGAGTCTGCTTCTCCCTCTGCCCCTCCCCTTCCATGCGCACACTCCCGCGTTCTCTCTCTCCCAAATAAATAAATAAATAAATAAATAAATAAATAAATAAATAAATAAAATCTTTAAAAACCCTTCTTCCTGGTCTCTTGTTCCCTCCCTTCACATCCTTGGTCTAGGTCTAGATGCCTTCTCACCCTCATTCCCCAGCGCTGGAGGCTGGGGGCTGTCACAATTCGGCAGGATCCTGAGTAAATCAAGATGCTTTTAGTCTGGTGGGGAGCCCTTCCTGCCCCATACCTGGGATAGGGCAGTTCTGAGCAGGTGCCCTCCAACCACTCCCTGTGATGCTGGGGCCATGACCATAAACTCTGGGCTGAGGAAACTCAAGTCCCCTTGCTGGCTGGGCTCCACATTGACAGAGGGAGCCTAGGGACTCCTGCCTTTGCATCAGCCTGCCCCAGACCAGTCAAATCACAAGTCTCTGGAGATTACAGCTGCTGCATACATCATTATCCGCAGGAAGATGAGACAGGGCTCAGGTGACTGTCAGTGCCCTGCTGACTTCCTGAGGACCTCCTTTTTCTTTGAGTCCTGCCTCCCTTTTCCCTCAGGGACATGGAAACTGGCTTGCTTCCTCCCCACCTGCACGCCAGCCAGCTCCCCAAATCCCATTTGCAAGAGAATCACCTACAAGAGAGCAGGGACCTAGAAATCAGAAGCAGATTTAGATCTTGCTCTGGTACTCCCTTGGTAGGTGACTAGGGCAAAGTCCCTAACCTTTCTGAACCTCAGTTTCCTTTATCTGTAGAATGGTGTTAATGACCTTGGTTACATCATAGTATTGTTCAGAGGCACAGAGGATACAGAAGCAAAATTCTTGTCCTTAAACTGCCTTGAAGCCTAACAAGGGAGTTGTACAAGCACACACACTGTGTGACCTGTACCAGACCAGAGGCTTGTTTGGGGTGCAAATAGTGAGCAGAGTGGAGGCAAACTAATTCTAGCTAATAAGGGGGATCTGCAGAGCTGCCATGGGGTGTGTGGTTAGAAAGAAGCAACTTTCCAGGGTTTTGGACTGGTGTTTGTTGAACACCAGACACTCCGTTAAGTATTTTACCCATGTTTTATTTAGTGCTCACAACAAGCCTATGAGATATGTTTTATCATCCCCATTTTATAGATAAGCGAACTGAGGGTTAGAAAGGATCGTGCATTGCCTTGGCGTCGTATTAATTGAGCATCTGCTACATGCGAAGTGTCGCAGATTTAACAGTACACAAAACAGACCCAAGTCCCTTGTATCTGGAGCCCACATTCTGTAGGTGAAGTCACTTGCCCAAACTGAGACTGGAATGTGCCAGAACTGGGACTCAAACCCAATTCTGGTGGCCTCCTGGGCTTGTGCTTTTCCCACCTCACCCCAGAACTCACTGCTTCCCAGGACACTCCTCTCATGCGGGGCACAGACTGCCCCCTGCCAGCCCTCCTGGGGATTCCAGAGCAAGGCTGGGTCAGAGATAGGAGAGGAACTGCCATTTCTGTAGAACCCTCTATGTCCCAAGCTCTCCCTGGCAGCCCTATCCCCAAAAAGGCTGAATGCTTGACTACCTGGATATTTTCCCCAGGGAGGGATGGAAAGGGGGAGCTTCCCCAAGGGGATTTCAAGGGAAGATGGGGGTGCTCTTTATGCTCCCGTCAGAGGGAGACACCCTCTTCCTGGCTCAGGTGGGGAATCCCTTTGGATTTCACTGGGGTTAAGAGTGGGACTTCTTGTTTTCCTATTGTTTCGGCCCTCAAGGGAGAGAACTCAGGACCAGGATGTATCTGAGGATAAAACTAGCCTCTGGCATCTGAGTGAACTCTGGCTCCTTGGTACAAGGCTCAGCTCTGCTCTTCTGCTGTCCTCAGCTTCAGGGTTCTGGATGCCATGAGACCCGCAACACTCCCACTGGGCATTGACGGTTTCCTTGAACCCAATTAAATAATCAGGGATTTGCAAACCTACCCCACTAAGAAAAAAAGATTCAGGATTGTTTATTATAGCATTTACTCCTAGTGGCAGTCACTTGGAAACAATCTAAGTGGCCAATGTTCGGGGAGTAAATAAAATATGGTGAAAGTATTCAGTAGAATACTATGCAGCCATTAAAATCGTCACGTGGAAGAAAATTAAATGGCATCAGAAGAGTGCTTATAATAGATTTAGTCAAAATTTATGACTTTAATACTGTACACAGAACAGAATGGACAACCCAATCTCATTTTTTAAAAAAGATTTATTTATTCCCCCAAGTGTGGGAAGGGGCAGAGGGAGAGAAGCAGACTCCCCACTGAGCGCAGAGCCCGACTGACTCCGACCCCACTGAGGCTGGATTTTGACCCTGAGATCATGACCTGAGCTGAAATCAAGAGTTGACGCTCAATTGACTGAGCCACTCAGGCACCCCAACCTGATCTCATTTTTAAAAACTCTGTGTATATATGCATAGAATAATGTCTACGAGGATGAGTACCAAGTATGAGCAGTAGTCATCTCTGGGTAATAGAAATGTAAGTGATTTTTTTCCTCCTCTCTTCAATATTTTCCAATTCCTTCAGTGAAAATGCATGTTTTTTTGTAATCACGGAGAGAAAAGCCCACAGTATATATTAAAGAGAGAAGAGGAAGAGAATGTCTCCTTTTGGCCCTGTACTTAGCTGACCACAGGCCCCGGCCAGCTCTGGAAGATTTGGAAGCCCGAAAGGCGTGGGGCAGGGGCCGGCGTGCGGAGACCTAGCTGGGCACCAGCTCCCAGACAGGCCACCTGACCACACAGCCTGCTGAGGGAGGCCCCTCCCACACGTTTCTTCCCCTCTCACCCCATCTCACTGTCTTCGCTGCATTTGTGGGCATCTGTCTTTTGGACGATCGTCTCCTCCACAAGGCAGGCTCCATTGCCTATCCTGTTCCCTCTGACTTCCCATCAGGAGAGGGGGCCCAAGTGAGATCTTGGTTTATAAGCAGCAGAGGACATACTCAGCAGCCCCAAGCTCTGGGCATTGACCCTAAAGCTGCAGAGGAGAGTGAGAAAATGGGAACTCCTTCATGGGAGTCTAGAAACAGGCAGATAGCTGGCTCACGGGGCCAGATGCTAGATGAAGGTCAGCCACCTGCAGAACCCGGTCCAGCTTGGACCACAGCTGCCACTGACATGGGGTGTGGAAATGCCAGCTTTGTGAGCCCCGTTTTATGCAGAAGTAAAGTGCAGGTGGAAGCAATTAGTCTGATTATCCCTTCCCCGTTCGCTCCCAGGGCTCCTGCGGCCGCCCTCACTCTGCCCCCAGGCTGATGACTTCAGCTCTTCTCTTTTGAACCTGTTGCAGTCAGGTTGTCATCCCAACTCTTCCACTGAATCTGCCCTTGACCAAGATCACCTGGGACTCCAAGATGCCAAATCTGGTGATTAATTCTTTGTCCTCACGTGACTTGACCTATCACAGTGGATTGCTCCATCCTCCTGAAACCCTTTCTCCTGGTTTCCCTCCTGTTGTACTTGCTACTTCTTCTCAGTCTCCTTTACCGTCTCTCAGTCCTTAGACAGTTTCCCTCCTGACAGTCACCCCTTTGGTGACCTCATCCTGTGTCACTGCTTTAAAGAGCTACACGCTGAGCACTCGCAAATCTTCATGCCTAGCCTGGACCTCTCCCCTGAGCTCATACACCCACCTGCCTACCAGCCTCTCCAGTTGAGTGTCTTAAAGGCATCTCCTACTTAACATGTCCAAAACTAAGTTCCTTGTCTTCCCCCCAATCTCCATCAGCACGGAGATAATGCAAGCCCGATAGGGGCAATTCTAGTCTCCTATTGGCTCGAGCCAAAAATCTCAGAGTCCTATTTGAGTTCTTTATTCCAGATCCACTTCTAATCCAGCAGCGAATCCTGTTGGCTCTGCTTTCTAGAGTCTGACCATATGTCAGTACCTCCGTGCTGCCTCTCTAGTCCAGGCCACCGTCGTCTCTTGCCAGAATTTCTGCAGCAACCTCCTAACTGGTCCTACCTGTGCTCCTCAATTTATTCTCAACACAGCGTCCTGAGTGATATTGGTTTTTTGGGTTTTTTGTTTTGTTTTGTTTTTAAGAGGTGGGGGGAGGGGCAGAGGCAGAGGGAGAGAGAATCTTAAGCAGGCTCCGTGCCCAGCGCAGAGCCTGACTCAGGGCTGGGTCTCACGACCCTGAGATCATGACCTGAGCCAAAATCAAGAGTCGGACGCTTAACCGACGGCCACCCAGGCGCCCCTAGAGTGATATTGTTAAGATGTGAGTCATATCATGTCACTTTTTTGTGTAACACTCTCCAGTGGCTCCCATCTGAGTCAAAGCTCAAGTTCATACAAGGGTCTTGTTTTGGTGCCCTGCATGCTTGGAACCTCACTGCCTCTCTGATCCCCTCTCTTACCTCCCCTTCACTCACTCTGCTGTGGCCACACCACCCTCCCCAGTGATCTTTACCATGTCAAGCAGCCTCTCACCTCTGGGGCTTTGCATATGCTCTTCCCTCCACCTGGAAAGCTTCTTCCCCATTAAATGTCAGGGTTCATGCCCTCATTTCTTTCAGGTCTTTGTTCATAATTCACTTTCCCTGGCCATACTATTTAGAATTTCAGTACTCCTGCCCACCTGCTCCAACACTCCCTTTCCCTTCTCCTGCTTGCATTTTCCTCCAGAACACTTTCCTCTTCTGACTACTGTATATTGTATTTTTTTTCTTTCTCTGGTTGTTGGTCTCCCCTCATAGAATGCAAGCTCCATGAGGGCAGGTCTCTTGTCTACTACTATATCTCCAGAGCCTGAGAACGGTCCCGGCATATAGTTGGTGCTCAGTAAATACCTGATGAATGGCTATATGACGCAAAATACACAAAAGGATGATTTACTGTTTATAAAAGTCCTTGAGACATGGTGGAAAGAGCCCTGGGGTTCCTGCCAGCATAGGAGTGTGAATAGACCGAGCGAGAAAGAAATGCCCCAAGTGGAGAATGTCCGTGTGTGGAAGTCATGGTGCCCCCAACTGACGTGGGCCAGCATGCAGCCAGCTCACACCTCACTGGCTTACCACAGATGAGAGGGGCCCCACTTCACTTCCATCCAGGCCTTTTTTTGCCCTAAGGCCTGCCCTCAAGGCTGTGTCTCAATCACTTACTTTCCTTTTCTTCTCCAGGTGCCAGAGTTTGCAGCCTGTTGGAGGAAGACGACATCAAGGTAAGAGAACAATAAGACTGTGTCTAGTTTGGGACTTCCCAACTTACAAGGCCTTGGAAGGTATTCAAGGAAAACCAGAGTGTTGAAAGTGGTGTCAGCTGGATGAAGTGAGGGTCCAGGGGACTCATCTTGACTTCCTGGATAGAGTGTGGGCGCTGGGACAGTGAGGACAGCTCAGTAGTCAGCAGTGGATCCTCAGCGGTGGCTGCAAGGTCTTTAGACCCAAGAAGACTGTGCTTCCCTTGGGAAAACAGGGCAGCCCTTCCCAAGCCAGTCAGCTGTGCCCATTCCTGCTC